>NC_090934.1:471782266-472085296 GCF_040938575.1 Ambystoma mexicanum
TGCGCTGTGAGAAATGCTGCTTCGGAGAACTGATGGTATCTAAGGTACACCATATACTGTGAGTGAATAAAACTGAAAGAAAACCTGGGATTAGTGAACAGGCAGGAACCGGTTCCCAATCATAATGATAAACTTCAGTCATTCATGGGTCTAGCAGAATACTATTCCAAGTTTGCAGAAACGTCTCGAGCAACACAGAACTGATGAGAACGTTGCTCAAAAAGGGGGTGCCATTAAACTAGACTGACAAATGTCAGAACTCGTTTGAACTCATCAAACAAGAAATAACGAATGCACCATCTATGAAGTAATTCGACAATGACCTGGAAACAAGTATCACGGTGGACACCAGCTCCTATGGCATCAGGTTGACTCTTACCCAGTGGAAAGGTTGTGAAGAACACATTGTGGCCGATGCCTCAAACTCACTCACAGTGACTGACTGTAACTACTCCATCATTGAGAAAAAGAGGCCAGCCTGCACATGAATAGTGCAACATCTCTGATATTACCTCTGGGGAAGGACATTTCACTTTCTTACATTCCACACACCACTTGGCAGCATCCTCCCGAGAGAAGAGCGGCTTACAGCCAAGATGCAAGAACACGCCTTTGAGGAGGAATATATTAAAAGGTGGAAAAATAAGCAGGCAGGCTACATGCCACAGCTTCCTATTATAACCACGGAAAGCAAGGCAGAGGTCTTAAATCATTAATGCATAGTAGCCTCCCTTCAGGACATCAGGGACATTTGGAAAACAACATTAGTGAAAGTGCATGACAAAGAATATCCTGACATAGAAAGAATCAGAACCTTCTTGACCATGCAATGGCCTGATGAAAAAAAATTACTGCATTCACTACAGCCACATTGGATGGTAGCAGACCAAAATACAGCACAAGGGAGATTCAACTGACAAATCCATCCCACTGAGGGGCTTGAGGAAGTACATCATTGACAAAGCTTATTAAGGCCACCTGGCTAAGAAAGGAATCAGGGAAAACTACTGCTCCGTGATGGACAATGAAATCGACCTTGCGTTTAACAACTGCGATACCTGTGCCAAAAGGGACAAGCAAATGCACACAAGGCAGGCACTATTGAGAAGCATCGATATTCCAGAGCAGCTTCGGAAGAAAGTAGGGTTGAACTGTATGAGCCTGCTAGACAGAATGGAAGACAAAAGCAGCATCAGCATTGTGGCCATGGACTATATGTCCAAGTGTATTGAACTGAAATTCGTGCCAAACATCACTAAAGGGTCTGTTTTTGAGTTTATGGAAGACCTGTTTAGGGAAGAGAGATGCCCTTCACAATGAGTTATGGACAATGGAATGCAACGCACCTCACACACGACAAGCAGAGGTTTCTAAAAGGCAATAGCGTCAAGCAATGCTGGCCCATGTTTTACCAACCGCAGGCTGCCGGCCAAGTTGAGAAAGCAAACTGGTTTATCAAAGAGCCTGCAGTTATCGGCTTCCTCAAGTATGGATGGAAAGAGGACTGTTCATGGGGCTCTAGCTGCACACAGGAGAACTCCCAATTTCATAACAGGAGTATCTCCCTTCAGGAAAATGAGGGGCACAAGAATGAAAAATAAATGAGTCCCAAAATGGCTCTGAGAGGTCACAGATAGACCACACATATACCAGAAGATCTGATACAGAGCTAATGAAAAAAACAGGCAAAGAGAAAAGGGAGGTCCGGCAATGCCTCTGAGTATACCACCTGCCGACGTTGTAAAAATCAACTTGAACAACAAAACTATCAGACACTCTTCAAAATCATCAGACCTGTGCACATGGTGAAGACTGTCACTGTGTATGCAGTCGCGGAAGATGGAAAGCATTGAAATAATGAAAGATTGGCCATATTCAAAAGAAAAAACAAGACTGAAACACACAAAGGTGGCAGTCACCCGTGTGAAGATCAGATCATCCATCACAAGAACCAGCTGAAGTAGGACCCAATGACAATGTTCCAGACCTGCAGCAACTCATCGAAGAATTAGAGACTCTCGAGACAAGTCACATCATGAATCCCCACAGGAAAAGCGGAGAATCCTCCTGTAGAGCAGCCGAAGTGCCCAAATATCACAGACGTCACAAAGGAAGAGAAAGGATCCAGTGAAACTGACTATGAACTTCATTTATGACCTTAAATGTACCAAAAGAGATATGTGGAGCCAGTTCTCTCTCAGAGTGATGGTCAATGAGCTGGCTCTTGCTAGGTCTGAGATCCGGCATCAGATATCTCCCTTGATCTCGGACCTGGCCTGCCTCAGCCCTGACGCGGCTTTGTCCCGCCCCCAGCTTCGTTGAGGGAAGTCGGAGCTTGTGATCTAATCTGCTCTGTGCTCCTTTCACCAGCCGCCATTTGTGCGCTTGCACGTTTGCACGCTCTATTTGCTGTGTCTGTTTTTTTTTCTTCTGGCCTGAAAGGGACACCAAGGGAATCAATGGGCCATGACTATCATTGGGGTGGAGGCCACCATTGTTGAAAGCAGGCCTTCTACATGCCAGCACACTATTGTTTTCCAAATGTGCATCTTACACTTTCATAGGGAAAAAAAAGTCATTTCCAAACTCAAAAATGCTGCTTAAACTTGCATTCACTAGTTTTCTTTGAAAAGTGTTTCTTTTTTTGTCGGACTACAACAAAAATACCCTGTAATGTTTGTGCCTCATCCTTTGTGTTTTATCACAGAGTATATTTATAAAGATGTTATATGCTTGTCAAACTGCTTAATCACAAATAAATGTTTCTGTTGTGCGGACAGCAGTTAATAGGAAATTAAAATGTGTGTTCATGGGTTCCAACTTTTGAATTTCACTGCAGGTGCAGAAATACCCCCACCTCCGCCAAGGACGTAATTTCAGCGAAATGCTAGGGGTAGCGGAAATGAGATCACATCACCCTTAATCTCTGATGACATCACAAGAAGTGATGTCATTTGACCCCGTCCGCAAGTGACATCCCAGGATGTGATGAAACCAAAAAAGGTGATGGATGGAAGGTTTGGAATTAATCTGAACCACTGGAATTGCCCTGGGCAACCTTCCACACCACTGTTTTTTGCAAAAGGGGTCCACCCATATGCAAATCAGTCAGGTACTGCCACCAATGGGAGCAGCCCCGCCCGAACTGCTAGGCGAGGTCCCCTCTGCATGTAAACACAAGCAACCCCCGACATGTTTCGGCCTTGTTGGGCCTCCTAAGTGAGGTGCAGCTTAGTTCCCTGAATGGTTTGCATATGTTGGGACCCCTTTTGCAATGGCACAGACGGGCCAAAAAGTGTGGTGAGGAAGGTTGCCCAGAGCAATGAAAGTGTTTCAGATTCATTCGAAAACTTCCACCCATCACTTTTTTGATTTTTATCACGGGAAGTGATGGCACATGACCTTCATATGCGTCTAACACCCGTGTTTCCGGGTGCTCACCCAGATATAAGAACCGAGGCACAGAAGAAGGTGTGATTTGTTCACAATCAAACATTAGGGGAATGTAATTTTCCATATTTGACTTGGGGCCTACATGTAAAACATACATAATGCAGTACCTGTGACAGGGTAACTGAAATCTCTAATGCAGGCTACAGATGGTTTATGAAACATATAAAGATCAATGGACACAGAAGTTATCTGTAGCATAAGCCAAAAAAGTATTGACCTAGGGAGGCGTGTGCTGTCTGTTTACCCAGGAGCAAAATGCTGCATGAGCAAGGCCTGAAAATTAAATAATTGACCAGGATTTAGTAGCAACAAAATTCCCTGGCTATGAATGTATCTTTATAAATGTATCTATGAGTCAGCTACCACCACAATAGAAGAAACCTATTGTGAGGATGTTAGCTGAGGCCATCTATCTTAGTGTGCATTTATCTTTAAGTTATGTGACAATCAACCATATGTCCCCCAAAACCCAGAGCCGACCATAACATCTTAGTGTCCTAAGCTTTGATACATGACTCTTCTTCTATCTTTTTTAGGTGTGGGGAAGGGGGCTGCACTTCCCTCAAGAATGTGGCTCAACACATCTATGATTTTCACAGCTCTATGTGTGAGGTGCATTATTCAATGACCCCCCCATCCCAAGAGCGGCCTGTGAATGAAGCTTCCAGAAAGTCCTTTCCAAGAAGGAGTTTGAATGGGGAGTGGTGGGGTGGGTCACTCCATGGCTCTGTCACTTATGAGACTCTGTGTCCAGCGCTTTTTTTCTTAAACAGTGTTGCACCAGAGCAGGGTCCTGGTCAAGTTTGTGGACCCTCTCAACCATTCAAATCACACTTGAATGCATTCAAGGTGAGCAGAGCCCAATCACTGGCGTAGCACACAATTTCTGGGCCCCCCTGTGAGCCATGCTGAGCCAAACACCCAGCCGCCTAGCTCGTTTAGAAAGCACAGGGCACGCCACACTCGGGCCACCACATGTTCGCAATTTCCATGATAATTATTCGGCTGTAGGGGCATGCGCTACTCCAAATGAAAGAAGTAAATATGTTTTTGAATCGAAGCTTCAATGTTTCACCTAGTGTAGAAAGAAGGAGGCGGTGCCTGGCCCCCAAATATACCAGCCACCAGTGGTGGCTGGTGAGTTGTTTCATTGGAGGGTGCAAATTTTTGCCACAAGTATGTGATTGTGACCCTGCATAGCGAGGGGGCCCGAACTAATGAAAACGGTTTTGGGGGAGGGGGAAAGGGGATTCTTTACCCTCCCATGAGAAAAAGTTTTGAATAATGGGTTAAAATGGTGCATTACACAGCCCACTTTCTGTGACCAGTTGGTTTAAAGGCCAGACAGTTTGCAATCGGTTTTGTAGGGTTTAGGATAATTCATGAAAAAAGTACACTATATGCAAATCACCAAAAGTGCACAAGTGCATTTCCCAATGCATTGTCATGCCTGTCCCTTCAATATATTCCAGTATTAAAAAATATGTCATGCTGGTTGTGCCCATACATTTCCATGATGGCTCCACCAACATGTGCTGGTATTCCCATATAAGAAAATACTCCTGTTCGCTTTTTATAGTATCATTACTGGCACTAGGCACAAAGCTTACTCTGCCAATATATGCCAGTACTCCCATGTAAGAAAATTCTCACGTTGGTTTGGCCATTAAAAGTGACATGTCACAATAACAAAACATGTCCAAACTGGTTCCAATGTAAGCCGCCATTCTAGACCCATAAGGACACTTATCATTCATGCTTCATCATAGATGCTCAAAACGTCATGCTACAGTAAGAAATATACAGGCCTCTACACCAAAACATCAGTCTAGCGAGGTACTACTTATCATTCCTACTTATTCAAAGATGCTGAGTAATAAATGTCGTGCCACAGTAAGCAATGGCTAGACTGGCTGTACCAAAATGCCAGTTCAGCGGTTCCATGTGTTAATATCCCCGCAAAAATATTGCCATACAAAAACATTGCCATATTTTTGCAGCGATATTAAGGCATGGAACCTGCAGGGGACACCCCTGAAAACCCTGCTTTATTGTTAAAGGAGCGGGGGACACCCCTGCAACCCCTGCTCCCAAAAACCCCTAAAATTACCCCCCCCCAAAATATTGCCTATGGCTGTTCCAGACAACCATATATATGGCGTTATTTTTGGTGGGGATAATATGTAGTGATAGCAGTTTAGCTAGGTAATGACACACACAGACTTGGTTTTGCTTGAAACTACCAGTAAAACATGCAAAGTCAATAAATGATGTGTCAACAATTACCTAGTGAACCCCAGTCTTCCAGGGCATTACACACACACACACACACACAGCCCTTTTCACCCACCCATACATCCCTCACATTAATTCACACTGCATTCACCACACAGGCATGCACACACCCACCCAGAACATTCACACATACAATCACATTCATACCCATTGACCCACCAGTCACTCACCCATATACCTCCTCTCACATACACTCACACTGGCACCCAACCACCCAGAACATTTACACACACACACACACACTTGCATTCCTACCAACTCACCCACCATTCATTCACCCATAAACCTCTCACGTCCACTTGCACTGCATTCTCCACACAGAAACACACCCACCCAGAACATTCAATTACATACTATCACATTCCTACTTATTCATACACCACTCACTGACCCATACATATTCCTCCGCGTCCACTCACACTGCATTCTCCACACAGACATGAACCCATTCAGAACACTGAAACACACTATCACATGCATACTCATTCGCCCAGCAGTCACTCACTCATACACCTTCTTTTACATCCACTCTCACTGCATTCTCCACACAGGCAACCACCCACCCACCCACAACATTCAAACACACACACTGTCACACTTCTTCTCATTCACCCACCACTCACTGACCCATAGCACATACATACATCTGACACACACTTCACATATACAAAATACACATCACAATTAAAGGAAAAAACTTCTTATCTGTTTTTCCAGCTTCAGTCGGTGACCCCAGTCCAACCTCGGCTCCTCTGTGCTGTTCACAAACAGGAACCAGGAAGCCTCGAGAGCTTCCTGGTTCCTGTACATGAGCAGCAAGGAAGCCAGAGGACAAGGGGGCGGAGCTGAATGCACCCTGTGACACGTGACATATGTCATGCTCAGCCCCAACCCATACTGAGCGTTTCCTTTTCACGCTGCAAGCCACAGACCAGCCTTCACTCTAATGGATAAGGACTGGGCTGGTGCCCCCTCAAATTGAAGTGTTCTGGGATGAGTGTGCTAATTAACGCTTTTATTCCTGATGCCCGACTTGGTTCCAATGGTTGATTTAAATCAGGTTGAACGATTATATTTCTTGATTGACTTTAATCTAGTTTTTCGACTTTGGCCAGGATGACCGCTTGGGTCTTGTCACATTGTTGACCTCCTGCCACAGAATCAGAATTTAAATGACTTCCATCTGTAATTGCATGGCTGATATTTAGGATTTCCATAGAGGACTTGATGTTTCTAGAATCCTATTCATGAGTTAGCCGCCCTTAGCATATTAAATGGCGGCGTGATAGCCTTTTTGATGCTGTCAATTCATTCAATTCTTCTATCTATACAAATTAGGACAGATTCCTTCCAGTTTTTCCCACGTGCTTGAGGAAGATATTTCAGAAGTGAATAAATGATTGCTTGCTCTTCATCCTGATTTTGTTTTGTTTTCTCTGATAGGTGAGATATTCTCTAGTGTGGATGAGAAATTTTTGCAGAGGTAAGACAGGATATGGCCAGGAGGGAATTCCTTAGCCAAAATGTGGTTGGTCATCTAAAAGATGGAATCGAAGTCTATGTGGAACACCATTCTTAGGTCCCTGGGTGATTATCAGGTTGTAGGGATTATTGGCTTTCAGCTAATCATGCATTCACAAAATATCAGAGCTATTATTAGGTAATGGTCTGACCATGGGGTCAGAGTTATTACTAGGAGATCCATAGCAATGTTTTTGAGAACATAAAGTCCAATGCATTTCCTTCATGATTATGAATGTCCATTTGTTATTTGATGCCAAGTTAATCCATATCCTCAAACAACTCATTGGCTTGTTCTATCTTTTTATCCCCACCCTATGACAAGGTCAGTACCCTGACTTTGTCAAGAAGGGATGGCGACCACACTCAGTCTGTGGTCGGACACCTACCAGAGAATAATCTATTGCCAGTCCTACCCCGGAGGGGGGGGTGGAGGTTAGGAGGGCACACATTCCTGTCCCCTACCGATGTGCCAAGTAGTATCTGTGCAATACCAAATTGCACCACCCCATGCTGTGATCCAAAATGCTGGCAGAGATTTATCTTCTCATTGCAGGAACTAAATAAAGCTTGAAGGTGAACACCCCTGAGGAGAAGAATCATCAGCGCTCCACACAGAGAGTTATGAGCAATCCAGCAGAGAAAGAAATTCTCTAGAGAAAGAGAGCAGGTTTTCACTGACACCAACGTATGCAAGCGCTAGGCTACCAGGGCAGCGGGAAGGAGGCAAAAATATAGAAGTGGGCGCTGTCTCCAGAACAGAGCACCAGATGCCAGCCACAGGACGCCCCTAGGCCACCAGAGACTTTGAATAAAGAGAAGGCAGCTCTAGCAGACAGCACTTTCCTCACAGGGAACCACTCCTTGTTTTCCCAACAAGACATAAATGCTGTGAAGCGTGGGCCACCATTCTAGAACACGGTGGCCCCGCATGGAGAAAAGAGGTAGGGCTTAACCCAGCATTTAAAACATTAGGTAATGCTGAGTCCCCCCCGGTGGGGAAGACAGAACTAGATCTGCCAGGGACAGTGATCCAACCTGAGGATAGGGAGGAGGTTAAAAGAAAACCCAGGAAGCAAGAAATTGTTGGTTGTTTGGGTGAGGTCAGAGGTGGTAGGGGTGGCAGACCAAGAGACCAGCAGGAGGATGGATGGTTGAGTGGATTGTATAGGTGAACTTTGGAGCAGGTTAGTGAGTGCAAGTGGTACGGTGTTGTAAGTGTACATGAAAGAGTCACACATGTGTTAAGGAGCAGAGATTTAGGGGGTAAATATGTAGTAATTGTGTGAGTAAAAGGGGGTGCTTGAGGAGAAAGGTGAATGGAGTGGTACTTGTAGTGTGGAGGGAGTCTTACTGTGGAGAAGGGAGTTGTAGAGTGGATTAGTGAGTAGTAGAGCGGAGGAGAGAGTAGTAGTATCAGGGATGAAATAGTTACATGAAAGGGTGGAAGTAAGACTTAGAAGGAGTGAAAGAAATCAGCAGGACAGAGGAGGATGACACAAGAAGTAGATGGAGTGAAGGGGTGGAGTTGAAAAGAAGAGAGTAGCGAGAGAAGCACACCAATAAGTGTGAGGGAGAACAGTGTCTCAGGGACGTCATTTCGGTGTCACCAGGGGTCAGAACTGTGGCCCCTGGGGACTCCTTGTGACACCAACTTTATAAAATAAATAATAATTAGCAAAACTTAAAATACAACGGGTGCTCCTGGTGTAGCTGGCTCTTCTGCGGTGCGGGGGCCCCACCACACCAGTTCTGATGGGTCCCCGGCCCAGTCCTCACCCATCAGGATGACGGCTGGGCCGGGGAGGCACTCAGTAGGGGTTGCAGCACACCATGACATGTGGCCCATGTCACATGCCACGTTCAGCTCCAGCCCCTTCTCCCTCTGCTTCCTTACAGCTCACATACAGGAACCAGGAAGCTCTTGCAGCTTCCTGGTTCCTGTTTGTGAGCAGCACGGAGGAGGCGAGGGGGCCTGGAAGGATGGACTGAAGCTGCATGAAAAAGGTAAGAAGGCTTTTCATTTGTAATATGATGCGTGTTTTGCATGTGTGAAGTGTGTGTCAGATGTATGTATGTGAATGGTGTGTGAGTGAGAAGTGATGTTGTTGAATGTTCTGTGTGGGTGGGTGTGTGCCTGTGTAGAAAATGCAATGAGTGGAAGTAAGAGAAGGTATGAGTGACTGGTGGGTGAATGAGCAGTTATGTGATGTGCTGTGTGTTTTGAGTGTTCTGGGTGGGTGTGTGCCTGTGTAGAGAATACAATGAGAGGATGTAAGAGAAGGTGTGAGTGACTGGTGGGTGAATGAGAAGTGATTGTAACGCTCACCTGATTCCCGTAGAGGCGCCGGTCTTGACTGGGCGTATACCGTATCTTCAAAGGTGATGTGTAACACACGGCTGGCTCTTTGGGCTGGACCTCTGTGCACTGTATGTCTGACTTGAAGGGTAAGATGTCTGCAGATAGAAAAAATGGGATTAAGGAACTGGGTTATTGAATGTCTCTCTCTTCTTCCCTTTCTCTTCTCCTGTAGAACCCCAAAGGTTAACGCTCTCACCTTAGGTAAGTGAACGCCGTGCTCTCCATCTGCCTCGGGGCAGGGTGCTGTAACCAGTTTCTTCACTGGATAAGGGGAGCAGGCCTCTTGACTTCAGAGGACTGCTGTCCGTCGTTTACTGCACGAACGGTAAGTTTCGAGTAATTCTAATGTCTTTAAAGTCTTTAGTAATGATGTTTCTTGTTTTGCAGGGTTCCGGCGATGGCGGATGACGGGCTGAAGTGAGTTGAAGATGGAGCCCGTGTGATAAATAGAAGCGCCTGGAAGCACGTAAGTAAGCGCTTGTTGCCTGCTTCACGATGCGCTCTAACTGTCTTTTTATTTTGCAGGTACAAGTTCGGAGCGGCTGCAGGGTGCCGGAATACCCACTGGGTTAGATGTGGAAAGGAGTAATGGCACGTGAGTATTAAAGTTCCCCAATGTCTTTAAACGCACCTTGTTTTGTCTTTCAGATGCGGGATGCAGCGCCGAAGGCCTCCGGAGCGTGCGAAGAGTTGGTAAGCTTTTGTCTTTCAGATGCCGGAATGCAGTGTGAAGACCTCCGGAGCGCACGAAGAGTAGGTAAGCCTTTGTCTTTCAGATGCCAGAATGCAGCGCGAGGCGTTGGTGACAGCCGATGGACCAGGTAAGTGAAGAGCTGTCACTGAAGACCGTAATGCTAACCTGTTCTTTCTTGTCTTTATAGGTGTTGCTGAAGACTGGAGTGAGGATGGTAAGCCTTTTTCCTTAGGCCCAGGATCAGATGCAGAAGACACGATGAACGTTCTGCTGCAGAGGATGCAGAATAACGCAAAGCAAGATTCATCCATCGGGTGTGGTTTAAATAGCCTCCTGTAGTGCTTAGGTGTCTCCTTCCACAGCCACGCCTAGGTAAGAAAAGAGTTCCTGCTTTCCAGAAGAGTTCCAGTGTTCTGAATCTAGGGAGTGGCTCCTGCCCCACCCAACAGGAAAAGTAGTTCCAAACAGAAGAGGATCAGAGGCTCAACTGGCAGGCAAGTAAGCAGCATGGTCTGCTGCAGGTAAGTCCACCCAAGCATTATGAGCCCGGCGCTTCCAGCGCTGGGACTGGGCATATTTATGAGCCTGGTGCCACTGGTGCCAGGACTGGGTCCAAAAGGTCCCAATTGGGACTGGTTGGTACTCGGAACCTGGGTTATGGATCTGCTTCCAAGGGAGTTGGGAAAACCCTGACCTTTTGGAAGCAGAGATCATGACAGTACCCCCCCTCAAGGCCCCTCCCAAACCGGGCTCCTGCGGGGGTTTTGGCTTGTCAGGAAATGTTCGGTGAAATCTTTTGATTAGGCGAGGAGCGTGGACATATTCAGCAGGTTCCCAGGATCTCTCTTGGGGGCCGTAGCCTTTCCAGTCAATTAGGTAAAATAGTTTAGATTTGGAGATCTTGGAGTCCAGAATGCTTTTGACTTCAAACTCGAGTTCTCCATCAACTAGGATAGGTTTTGGAGATTTAGTTAGTCGGGTTTGAGGTTGCACGGGTTTTAATAGAGAGACGTGGAAGACCGGATGTATCTTCATGTGCGGGGGCAAGTCCAACTTGACCGCTACTGGGTTTACTATGGTAGTGATGGAATAGGGACCAAGGTATCTTGGGTTGAATGTGCGTGGCCCTTTTAGAGGTAGATATTTGGTGGATAACTAGACTTGATCCCCTACTTGATATTGAGGGGCTTCCTTCCGATGTTGATCTGCTCCTTTCTTGTATTGTTCTTTAGCTCTTTGAAGGTGAGAAACAGCTTCCTTAAAGGCTTGGGTGATTGTAGAATGCAGGTAGTCTACTGCTGGTGTTTCAAGATCTTGGAGGGCATCCAACTCCGAGGTTCGAGGGTGACTGCCGTACAAAAGAAAAAACAGGGTTTTCCCATTTCCCGAATGGACAGAGTTATTGTAGGCATATTCGGCTATCCAAAGGATGTCTTTCCAAGTTTTTTCAGTTTGTTGCAGCATGCAGCGTAAATACTGTTCCAGAGTTTATTTGGTCCTCTCGGTTTGTCCGTCGGTCTGAGGGTGGTGACTGGTCGATAGTTTCACATCAATTTGAGCCGACCGACAGCAACTTCGCCAAAAATGAGAAATAAATTGACTACCTCGATCCGAAATTAGAACCAAAGGAAAACCGTGCAGTCGGAAGATGTTTTCGAGAAATTCTCGGGCCAGAGTTGCTGCTGTTGGCAAGCCTTTGAGCGGAATGAAATGCGCCATCTTGGAGAATAAGTCCACGATTACTAGAATCGTATTGTATCCGGAGCATGGAGGTAGATCGGTGATGAAGTCCATAGAAAGCGTATGCCAAGGGCGAGGTGGGATGTCAATAGGGCGTAAGAGGCCTGCTGGTCTTTCCTTTTGACATTTTTATTTGGGCGCATACTCCACAGGACATTATAAAGTCTCTGATATCTTTTTTCCAAGACGGCCACCAGAAGTAGCGCTTGATCTTTTCTGAGGTCTTGGCCATACCGGGATGTCCTTCCATTAAAGAATCGTGATAACAAGAGATTACTTTTTTCTGTAAATCTGTGCTGGGTAGGTATAATCGTTCTTGGAAATACAATAAGTTGTCCTTTACTGCAAAGTCCTTTCCCTGCAGATGCCAATTCTGTATGTCTGCTGGAGTTACAAGTTGCCTGGCTTTATCCTTAACTTCCTCTATGGATTCTGTGGCGATTACACCCAGAATTCTTTGTTCGGGAATGATTGGTACAGGTTTAGGGTTGATCAAGTGTTCTTCCACTCCCATCCGAGAAAGGGCATCAGCTTTACCGTTCTTTGTACCAGGTCGATAGGTAATTATGAAGTCAAACTCGGCAAAGAATAATGCCCAACGGAGTTGTCTAGAGGATTGGGCTTTTGCGGTTTTCAAATATTGCAGGTTTCGGTGATACGTAATCACAGTAACGGTGTGTCGGGCCCCCAGCAGATAATGCCGCCAAGCCTTAAAGGCAGACTTGATAGCCAGAAGTTCCTTGTCAGTAATCGTGTAATTGATTTCAGGAGGCGAGAATTTGCGGGACCAAAATGCCACGGGATGCAACTGATTGGTTACCGGGTCCTTTTGTGATAGAACTGCCCCCATGGCAAGGCTTGAAGCATCAGTTTCCACGATGTAGGGGAGTTCGGGGCGAGGGTGTTTTAAAATTGGTGCAGAGATAAATTTAGTCTTCAAATCCTGGAAAGCTTGTTCCGCCTCGGTAGACCATTCAAAACGTTTGTTTTTCTTTAACAAGGCAGTGATGGGCTGAACTATTCGAGAGAATTCGGGGATAAACCTGCGGTAAAAGTTAGCGAAGCCTAACATGCTTTGCACACCTTTTACGGAGGATGGTGATGGCCATTTGAGAACTGCATCGACCTTCTTTGAATCCATACGCACTCCGCCAGGTGATAATATGAATCCCAAGAATTCAACTTCAGTCACGTTGAAAACACATTTTTCCAACTTAGCGAAAAGTTTGTGTTGACACAATCTTTCGAGGACCATTTTCACATGTTTCCGATGTTCAGATTCCGATGAAGAATAAACAAGGATGTCGTCAATGTAAACAACAACACACACATCTATGAGCTCTCTGAGGACATCGTTCATAAAATATTGAAAGGCGGCCGGGGCATTGCAAAGTCCGAAGGGCATGACCTGATATTCAAATAGCCCATACTTGGTGCGGAAGGGTGTCTTCCATTCATCGCCCTCTTTTATTCGTACCAAGTGGTAAGCTCCTCTAAGATCCAGCTTTGTATATATGCATGCTTTTCTGACTTGGTCCAGGAGTTCAGGGATCAAAGGTAACGGATATCTATTCTTAACGGTGATCTGGTTCAGGGAGTGATAATCTATACAAGTTCTAAGGTCTCCTTCCTTTTTTGGAACGAAGAACAAAGCTGAAGAAGCAGGGGACTTGGAAGGACGAATAAACCCATTTGCCAGGTATTGATCCAGGTATTGTCGAAGGTGAAGGTTCTCAGGCTCGGTGAGGGCATAAATTCTACTACAAGGAGGAGTAGATCCAGGTATCAGGTCTATCTGGCAGTCATAAGACTTATGAGGAGGTAGAGAGTTAGCCTGATCCTTCCGGAAAACATCTTGGTATTCTAGGTATTCGGGAGGTAACTGGGGAGTCTCTGAAGAAATTGCTGCCAGTGCAACACCAGGTGGAGGGTGACAAGTAGAGACACATTCTGGAAACTGGACCGTTCTTGCTCGCCAATCGATCAGAGGATTGTGTTTCTCTAACCAAGGTATTCCTAGAATAATCTGAAACTGAGGGGCCTTGATCACATCGAACACGATCTTCTCATGGTGTCCATCTTGACTTACTAGCGTCACCTCTTGAGTGGTATGCGTTACTGGCCCGGAGGCTATCTCCGTACCATCCACCGTAGTAATGACGTCCTTTACAGCCTTGGGACAAAGAGTTAGATTCATGCTCAAAACCATTTCATGATCCACATAATTGCCGATGGCACCGCTGTCGACGTAAGCTTCAATTGCATCCTGTCCTCGCTCTCCTCCTCTCTCCTCCCTCCCTCTCTTCCCTGCTCTTCCTCTTGCTCTCCTGCAGCCGCCCCTCCGCCCTCCTTCTCTGCTTTTCCACCTTTTTCTGCTGATGAGGTTTCCAGACAAGTCCGATCTATGAAAACCTCGTCTAAACAGGTTCACCCCTGTTCCTCCAAAACCATCAAGGACCACATCGACTCCCTGGCTCCTGCCCTGGCTGACTTTTGCAACCACTCATTCGCCTCTGGAGTCTTCCCATCCCCCCTCAAGCACTCCCTTGTGCACCCCCTCCTCAAGAAACCCTCTTCTGACCCCTCCTGCCCGGCCAACTATCGCCCAATCTCCATTACTCCCTTCCTGGGCAAGCTCCTGGAGAAATTGGCCATCTCCCAGCTTAACCTCCATGCTGAATATGTTGGTAATCTTCATGACCATCAATCCGGCTTCAGAGCGGCCAGAAGCACGGAAACTGCTCTCCTGAACATCCGTGAGGACCTGCTCCTGAACCTCGATTCCAACACTCCCTGTGTTCTCATTCTGCTCGATCTCTCCTCTGCCTTTGACACTGTCAACCATGCCATCCTGCTCAACCGTCTCCGTGATAACCTGGGTATCACTGGTCAGGCTCTGGCATGGCTGACCTCTTTCCTTTCTGGTCGACCCTCCCAGGTCCAAATGGGCTCCTTCCTCTCTGACATCTTTTTCTCCACCTGTGGTGTCCCCCAGGGATCCAACCTCTCTCCCTGGCTTTTCAATCAGTATCTGGCACTCCTTGCCCACCGCATCGCCGCTCTCTGCCCCCACTTTCAGTGCTATGCGGACGATACCCAGCTCATTTTCAGGCTACCCTCGGCCTCCTCCTCTCCTTCCCTCATCTCCGACTGTCTGTCTGCTATCCAGGAATGGTGTGCCGCCAATGACCTCTGCCTTAATGCCAGTAAGACTGAGATTCTACTCATCGGCACACCCACTCCCTCCTTTCCTGCAGCTCTCTGGCCGGCCTCCCTTGGCCCCCTTCCTGCCACTACCTGCAAAGCTAAAAACCTCGGGGTCATCTTCGACTCCACACTCTCCTTCTCTCCTCATATTTCCGACGTCTCTAAGAAGTCACATTACCAACTGCACCTCCTCAGAGGTATTCTTCCCTTCCTCTCCTTCCCCCAGAAGCTCACTGTCTCCCGAGCCCTGGTTCTCTCAAGGCTGGACTACTGTAATAGCCTCTATCTTAATCTGCCTGCCTCCACTCTCCGCCCTCTGCAACTTATCCAGAACAGAACTGCGAGACTTGTCCTTGGCCTCAAGCCCAGGGACCGTATCTCTCCAGGACTGAAATCTCTTCACTGGCTCCCAGTGGCTGCGAGGATTAAGTTCAAAACCCTCTGCATTGTCCACAAGGCCTTCTGGGGCCTGGGGCCACAATACCTTCAACTCTCTCTTCCTAAATATCTGCCTTCACGAGCCCTTCGCTCATCCGTCTCCAACTCCCTCATGGTCAGCCGCTTCTCGAAGCAACGAGCTGGGGGCAGATCTCTCTCCGCAGCAGGGGCCTCCCTCTGGAACAGCCTTCCTGCTTCCCTGAAACTTGAGGAGAACCATCTCCGGTTCCGGAAGCACCTCAAAACCTTCCTCTTCGCTTCTGCCTTCTCTCTCCCTCTCCCCTGCTAAACCTGCTTAACTCCCCTCCGAAGTCTGCACTTAACCTGCATCTGGGCCACTCTGTGACCTCGGCCCAGGGCCCAGCCACTCTCCACTTGCACTGCCTCCCTGGCTCCCCCTGCACTGCGGGACTGTCACTGCATCCCTACAGCCCCCTTCCCAGCACTTGCTCTGCACTTACCTCGCACTTGCCACCAGCTGGCCCTTTTATTTATTATTTATTATTTTATTACGCTACTTACCTTGTATTGCACTTTCCCCCCCACCTCCTCCCCCTGCACTTCTCCTTTTCCCCTTACCTCTGCACTTGCGCGATCTGAATGACACCTGGCCTAGTAGGATCGTTTGTCTGTCTTCACCTTGTTTCCCCCCCTCCCTGCCTCGTCGCGCCTTGAAACACTCGTGTATAGGCGCGTTACAAATACCATATCATATCATATCATATCATGTAATCGATCCGGATTATCAGGGCTAATGAGGACCATAGGTATCACGAAATGCGAGGTCACGGAACTGGTTTTCACGCTCGGCAAGAGGACCTCTATTCTTGTCGGGCGAGGTTGTTTCCCTGCTCAGAGTTTGTAACTTTGGTAACTGCAGCTCCTACTGCCTTCTTGGCAGGTTTCACCGGACAGTCTCGAAGAAAGTGCCCTGAGTTTCCGCAATAGAGGCATAATTGCAACTGTTTTCTCCTTTCCCGCTCCTTTTGTGTTAGAGGACCTTTCAGACCCCCTATTTGCATGGGTTCCCCGGAGTCTACTCCTTTGGAAGGAGTTGGCAGTTTGGAAAATACTCGAGCATCAAACTTGGAACGATCGGCCTTCCTGTTCTGCAGTCTGTGATCTATTTGAACGACTAAGTCTATATAGTCCGAACAATCTTGTGGGGGATTCACTACTTGGGCTAACACATCTTTGAGCTCTCCACGTAGACCTCTATAAAACAGCGTAATCCTTTTGTCCTCAGGCCATTGAGTTTCCACTATCAGTCTGTTGAAAGACGCAATATAAGCCAAAAGGTCTTGATTACCTTGTCGCAACGAAAGAAGCTCATTGTCCAAGGCCTGCCCCTGTGAATGTCTTGCGAACAGTTTTTCCATACTGAGCTGAAAAGCTTGAAAATCATGGAGGACCGGATCATCTTGATTTACTAGAGGGATCGACCAGTCTGCCGCATTGCCACTAAGGTACGAAAGCACGAAAGCTACTTTAGCTTGATCAGTTGGAAAGGCTGCTGGCCGGCATAAGAAATGCAACCGGCACTGATTGATAAATACTGCAAACCTCTTTGGGTCACCAGAAAATCGTTCGGGCGGAGCCAGAGGTACATTCCCAGGTAGGTTGATCTGCACTGGATTCATAGAGGATGTAGAAGGAAGATTTGCCCCAGATGCGGGTAACGGGGTCTGTCCGGCTTGTGACTGTAGCAATTGTCTAGCGAGATCATCTGTTCGCTCCTTGGAAATAATCAGTTCCCTTCTTAGAGCGTTCGTTTCCTGACAGGCTGCATTCACTTCTGCCCTTAGTTCCCCAAGTAACTGGGCTAGCTGGTCGGTATCCGAGGTTTCCATAGCGCCTGGACGGGAGTTTTGTGGTAGGCTTTGCGTTCTTTAACGCTCACCTGATTCCCGTAGAGGCGCCGGTCTTGACTGGGCGTATACCGTATCTTCAAAGGTGATGTGTAACACACGGCTGGCTCTTTGGGCTGGACCTCTGTGCACTGTATGTCTGACTTGAAGGGTAAGATGTCTGCAGATAGAAAATATGGGATTAAGGAACTGGGTTATTGAATGTCTCTCTCTTCTTCCCTTTCTCTTCTCCTGTAGAACCCCAAAGGTTAACGCTCTCACCTTAGGTAAGTGAACGCTGTGCTCTCCATCTGCCTCGGGGCAGGGTGCTGTAACCAGTTTCTTCACTGGATAAGGGGAGCAGGCCTCTTGACTTCAGAGGACTGCTGTCCGTCGTTTACTGCACGAACGGTAAGTTTCGAGTAATTCTAATGTCTTTAAAGTCTTTAGTAATGATGTTTCTTGTTTTGCAGGGTTCCGGCGATGGCGGATGACGGGCTGAAGTGAGTTGAAGATGGAGCCCGTGTGATAAATAGAAGCGCCTGGAAGCACGTAAGTAAGCGCTTGTTGCCTGCTTCACGATGCGCTCTAACTGTCTTTTTATTTTGCAGGTACAAGTTCGGAGCGGCTGCAGGGTGCCGGAATACCCACTGGGTTAGATGTGGAAAGGAGTAATGGCACGTGAGTATTAAAGTTCCCCAATGTCTTTAAACGCACCTTGTTTTGTCTTTCAGATGCGGGATGCAGCGCCGAAGGCCTCCGGAGCGTGCGAAGAGTTGGTAAGCTTTTGTCTTTCAGATGCCGGAATGCAGTGTGAAGACCTCCGGAGCGCACGAAGAGTAGGTAAGCCTTTGTCTTTCAGATGCCGGAATGCAGCGCGAGGCGTTGGTGACAGCCGATGGACCAGGTAAGTGAAGAGCTGTCACTGAAGACCGTAATGCTAACCTGTTCTTTCTTGTCTTTATAGGTGTTGCTGAAGACTGGATTCAGGATGGTAAGCCTTTTTCCTTAGGCCCAGGATCAGATGCAGAAGACACGATGAGCGTTCTGCTGCAGAGGATGCAGAATAACGCAAAGCAAGATTCATCCATCGGGTGTGGTTTAAATAGCCTCCTGTAGTCCTTAGGTGTCTCCTTTCACAGCCACGCCTAGGAAAGAAAAGAGTTCCTGCTTTCCAGAAGAGTTCCAGTGTTCTGAATCTAGGGAGTGGCTCCTGCCCCACCCAACAGGAAAAGTAGTTCCAAACAGAAGAGGATCAGAGGCTCAACTGGCAGGCAAGTAAGCAGCATGGTCTGCTGCAGGTAAGTCCACCCAAGCATTATGAGCCCGGCGCTTCCAGCGCTGGGACTGGGCATATTTATGAGCCTGGTGCCACTGGCGCCAGGACTGGGTCCAAAAGGTCCCAATTGGGACTGGTTGGCACTCGGAACCTGGGTTATGGATCTACTTCCAAGGGAGTTGGGAAAACCCTGACCTTTTGGAAGCAGAGATCATGACAGTGATGTGATGTGGTTTTGAAAGTTCTGTGTGTGTGGGTGTTTGCCTGTGTAGAGAATGTAATGAGTGGATGGGTGTGTGCCTGTGCAGAGAATGCAAGTAGTGGATGTAAGAGAATATGTGTGTGAGTGACTGGTGGGTGAATGAGTATGAATGCGATGGTGTGTTTTTGAATGTTCTGGGTGGGTGGGTGTGTGTGTGCCTGTGTAGAAAATGCAATGGGTGGAGGTAAGAAAAGGTGTATGAGTGAGTGATTGGTGGGTGAATGTGCATACATGTGTTAGTGTGTGTTTGAATGTTCTGGGTGGGGTTTGGTGTGTGGCGGTTTGGTGAATTCAGTGTGAGTGAATGCGAGAGATGTGTGGGTGAGTGACCGGTGGGTGAAAGGGGTTGCATGTGTGTGTAAGGTCCTGGGAGACTGGAGCATTTTTGCCACGTCCTTTATTGACTTTGCATGTTTTACTGGTATTTTTGGGCAAAGGCAAATTTATGTGTGCCGTTCCCTGGCTAGACCAGCCTTTTGGTGCAGTCAGTCTAGCCATTGCTTACTGTGGCATGACATGCATTACTCAGCATCTTTAAAAAAGCAAGCATGAAAGTAGTGTTACCTAGCTAGACTGATGTTTTGGTGCAGCGGACTGTATATTCTTCACTGTAGCATGATGTTTATTTACTGAGCATCTATGATGAATCAAGCAAGAAAAGTGTTCTTATGGGTCTAGACTGGCTTACATTGGAACCAGTTTGGACAGGTTTTCATATTGTGACATGTCACTTTTAATGACCAAACCAACGGGTGTATGTACTTACATAGGAGTACTGGCATATATTGGCAGAGCCAGTTATGTGCCCCATGCCAGTAATAATACTATAGAAAAACACCTTAAAGCGAACATAAGTATGGTCTTAAATGGCAGTACTAGCATATGTTGATCAAGCCAGCATGGAAATGTATGGGCAGAGCCAGCACACAATGTTTTTTTATACAGGCATATATTGCAGGCACCGGCATGAGAATGTAAAGGGAAATTCCCAGTGCACTTTTGGTGACTTGCATCTATTGTACTTTTTTTCATTATTTACCCTGCATCCTACAAAACCGATTGTTGGCCTTTTACCCACGTTGTTGGCCTTTTACCCAAATTTTCCCAGGAAGTGTGCTGTGCAATGCACCATTTTAACTCATTATTCAAAACATTTACTCAGGGGAGGGAGAAGAATTCCCCTATCCTCCCTCCCAACCCCTGTTCATTAGTTTGGGCTCCCTCGCTATGCTCAGTCGCAATCACATACTTTTGGCAAATATTTACACCCTCCAAAAAAACAACTCACCAGTCACCAGTGGTGGCTGGTATATTTGTGGACCAGGCACCGCCCCCTTCTCTCTATGTTACGTTAAAGATTTAAAAAACATTTACTTCTGTCACTTGCAGTGGTGCATGCCCCTGCAGTGGCATAATCATCATGGACATTGCGCACACATGGAGGTCCAATGCGGCACAGGGTGTGTCATGCCCTGTGCTTTTTTAAGGAGCTTGGGGGGGCCACCACAGCATGGCTTTCAGGGGAGCTGCCAAATGTACTGCGCCACTGGGCACCACTGGGTCTGACAAAGGGGTTGTGTGCAGTGCACGCCTTTAAGTCTGCCAGTGAATCCTCGGGTGAAAAGCAACTCAGTGTTTTCAATGTTAAATAACTGTGTGGTGCTATGGGTTTGTCTGTGCAGCAATGATATTACATTAAATGGTGTTTCTTTTACGTCCTCTGGCACCCAGTATTACGCCTAGATAATAAAAACGATGGGGGGTCATGGGTACATTGAAAGAACCTTCCCCGGGTATTATACTCCAGCAAAGATAACATTATCAGGTGCACTCCCCTCTGTGCACGCAGACCAAGTCTAAAAGGTTTCTACTATCATGGTGTTAGCTGACTCATAGATAGATTTATAACCAGGGAATTT
The DNA here is from genome assembly GCF_040938575.1 of Ambystoma mexicanum. Classification (NCBI taxonomy): domain Eukaryota; kingdom Metazoa; phylum Chordata; class Amphibia; order Caudata; family Ambystomatidae; genus Ambystoma; species Ambystoma mexicanum. The sequence continues at coordinate 471,803,284 of NC_090934.1, forward strand.
TGTTGATTTTAAATCCTGGTCAATGATTTAATTTTCAGGCCTTGCTCGTGCAGCATTTTGCTCTTGGGTAAACAGTAGTGCACGCCTCTCGAGGTCAGTGCTCTTTTTGCTTGTTTAACACAGCAAAACCACAGATAACGAGTACTTCTGTGTCCATTGATCTACAGATGTTTCATACACTAGCTGTCCCTGCGTTACAGATTTCGGTTACCCTGTTACAAATACTGCATTATGTATGTTTTACATCTAGACGCCACGTCGAACTTGGAAAATGGCATTACCCAAATGTGTAATCGTGGACAAATCATGCCTCCCTCTGTGCCTCGGTTCTTATATCTGGCTGAAATGAGAGCACCTGGAAACATGGGTGATAGATGCATCTAAAAAATCTGAAGGTCATTTGCCATCACTTCCTGTGATGTCACTTGGGGATGAGGTTACATTACATCACTTCCTGTGATGTCAACAGGTGGTGAAGGGTCGTGTGATGTCACTTCTGCTCCCCATGGCATTTTGGTGAAATGACATCCATGGAGTGTATGTGCACAATAGAAAGGAAACCGAATTAGGCAGAGTGTCCGTAAGGCGCAGCCCAATACCTCCACCAGGCCATTAACATCTGGATAGTGGTAGGACAGTCCAGAACATTCATGAGGGAGTTTAGATAGAGAAGGCGTTAGGCCCTTAATTCTTCACTCCTAGTATACATAAGAACATAGACTGCAGGATGGAACCTGTGGTATATATATTAACCCGGGGAGTAGGAACACCTTTGTTGGTGAGGATTGGTTCTTTTAAAAGAGAGAGAGAGAGAGACGGCTCTAGGACCTTGGAAATTCTAGGAAAACCCATTGGACCATCTCAGAGACTTGGAGTATTTATCTGCGAAAGCCATCTGTGACAACCCATAAGGTAAAGTCACTCCTGAAAGAAGGTTTTTTTGACCAGGACATCTGTAAATTGTGATAAGTGTAATGTACAACAAATGCTCAAGCACTCAAATTACTTCATGGCTATTCCTTCAACCCTGAAACAGGGGTGGGCTGACTTGTAGATGGTCACAACTCCTTTCTTGCAATTTCTCTTCTCCAAGAAGATAGTTTGGACCTTAGGAATCAGAACATCTAGGATGGAAGCTGAATAATCCATATTTACATAATACCTAAAAGGTCAGTTCCAACTCTTAGCTTAGCACTTTTTGAAGGAGTGTTTCCTTTCAGTGTGCAAAATAATTAGGCTAACGTTGAAGGATGTTGATCAGACAAACAACATATCCTTGGGCGGCAATTTAATGGAGGTGAGGTTCGCTTTACATGTGGTTTGGTGAGTGCATCCCAAGTGGTTGAAAGGCCAAGTGGTGCTATCCCCATTAAGGGTGGTTTTGCCCATGTTGTTCGGCCCTCTTTTGTTAGGTGCCTAGGGCAGTTTGCAGTGAGATTGGATTAAGTCGTTTGATGAGTGAGGCGTTTTTGTTCATTTGCATGAGTGATGCATTGTCTTTGATGGTTTAGGTGAATTGTTTGAAGAAGGTACGGTCGTGTGGAGATAGCGATGGGATTGCCAATCCCCAGTATGGAATGGAAGATGGAGAGAGCATAAGGCTCAGGGCGCAGTGTGATCATAATCAACAGAAGACGGAGGATGGAGCCAGGCACCTTCCTGTTACTAATGCAAGAGTTACCCAGAGAATAGATTCAGCTAACTTTCTCAACTCACCAGCACCATTTTCTGCGAGGGTGTCCGTTGAAACAGTGTTACAAGAAAGTCAGGACAACCCCCGCTCTCTCCACACTTCCTGATGGAAAGGGGTCACTGCTGCCTAGCGCCCATACCAAAGCCCTGTCAACTAGCAGGACCAATGATGCTTAGACATCTATATTTTAGCAGCTGGGCCTTGATCCAGTGCTGGCTTAAAGAGAAGTCATCTCTGGAGTACCAAGAAGCTAGGCTTTTGACCCATTCCGACTGTATTGGGAATGTTAAGGCTGCTTGGCAATCTTTTATTATTCATCAAGAAATGTCTGGAGGTTCTTTGTCTTCATTATGCAGTAGGATTCTAGGCTGAATGTCAGTTATTTATAAAGACAGTACACTTTTTCAATAGTTTGGAAGAGGCTTGCCAGTTTTTAGACTGCATCCCAGGCACGCCTTCTCCTAAGGGGCATGTTCACCTACACCATCTGCTGCCTAACTCAGCATACACACTGATAATCAAGTGTTTCCCTCATTGCACCATGTTGAACTGCTGTGCCATCTCTCAGTTTAGCGGCTGATAAATCCACAGATATGATGTTTTCTGTTTCCTTGCAGGGTCCAACATACCATCCATTGGTGCTACATGCACTGAGTGAACAGCAGTCACTTGTTTTTCTTAGCCCCACCTACCATTCTCACCGTCCACCAGTACAATTATGGACGCCAACCTTTCAAGAGTGTGCTCTTGATATGAGCAGCTGAAGTGTAGACTGACCTTCCATCGCCCCAATCTCCAACACCCACATTCCCAGTCCCCAACATCCAGCCTTCCCAATCCACAGTACACCTCCTAATCCCTACCCTAAGCCATCGCAACAAGCCAACATCTACCCACTCCTCAAGTTCAACAGTCCCACTTATCCAAAGAAACATGCATGGCGTTTGTCATGTCCAGGTGGAGTGGGCGAGGTGAGAGGGCAGCAGTCCATGAGGACCTCTGGCTGATTCTGTTGCCTGTCATTGACAGAGAAGGTGGTGGGGTGCACGCCTTCAATGCCTGCTTGGTGTGGTGGGACACCTCTAACCTCTCCAGGGTGCCAGGCAGGAGGGACATTCTGGTCCACAGGGACTCGGTGCACCCCGCCCCCCATGTTGGTACATGATGGTCTGGTCACAATTGATTCACAGTGCACCTTCCACTACTCCCCAACTTCTCTTCTCTGCATCCTCTCCATCCCCCTGATTTCTTTCAAGGGCCATGTAGTACCTCCAGTGCTTTCTTAGCTGCATGTTGTGCATCTTCAGCATTGCCTTGGTTTTAGGACTAGGGGCCACTTAGGAATGTGGTGTTGTGCAATGGGGAAGGATCCTACACAATAGCCATCATCCTCATCAGTGGATCAAAGTGTGTAATGATGATAATGGAATGTACCCTCGAAGTCCTGCCTGGATGTTGCATGGAACCTGTATCCACGTCTTCCTCCAAACCCTCCACCCTGGCACCGCCTCGCGAAGCTCAGTGTGGTGCAGAACTTCCCAAGAAAGTGCAAGCGGGGCTGCCAATGGAGGCGATGCCCGTAAAGTGGTGGGAGCTGTTGGACCCTGTTGGCAGGTGACTTGTGGGATGGTCTTAGGCACTACAGGGTCGATACTGTAGGGTTGGGACAGAGGCATTTTGTACTTTTAACTGAACGATTTGAATGAATTGGACTTTGGAGTCTAAACTACAAAATTCCAAATGTATTGAATTAGATAAATGCTTTAATGGAATGAAACGTGTACTTACAAATGTATGCACACATGTCTAATTATCGTCTTGCTCGGTGCTGCATGATTGTTTGTGTCAGCTTCTTCATTTTCCCACACTGTAGCTCAGTTCAGCTCTTTGTGCAAAGCTCAAAGGTATGCAAATATTTGCAGTCTCATTAATCGGCATTGGTGATAGGTGCACTGCACTGCAATTTCCATCCCAGTAGCTGCTAAGCAAACACATATCTAATTCACAATAGACTAGAGCAGGTACCACTACAGCACCTATCCTCATCAGTTTCTCTGCCACAAGAGAGCGACCCTGGTGCATGAGGGCACTCCACCGCTTCTTGCTGGGGGGACGGCCACAATATGGCCTTTGATGGCATCCAACAGGCAGGTTCTCTGCGGGCTTTGGTCTTCCTCCTCTGGCGACTAAACAGCCAACAGCTCCAGCTCCCTCTCAGAAAGTGTCCCCTCATGGCGCCACCAGCTCCACTCCTCCCATCCTGATTGGGATTGGTCACACACTTTGCCTGGCTTGCAGCGCTAAGCTGTCCATTTCCAGTTGTTTTTTTTGTCAACATGTATTCTGCCTTTATATGCGCGCGGAACCAAGCTTTTCTGGCATGTCTGCAGGGGGTAACTGTTGTTCACGTTTTCCCTGTCGATGTCTGTCAGACACCGTGTACGCAGAGTTTCCATTAGCTGTACATCATCAGATTACACAGAGGTGCACAGTAGCATCTAGGCTCCCGCTGCCCCGCCCCTTTCCCAGAATAATGGGTAGAAGATGGCATGTGATGTTGGTAAGCCATGCTGCTGGAAATACAGCCTTGTTTTCCTTTCGGTTTTCAGGGGGCGCACCTCCTAACACTCTAGTCATGAATTGCCAGTGTGTTTCCTTTCAAAACATCTCCAGGGCAATAGTTACCAGACTATAAGAAAAATAGAAACTGGCACATCACATTTTCCTACTTAAAGTTTTGACGGGAATTCGGGAAGCGCAGACGAGCAGCTTCCAGGGAGCACAGGCAAATGGCCACGTCAGCATTACATATAGCAACGCACGGCACAGCATGTGTGTGCATAGAATAATATGGCATTGAAGAGCATACCATAACAGCGTACATAGCACAGCATTGAATAGTAAAGCCAACCATAACATAGAAGAAAGCAGCACTGCATAAAAGACAAATGCATTGCGTGACACAGTATTGCATGGCATAACCTAAAAGGGATCGTTTTGATGGAGTCTGCAAAATGTGCATATGCTTAAGGACACATTTACGTGTAAACAGTCCTCTTTAGGGGTGTACCGAATAGTGAAATTACTATTCGGCCGAATACCGAATAGCTGGAGAGCTATTCGGCCGGACCCGAATAGTGAGCCGAATAGTTGTTTTTTTTAAACAAATATGTTCAACATAATAAACAAATTTCATTAAATAAAATCAGGAGATATTCTATTGCATGAGTATGCATGTTTATTAAATGGGCATATAGATCTCATTAAGTTTATGAAAAGCTTGTTAAAAGATAAAAAGAAATAAAAAAACAGATTTGCCCCCATCAGTTGGATGGGAACTAACCCTTCAAATGTTGGGAGAGTCGCTAACTTCAGAGACTGTGGTGGAAGGGCAAACTTGTGTGTGGGAGCATCTAACATCGTTACACTTGCTATTAAGACTATTCTGGTGAAGCATCAATGTTACAGTTAACTCTTCGTGTTTGAAACCACACACTTAAGGACTGCTGCCAGAATTAGCAGTCTCCTGTTCTCCCTACCTTTCCAATCACTGTGAAGCATATCTTGGTACTCAAATAGCATTATGTGCATCAATTGTTCTTCATTTATTTAAACATTCCCCTCCAAAAGCTAGTTATGTGTGCATTACTACAAGTCCCATAATGCAAAGCTGTGCACCAAAACCTGACCCATCTAATGAACTGGATAATGGAAATGTTTGTTACACTTACACAAGAACCTAATACAACCAAAAACCACAAATTGGTATAAAGGCAGTTGCTAAACGGTATGTGAGGTTTTGGCTGGAAGGGAGGAGTTATTTCTGCTTTTCCAATTGCTCTGGTTTCGACTCTGCTCCAGTGTTTGTGTGTGTGAGAGAGGTGGGGCTGGCAAGGGGCAGGATTGTTCTACCACAGCCCCTTCTCACATTGCAGTGGGAGGGGGTCCTCCCCCCCATGCACTGCTTGCTTGAAAACCGAGTACTTGGGCTACAGCCTCCCCCTGTCCCATTGCAAAGCTGTGACAAACACTTCCCAGCACGTGCCTTAACCCTGAGGCTTTGGCCTCTCTCTGCAAGTGTTTAGGTAACCTGTTAAAGCAATGTATGGCAAACGAGTTTATGATTATTTACTATGTTTGAGATTGTGCACATTGTTTTAAGGAGAGTCACATTATTTCCAATCAGTACCCCAAAAAGAGTGTGCTTTAAGCGTGCCACCAGTCCTGTCCTTTCTGTAGCTCTGAATTATGAGGGAAGTGGGGCAAAATACAATTTCCTGGACCCCATCGGCCCTGCAGGCCTCTTAGGAGTGAGCCTGGTGCCTTGGAGTACTCCACTCACCGTGTCCTTGGTGACTTGGTGCGTCACTTTACTTGAAGAAAGTGAACTTCAGACGGAATCTCTCTCCCGTGGACCGCTGGGATCTCCCATCCTGTGATTTTATGCACGTATGCACCGCAGAGATCCACGTGTACCCCACTGATTGATGGTGGTGGTCCTCCCCCAAAGAGAGGGGAAAGGTCAACAGCCATAATCACGACAGTGTGCACCCCCAACCTAAAACACAGGCCTACCCCTGCACTCCACCCAACCCGTGTGCAGAGTCGCACAGAGAAGCAGACACCCCAGCATGCATACATTGTCATGCAGTTTGGCAAAGGAGTTCAATCTGTGACAGGCCCCAGAGGAGGGAGTGGCGTGTTTTGCATATCTTTAGAAGACCTTTATAATGGGAATTGCAGTGCATTGGAGCTGCGATGGGTCTCCAGTTCAATTCCAGCTGTCACACAGCGCGAGGAGGGAGCGTTCACAGCCCTCTTTCAAAACTAGCTACCCTACCTGCAATGACCCACGTTCAAAAAAATGCAACAGGAGCGTAAGGAGGCCAACTCTGGGGCTTCACAGCGGGATCGACCGCCTCCCATACCCCTCACGAAACAGGCTGGGTTCCATAGCCCACTAGCTCTGCTCCCTGATGCCTTCAGCAGAGGGGTCAAGGATTGAATGTGCACAGAGTCTGCATTCAAATTCACCCTTCTAAGTGGATCTGATGTTCACAGTGCTGGAATCTTGCACTGGTGCATGATGTTAAAATATTGCAGGCATGCTGACAAAGAGGAACCTAGTCGGCTTCGAGTGTTAATTAATTAAGTGTTCGGCCGAATGCCAAATAGCTAATTTCAGCCGGAATTCGGCCGAATACGCACTTAAAGATGAATTTCGGTACACCCCTTGTCCTCTTTGTGCAACTTTGATTGCTTTTACACAAGGGTGTTAAATCACATTAGAAAACCGGGAATGCGCCAATGTGTCCGAACAGTTTTACACCCATTTGTGAAACCAATCAAATATGGCGCCTGAAATATTGTTGAACTGTAAACGGCTTTTCCTTGTTTCCATGTGGATTTCCATATTTAACGGAGCCTCTCCGCCTCTGAAAACTCAAAGCGGATGAATCCTTAGGGGCCTGGATGGTGTGGGAGGGCAATAATAGTGCGACAAGTGCTTTCTCAATTGCATGCTTTGCACCCACATCTATAGCTAAAAAAAACTCAGGAGCCTTAAAGGTGCACCTTTGACTATCCAGCAATCATATTTTAACAGTCACTTTGTTCTCGTCTGAAGCAGACACCAGGTAAACAGATGGGCAATGAATATCATTGGGGTTGGGGTCATCTATTTTAAAAGCAGGCTTCCCATATGCTAGTCACACTGTTGTTTGGTAAATGTTCTGCTTACATTTTAATATGAAAAAACAAAAGAAGGCATTTCTAAAGTGAAACAAGTATCTTTTTCTGGAAATACCCACATACAACCTCTACCTGTCTTAGTTCCCTTGCTTTGTGTATGTCATCACAGAGTTTACTGTTAAAGATGTTGCTAAAATGCTCATTGTAAATTAAATTATTACATGGTGCTGACAGCAGTTATTAGGAAACTGAGTTGTGGGTTTCTGTGAGCCAACTTTTGGTTTTGTCAATAGCGGTAGATATTCCCTCACCTTGAATATGAGCATGTGACCAAGCCAGTCCTTTCCCTGGTCGAAAAGTGCATTTTACATCACATATTTCATTAGAAGCAACAGCAAAAAGTGATATGTCTTACAGGCAGCTTTATACATATAACATCTCCAAAACATTCGCTCAACCTGCTGGGCTTCCTTGTTTGCTTTCTACTTTAGGACATGTCACTCTACTTTCATAGAATTTAACATCATATGTGAATCCCAGATTGTACTAAAAATCACTACATTACCAACAGTGCACTACATGTAGGTGACTTTAAAGCCGATAGTGTTTAATCAAAAGCCACACTGACGCCACCCACAGATTCATATAGGACATGCAGTCAGAAAATGCAACCTCTGAACATCTCTATGATGGAAAAGTGATGTACCTTCCTCCCCCTTGCCAAAGAACTATGTGAGAAGTTGCCAGTTTTCTCCCTCTGGGCTTGGCATCTGTGATTGATAGCTCACCTGTTAAACAGACTGTTTTATACTGCATATTATTTTAAACTAAGCTGTGAGGAATCTCTCTGTAAGTTAAAAGAAAGCCCAATACTGAACGCACCCTCTGTTTTAAGTTGGAATATAGCTGGGGCCCAGGAAGAATGTAATGTAGCAGAAAATAGGAATGCATTTTCTAAATGTTGTTAAGGATTTCAATCAAGAGACACACACCTTGGTCTCGACCTAGTATGTAGCGCACAATTGAGATGCTTTTCTCCTTATTTGATGCAGATTCAAATTTGAAATGGTACACCACTCATATTACACCCCCTTTTCAAATACCCCGGGTCACAATGGACCATGAACCAGACTGGCTGGTAAAAATGCAAAATGTATTTATTTATTTTAAAATTCAAAAGAAATCATACACTTTTTAATATGGGGCAGCAATCACCAATGGGGTGATAATTACATTCAGAATGTGAGCAATGCACTGGGTTTAACCTTCTAGTGGAACATATACACAGCACTGTGGAATAGGAACACTTTTTGGTTTAGGAAAAATAGCATCCAAGTTAGAATTTCCCCCTGCAATGTTCCCTCAACCCACAAATAATCAATTCTGGGTGGATAAACAGAAGCAGCAGCTAATCAGGAATAAGAAACAGGAGACGGACTCCAAATCTGACCTTCCATCCCCAAATAAGAGAGAAAAACGGATTCTAAACCCCTTGCAATGTTATGAAATGACACTCGGAAATTGACAAATAAATAATGAATGTGTGTTAAAAACCTTTAAGCAAATATAATTCCTCAATAAAGCAACAATGCAAATACACTAACAATCACAAAGAATGGATTACCAAAAGCATACAGTTCGAAAATGAGTGGAAAATTTAAAAAAGATTGCAGCAAAATGACACGTTTCAATTCCCGCCTTTAAATTACGCAAACAGTTTTTAATAAAAATGGGTGAATAGAGGTATATCACAGGGATACTTTGGAAGTAAAAGTAAGTCTCTAGCTGATAATTTGGATGAGTTATGCAAGATATAAAAAGGTGCGCTTTGAGTAAAATGAAACCTTGAAATAGGAAAGGAAATCAGTTGTGACAAGAACAGTTTTATTTTAAACTAGAGTATTCAGGCTAAGCCACCAAAGATGGACACAGTAAGATCCAAGGTTGATTCGCAAGTTCAACCCTCTCACAACCCTGGCGGAAACCAGTCCGATCACTCGAAATAGGACTAATGGCATAGGATTACACAAGACAAAAATGAAACGAGAAATGGTGCTAGCACTAGAAATCAAGGGCAGGGTTGCATGAATAATTCTGACAGTTTTACACGTTATCAGGATAAGGATGGGATGACTTAGTGAGTGGGATAAGGACCAAGGCAAGACAAGACAAGATATATAGTATGATCCCTGAATTAGAAGGAAAACAGATCTTTAGTTATAGCCTAAAACTTTGTTTGTGATACTTCTGTTTTTTTACAGATTTTTTATAAAATACTACACTTAGAAGATGGAAAAAGAATTACAATAATTTTTCTTCATGGATAAAAAAATAATTTATGAGTTAAAAATCGAAATCAACACAAAATCTTTAAAAATTGGTGAGTATGTTAGATAGTTGAATGTAAGGTGCGTTTTTCACCACCACTAGTTTGTTGTATCAAAAAAAGTTAAAAAGGTTTCATTATGTGAAGAAATTTATTTTTTCCCTTTTCTGAATTAGAAACTCTCCTGATGAACCACGCATATTGGGCGTGGAGAAACATGTGTTGAGAGACAATATAGTTTAACAATTGAAGGAGAAAATCATATGTTTGACAATAAACAAAGATATGAATCAACAACTAAAGATATTATTTTGTATGATTTGAATGACAAGTAAGGGAATACCGGAAGCGCACTCCAAAAAAAGTGTGGTGTTAAAAAGAATTATTTGGTCAATATTGCAGCAGCCGCAATACACACTTCTAAGTGCAGCATCTAGGTAACAGAGACAATTATCAGGTCTGCACAAAAAGGAATCGCCAATCATAGGAAACAAAAGCCGCAAAGGACTGCAAAAAATTAAAAAGACAAGACAAGATATACTATGGATTTCTATGGGGTGGTGATTTATACTCACAGAATCTGGATGATGAATGGAACAGGAACGCAGCACAGGCACTTCAGGAAGAGTGTGTGTCCAGAGTCTTGTCAGGGACTCTTATTTATAATGCATAGTGACATCATCAAAGTATATGGTTGGGCAGGGTCTTCTAAACACGACTCTACCAACTGGATTGGGAATCAAAGTTGGCTGCCTCCCTTAGGATGTGACTCAGTTTAGAGGTTGTACTTTGATGAGGTGAAAAGACTTCTCACAGACCTTTCTGCCAAAAATCAGTCATAACAGAATTTACACATGTGTACAGTTGTGGCATATTACCCAATGACATGAGCAGGTTACATATTTTATGCAGACCATTCCACTCCAACTCTGAACTATGTGAGACATTGTTTCACCCCTCTGATACATTTTGCTAATTTTGTGTCTGAAAGATTCTGCCTAAAATTCCATAACTTTATACTCATGTGTGGTTTATCATAAGGGATGTATGTGTAACAATTTGCATTGGCATCATGGATACTTTTCTTGTAATCCGTGATTTTTTGCCCTTTCTATTCCAAAGGTGTCAGTGACTTCTACAATGTCTCAAATTATAAAACACAAAATCACTTTTAAACAGCAAGATTTTTACATTTTTACAAAGTCTTGCTGCAGAGATAAAGTCTTTAAAGTTTATTTTTAAAATAGGCTTTGGAAGCAAATGGCCGTCCTTTGTCTTGCACTGGACCATTTTTTTTCTTTTTCAGCTGCCACCGACTGTCACTTCCCCCAAAGGGAGGATGGGTTTTTCCAGCTTGATTGAAGGTTTATTGCCCCTTATCCACTTCACACTTTGATGTCCCAGAATTTCTATTGAAAGAGGCCCCTGCCCAGACTGAAGTCTGATTAGTATGTGAAATTTCTTTGTCCTGATCATTCACAGTTTTCCAGCCTAGCAATTATCACTTTCGTGTCCTGGAAGTTTATGGTGACTCCCTCCCTTGGGGGAAGCCTTAGCTCTGCCAACTAGAATAACTTGTTTTTGGAAGCTTGCAAAATCTTGCCAAATCAGTTTAAAACCTTTATTTACTTTTATTTGGTCCTGAATCAAAATAGAAGCCTGTGGAATAAAAATAGCCCATATGTGTTTCCCCGCAGCCAATCCCTTCTCATTGCTAGGCACAGACAAGCTTTCATTCAACATGTTACTTTTCCTTTAAAACAGGCATTTATTTTTCTTTGGTTTGCAAAGCCCATTTTACACATGTGGTGAAACTGCTAGCATTTCCTTTCAAATTTTATTTTGCCATCTGGCTTGCCAATATTGTCTTGCAGCCATAGTTAGGTTCTTGTACACAACAGTCTGAATCGACATGTGCACAGAGCTATGATTTCTTTTGCATGGTTCATTCCTTTGACACTTTGTAGCACAAAATAAAGTGTTTCATGTGCACGGCAGAAAGTGAAGTTTCTTGGGCCTTTTTTTTCTTTAGATTTGGCTTAACAGGGCGTATCATTCAGAATTCTTGCCTGATTTTGCTGAGGCGCAATGAGATATACTGGACATGGCAGGGCCTTATTGACCACAGTGGTTTAAGAAAGAACAGATAGAATTAGTGTCAAAGCAGCATTTTTTAAAGGTGAAAAAGTTTCCTTTTCAATGGGGATTTTGGGGTTTCAGGAAAGCAGTGCTGCCTTTTCACTTTATTCCATTTGTATTTGTCAGAACACACTGGCAAGCTCTCTGTGTGTTCCCTGGTTCCATCCTGCCTGATGTGTGCTTGGCAGGGTGGTGCAGCCATTTCCATCCTGCCTGATGTGTGCTTGGCAGGGCGGTGCAGCCATTTTTTGTTGTTGCGCAAAACTGCGTCTTGAGGCCATGGCGCTCACAAGAGCCAGAGCAGCCATTTTGCTGTATCTGCGCAAATGCAGCTTGGTGATGTGGAGAAATTCTGTTGAGTGGGTCAATATATCACCCAATGTGACTTCATTCTGCTCCAAGAAACGTGGTCTATGACAGGCATGACTTTAGATGGATACTTTACGTAGCAAATAAGGGCCACAAAAAGACACAGAGGCAGACCTACGGGAGGGATGTGTGTGTGTTGGTTAAATCCTCTATGCGCTCTAACAGGATTATGGTAAGCAATGAGTATAATTGCATCCAGGCAGCTGAATTGCATAACCAAGAGATCACTGTATTAATATGTATAACACCCATTACACCCAGACATAGGATCATGTAATTGGCCTGTCAGAACCTAATATGGACCCCTCTTGCAACAAAGTCGTAACAACTCAGACACAGGCGGCGATGGGAAAGGAGCACTCTAATACAGTAGCAGTACCTGTCCATTGTTTCAAACTGACACATAGTCATACATTGTTGCCAGCACCAGGTACATCGCGGGCTGGGAACGATGATGGTCCCAGGCTTGGGGGCTCGCAGATGGACCAATCAGGAAATGGGGGGCTAACCACTAACAACAATATCACATAACCAATCACTAACCCTCTTCATGTATCATTTTCGGAGTACAATTTCTAGGGACGAACCAAGCGTACCACCTGACCTCTGATCCACCAATAACCCATTTCACTACATGGTCCTATACTGGACCTACCATTCTGGGAACCAACCCGGAGTGGCGATAGGTTTGTGGATGAGCTTTCGCAAGTGACACAAACTGTTACGTCACACAGGTAGAAAACGGGCCTGCGAGCCCGTCTCGGATGAGAAGTTGCCTGGAACCTACGCTCCATGAATTTGTCCCTGCTTGTTTCTTCTAATGAACAGCAGTAGCTAATTGCTCTTGTGTGGCCCCTCTACTTCTTTGGGATGCGGTAGGCGTTAGGGCCTTCCGAGAGCTGGAGGTCCGCGGACACCGGGTAGGGCTCTGCCGACCACCAGAATTTACCCTAACACTGCAAAGGGTCTCATGGTTTATACATGGTTGGTAGGATGGGGTCTGAGATCAACGAATGGCCGCACACTTAACAACACTCGAGGTAAATATACCTTTAAGGGCCATCAGGGCTTCTCCACTATACAGGATTTGTTTGTGTTTGAAAATCTCTGCAGCTTAAAATTAAATGGCAAGCAAAAGGGTGAGTCTTGAATATAATACCCCATTTAAATCATATGCAATTGGGTGGCCAACGTAGGACGCTAAACTGGTGGGGCATCGGTGATACCCTTTTAATACAACAGATTGTTAATAATAACAAGGAAAGCATTAAATATCTGTTGTCAGGCGTTGATTACGCACCAGAGGCAATTGTCTAAGCATCTACCAATTTGATGAGTTCCGCATTAGATTGCCTCTTTTCAATTAGGCGTCATAATCCTAGCTGTAAAATAAAGTGATGGTTCAATGAAGAATTCACGCTGGTAAAAAAGATTTGCTATATACTCTATAAAAAAAAAAACTCATCTTGAAGATTAGAGATAAGATTGCCCGTGTGTGCAACAAAAAACGCTGTCCTGACAAGGAAAAAAGCCATAGATAAGGAAAACTGGGACGCATTGGTCGCTGCTGTTGTTCCCAATGATAGTCGTACATTTTGGAGATTGTTAATCTGGTGTGGCCTCAGTTTAGGACTCTGTTTGGGTATCCCATTTTTTTAACTTAAATAACGAAAAGAACCTCATAGATACTGAGGAAATCGGCACTGTGGATCTCTGAACTCCTCGGGTACCGTTGCGCTGGCCACAGACCTAATTCCTTTAGTTTGGTATTCTCAGTGGTGGACATTTTTGCTGCAATGAATAAGCAGGTGCGTGATCGCTGTCCCAGCCCAGATGGGATCCCCGTAGATTTATATTAAAAAATCCTGGAATTTTGGGCTCCAATTTTAGCAGTTGCATTTAATGCATTAGTGAAGATGGGGCAAAATCCACATAAGTGGAAAAAGGCACTCATATTCCCAACTTTTTAAACACGAAAGAAAGAGAACCTAGTGGCCTACAGGGTAATTTCACTCCTAGATACCATATTTGACATTTTTGAGTTCATTTGGGAAAACTGGAACATTGGGGGGAACAAAACGTCCACTCAGAAATACAACTGTAGTTTACACCAGGGCTAGTGACATTAGAAGAGGCACTACACTTATATTTAATAACAGGAAATTCCATGTTTATTAGACCTATGGCCTGAGGTGCTTTGCTTAGCATTTATGGATTTGTAGACTGCCTTCCATAAAGTCAATAGGACCAAGTTGTGATAAAAATGAATACAAGACAATTGACATAGTGACCCAGTAGCTGTATTTGAGAATGTCAACCAGGAAACGGTGGCGCTGTGTCAAAGGTGAAGGACCGGGACACTGCACTTCGCATTTCCCTATTGCTACAAAATTGGAGGCAAGAAGATCCTGGGTCTCGTCTATGATGACGATACAGTTTGATCCAGAGAATTGTTAATGAATATACTAACTTTAAGAGCAATTTAGATCTATAAATAAATGCAACTAAGTCAGCGGATCTTGTCTACCATCAACCAGGGAAGAGAATGAAAACAAAAATATTTAAGTGCAACTCCTCCAACATACCTGTGGTCCAGGAGTTTGATTATTTGGGCAGACGTTTTAACAGCACTTTATCAAGTGCTAGTTATTTTGGAAAATGAAACATCAAAATGAAACAGGTGTTTTTTTGTTTGCTTCTCTGGTAGGTGAAGACTAAACCCACTGAACATGATGCTTGACATATACAAAAAACGGACTCTGGTGGTGGCGAATTATGGGGCTACGCTATGGGAGTTTGGGAACATGTCCCAATTACAAACCACTGAGATCTTTATTTTTTTTAAATCTTAGGTCCCACAATCTGCATCAAACTATGCGACACATCAAGAACTAGGGGTTAATGTTACTGAGGATGACCTGGGGTCGCAGCCCGTTTTGCACTGGTTGAGAATTTGGAGCAACCCACACGAACCCAATCTGTAATTACTGCATTGCTAGAGAATATACTTGTACTCGCCATACCCTGGTTAAGGCTTGTTAAAAAAGGTTTTACTAGCATAAACACACCACAGCATTTTAAACCTAATAATCTCCTGACTTCGGAGATTGTAACTCATCTAAGAAAGCAATTTCTATCTCATTCGATCGATGCACGAGAAGCCTTAGAGCTGGTAAAATCCACCAGTCGGAGGCCTTCTGCCATTTAGTCGATTGCCATTCAACCGTATCTAACCTGGTCTGACCACATTTGTGAACGATCAATTATAACTCAACTAAGATTCAATTGTTTAACTCAACTAAGATTCAATTGTTTACCCCTTAATGCTGTTATGTCCAGGTGGCCGGGTGCAATCATGGATAAGTCATGTTTGTTGTCTGGTGCTTATAATGAAGATTTACTTAATTGTTATCTTTTTCTGCCCGCATACGTCCAGATCAGAGCATCTACTCTCATCCCTTTTCTTAGAAATATGGGCTGTACTCAATGTCGTTTTGCCCTTTTCTATGTATCAATGTTGGACACCCCATTGTTAGGTTGGACATTGTTAACTTTCCTGAAACGTGCAATTAAGAAGAGAAAGGCGGCCATATCAACCGGCACTATTTGCTTCAATACAGATGACTTTCAGCACCTTACTAATATTGTTCTTTATAGAATAAACATGTTATTAAATGTATCTGCTCACAGGTTTTAAACTTATTGTTTCTTTCCTAGGAGAATTGTGATTTGTTTTTTTAAGTTTTAAGGGTATAGAGGTTTTTATGAATTGTAATAATTGCTGATATATCTATGCACTTTCGGCCATTTATTAATAGTGGATCTGTATTACCTGTATCTTGCATTGCTGTGTTTTCTTTCGATGTAAACTTTGAATGGCGCTATAGCTGAAATAAAGTATTACTGATGTTAAACGCACTCTCTCCCTTGCTGAGTGCATGCTATTAGGTGGTTTAACTATAAGTTATGCCTTCTCATTAAAGGTATGATGTTTCTTGGTTGCATCTACATCATCCATAGCAGCAAGCCGCATGCCTGCATCAACCAACGGCTAAGAGCAGGCAGCTATCTTTTGTATTGATATACTAGTGTTGGCAGGGGATGTCAGAGAGAATGATGTCATGAGTGGAATGGATGTATGGATGTAGAATGTTAGCGTTTGTGCTGAACTGAAGGTTCCAGCCAGGGCTATTGGAAGAGGGAAGCATCAGTGGTTGTTACCAGTGGGTTATGGCTCTAATATACTTTATGAAGATGCCTATTAGATACCCTTACATGAACACCTACTTGAAGTGTCATGGAAGCTACTTCATTGCATTGGCGACGAGCTGGTCTACGGAAAGACCATAGAAATGGTCTGAGGTGTGTTAAAGCAATGAAAACGAGACAACATGAGTTGCTGTGAGGTGGGCGCAACCGACTGAAAGACCCACCATCCCCCAAAGAAGACCCACCACCCAGGGACTGTTAATAAACTGTTATAGTGAATGTCCCAAGCACCGAGAACCCTAGAAGCTTTGTGGACTGACACTATGGAGTGTACGCTGGAGATAAAGTATTAGCAGTTCACGCTCAAAATAGTGTATTGACAGAGGGTCGGCAATGTACACCCTGGGAGTGTTATGGGTTGTCGTTATGGGATGCACAGTGAAGCTAATGAATTGGCAGGGAAGTCTGCAAGACATACCCAGGAACTGTTGTGGACTGCAAGTGTGAAATTCCCTGGAAGCTCCCAGGGGAGATGGAGAGGAAGTAGGAAGCTGCTGTGTTTGCTCAGAGGATTAGACCAGAGTACCTGGGAGCTTGTGAACTGGATAGGATGTATCTAGGGAGACGGCTTGGCTGCTCTGGATGAGGAGGCTGTGTGAACAAAAACCTTTGTGGACGTATGGAAAGAAAAAAATGGTGTTATTACCCGGAAAGGGATGTTCCTAAGTGGGTCATGAGTGTCAGTGTGCATTTTGTGGAGAGGGGATCTGTTGCCGCAGTGGGAAAGCCATTGGAAAGCTGGAGCTCCACCATGTGCATGTGCCCAAGTCATTGTCATGACGTTGCCTCAAAAGCGGAGCGCACTCGTAAAAGAAAAGAGGACCCTAGGGCATCATCACACCCTTGCGCAAACAACTATGGAGTACGTTAGGAAACTGAGTCCGAAGAGGACTGCAGAGCAACTACGGCTGCCAGTGAAAGGGGTCGGTGTGCAGTGCATCTCGATGATGGTATGTTTGAGGAGTTATGTTATACACACTTATAAAGCGCACATCCACCCGAGGGCATCTTGGCGCGAGGATTGCAAAAAGTACTGCTGAAAGACATCACCCTAGGATCTAAAAAACAAAGGTTTTCATTAAGCATCTAGACTTATAGTGATTCACAGTGCTTGTAACAGAAAGTGTCAATGCGTTCCACAACTTGGCTGCTGCCGTACAATGCTTGATGTACCAGACCTAGGGACTTGAATTCAACCCTTTTGGCAATGGGAAGCCAGAAAAGAGAGCAAAGCGGCGGAAAAATATGAGCACCATGGTGGGTGCCAGTAGCAATACAAGCTGCCAGTTTTTTAAGTAGCTGCAGCCGCCACAAAAGGTAGAGAGGCTGAGCTAAGAACAATGAGTTGCAATAATTAATATGACTTAAAACAAGTGAGGCAACAACAAAGGCCGAAGATAAGATGGCAAAAAGGTAAGCACTCTACAGAAGACCTTCAGATGGAAATAGCCAGCTTGACATACAGAACTAACCTGGGCAGCCATAGAGAGCGAGGCAGATAGCTTAACTCACAAATTTATTACAACCGTAATCAGTGCTGGAAAGACACCCAGAGCAGATGGTCAGAAAGAAGGAGTCCACAGGGTGAAAGTAGAATGGGAGCCCACCACCAGAATCTCAATTTTATGCATTTAGCTTAAGCCACTCGCTGTTCATCCAGCCGCCCACTGCCACCAAACACTCACTAAAGCACTACGACACTTCAGGTTGGTTAAGATTGAGCCGAACCATAATCTGGGTGTCGTCAGCATAGGAGTAGCAACGTATGGCATAGGAGCAGATGAGACAAACAAGAGGCTGCATATAGATGTTAAATATCATAGGGGACAAGGCAGACCCTTAAGGTACGCCACAAGATAGAGATTTAGAGCGGAACAGCAGAAGTGAAAGAGACTGGCCCCTATCAGTCAGGAAAGATTAAATGCAACATAGTACAGGACCAGAGAGAGCTGCTTCAGCCAGGAGAAGCAACAGGAGGGAGGGGTGGACAGTGTTGAACGCAGCAGAAAGATCTAATAAAATCAGCGCTTGCACTCCCCATTGGTCCGACAGCCGGGCCAGGTCATCCACCACTGAGAACAGGACACTTTCCGCCCAGGGTCAAAAACCAGACAGAAAGCGGTCCAGAAAGCAAGAGGTTTCCAAGAACGACTAAGGTGAGGAGAGACCAGATACTCCAAAAGCTTCATAAAGAAAGCAAGGAGTGAAATAGGGAAGAAATTAACCAGAGCACTGGAGTCAAGAGCAGGCTTTTTAAAGAAGGGGAATAACGATGGCCTGTTTCAGTTCAGCAGGAATGGAACCAGCCAGACAGGAGAAATGAACTGCCTGAGTTATCCAAGTAACAATCTCTGGCATGATATCCTTAAGCACACCTAGCTGAATAGGATCTGAAGGGGCTGCCAGTTTAAGTCCCCTAGTGGCAGTCAGTTTTGCCTCAGGGGTAACCACAAGGAAAGAGGACGAAGACTTAGACAAAGCAGCCTCCTGTGTGACTGAATCTGAATAGCCTCCACACAAATTAGACAGTTGGATGTTTTGCGTATGTCCTCAATTTGGACTGAGAGTTACAGAGTAATTGGGCAATTGGGTAGGAATCACTCCGGTTGAAGAGGAAGTATTGGAAGAAAGTGACTGAACCAATGAGAATAATTATTTTGGTTGGTTCAAGGCGGTTTCAACTTTCTTGGTGAAAAAACACATTGAGCTTCATGTATAGCTTGGTGATATTGTTTGGTAAGTAGGCCTAATAACACCTTATCATTTAGACGATAGGAGGAGCGCCACTTGCCCCTGATGTAGACGACAAGCCCTCAAGTCATCAGTAAATCATGCCTTTGAAGTTGTCCACGGGATCTGATTGATTTAAGTGGAGCAAGCCGATCTTCTGCTGACCTAAACACTTGAGATAAAAATGACAGATCGACAGAGGGGATGCTATTACATTTGCCCCTTAAAAAGGATGAAATTATGTCTGTCCCTACTAAATGCCAGCTACGCTTGGCAATAATTTATACATGAGGAGTGACCGGTGCGGCCTGAAACTACATTAACAATGGCACCGCCAAATGATCAGACCAAAGATCTTGAAAAGTAGGGAGGGACACGGAAATAAACGAAATCACTGCACAAAATAGGATCCAGAACATTATCTAGAAGATGAGTAGACTCCATGACATGTTGCTTTATACCCAAATCAGTCATAGACTAAAAGAACGGAGCCGCCGCCACAGAGTTAGATGTGTTGTACTTATTATTAAAGTCACCCACAACTAACAAATTAGAAAATGTAATGATTTGAAAAAACAAGGATCCGTGCCAGGTGACCGATATACAATTAGTATATGTGTAGAAAAGGAAGCTAACATCATGAAACGTACTAAAATAGCTTCCATTTTAATGTCGTGGGGCAAAGGTATTCCTGACATCGAAAAGTGAGATTTATAAATAACCGCAAGCCCCCAATCCCGGGTGAACCGAAATACGGTCTCCGTGTAGAATATCATAGTTATTCGGACAGGCCTGCACCAACGCAGAGCCAAAGGAATCCCAAAGCCATGTTTCTGTTACGCAGAGGATATCGGGATTAAGTCCAGAAAGAAGTTAATTGAATGACGCTGCATGCGCCTAACTAGGTAACCTCTGTAAGAGCTACTTGTACAGTGCTGATTAGATGTGCTCACTGAAATGGAATGTTGAAAAGCAGTAGGCAACACTGTATAGCATGGCGCCAAATTCAATACACCCTCCTGAGTCAATTTATGAAATGTAGTGGATAAGGGAGAGCGGCCATCCTGCTCATCCTCAACACTGACGAGCACAGACAGGCTTAACTTGGGCCCAACTTCGGTGCAACAAGCCCATTCCCACTGTGCTCGTCTACATGCTTCCGTTGCACAGTATCTGTAGATAGGCACATGGTTTTACCACAGCCTATTCCATGCCGCTGCCAAAAGGCAGGAGGAGCGAAAAATGGAAGACTCCACATGACTGCACATGGAGCTGTTCTGCACTGGCATGGTGAGAAGGCGGGTGAACGAACAATGTGAAAAGAGGACGGTGAGACGGAAAGGAAAACCGCAGCGTTTTCAAACACAATAACGTTGTATTTATGTTTGCGGTATCTTCAAAATACAACGTTCTTAAAGCTGCGGTTTATTCCTCCAGCCCGGAAAACTTAGAAAAAAAAACGCAGCTAGTGCTTATTTTTTTAAAAATAAATGGCACTTACCAAGATGCAGCTGCAGCTTTTCTGCCTGTAGTCTCCGGTCTGCGTCCTCCGAATCCCCTCCCCAATGAAGGAAAAGCCACCCAGTGGTAGCTTTTGTTTACTACAGCTGGCTGACTTTTCCTTCATTAGTGCCGTAAAAGCGAGCACAGGCGGGCATCCATTTCACAAAATGGATGCCCCCATGTGCTTGCTTTTGTAAATTTTAAGCTTCAATTGCTCAAAATTTTACATAGGGACTTAAAAAAAATGTCAATCTATTTTTTTTATTATTGCCAATCTTTTTTTGCAATAAACATTTTTGGGCGAACCATTCCTTTAAGGGTAGTCAACAATCTAACACATATATACTAACGGCTTTAAAACTCCCCCTATCCTTGAAAGGGGATCTATACGGTTACCTGCATGCTCTCCAGATGCACTGTCAGAAGTGTCAGATCGTTCACCACCCACACTTCACTCTTCAGCCCTCGAGGGCAGCAGGAACTGCCTCAGATCACACGCCAATCACACATCACACATCACACCACAGACCAAGCATGCCACTCTTTTTTGGCTTAGTCCAGCTCCACATTGCTTTCTCTCTGAGACGGTGACCTATAAAGGGGCTACATGTATACAAGGAGCAAGGAGTTGAGAAAGTTGGATTGTATGAGATCTGAGCATGTCTAATTCTCTATTAGCACCCTGTAGTTCTCCATCGACCAATCTAAGTGTGAGGAACACAGACTTTATTGATTCTTTTATGCAACTCCCCTATCTGCCTATTTAACCCATGTCAAGTAACTTTTTTTTCCAGGTAGGCTTTAGCAACATTTGTATTCATTTTATTTGTACACATTTTTCTCAATGTCATGAATGCCCTATGTGAGGCCCTCGGTTTTCACGCTGTTACATTTGTTGCAGCGTTTATGTTATTTTTTGGTCCTTTAAAAAAATTGTATTTCTTTATTACTTAATTCTTATTTGCATTGTAGCTGTATGCTTTCTCTCTCGTGCTCTCTCTCTCTCATTGTTGGTTTTGTTTTTCCTTTAATGTTCAGTGCCTTCCTGTTTTTGGGTGAGTATTACGTGTTATACCATTTTTAAAGAATACAATTTTACACTCACTCCCTCTGAAACCCACTAAGAATATTCATGCCTACAGTTACACACACACCCACACAGACACACACTTGAACTGTAGGTTAGATTTGTTTATTTTTCTGTATTGCCCGGTAAAGGGTAATGGGTTGTTTCTTTGTCCATTATTTATTTCTGACATGTCTACTGAAGATTTCTACTGGTAGTGCATACTCATAGCCTGTCCATACCAGCAAACACCAAATGAGAAATGATGTCAAGGTAAGGTAGAGTGGTCTTGTACAGCACCCTTCTGCCAATAATGGTGGCCTTGCTGTGTGTGGTTCTGTGAAGGAAAGGGTAGGGGGGACTGTGTTGGTGGGATAGTGAGGGAGGTAAGGATCAGAAAGTTGCTGAGTGCAGTTCGTAGCCAACCGTTTCCTGTGTGCTGAATATTGGTTCTGCTGTGTTAGGGGACGGAGAAACCTGCCAAGGTGTGTGTTAGCCATAGGAGGGCCCGAGGGTTAAGAGGATAGTCTGGGATGCAGTGAAGTGCAGTGTTGATAGGGAAAGGGTAGGTTATGAATAGAAGTATAATGTGCTAGACCTAGTGGGCCATCTGATGGGGGAAGATGTGGTGTAGAAAGTTGGAAGATGTTGTGGTGAGTAATTAGGGAGGGAGGCATAGGTCACAAGGAGGAATGTGGTCTGTGAGGAACCAGGAATGACATGCGGACACAGACGACTCATGGTATTGATTAAAGACTTTCATTAAACAATAAAGGGGTTGGAAAATGCCTCACTATCCCTAATCTAGGAGATATTTTCCCGCCCTCAACCAAAACTAAGGGCCTGTCCTGTGTGCGAAAAAAAAACGATCCTATCCCTTGAATTCTAAAACGAACTCTAAAGGTGTCAAGGGTATTGTTTCAAGGTTGAAAGTGCACAAATGTTCAACTTCAACAAAAATATGTAATCCAACAAAAGTTCCAAAAGCATAGTGCTCACAGATCCTGAAATGGCTCCCTTCGCCAGGTTTCTCTCCACAAACCAAGTTCCTAAGAATAAGCAAGCACATTAAGGCCCAAGGGGGTGCCTCGCCCCTCTTCGTGTCACAATCCACTCTTGGGGCAACAACTCCCTTCGCCAAGTCTTTTCCACAAACACTGTATTTCAAAACCACCAGGGCATGAATCTTCCTTGGGATTCTCTTTTCAAAGTTACACAATTGGAGTGCGGGTCCCAGACTCACCAAACACATGGCATACTCTGCTGCCAGGCTTTCTCTTTATTTCTATATTTCTTGCATTCATATAGTTCCAATATTCTGAATTGTTTTCACCAAAACATCGGGTCTCAAAACCCCTTTCATTTGCTTTCCTTGTTAAATGTCCTCTGCTATGTTCTCTTTATTCTTGTATTTTTCATATTCACACAGTTCCAATATTCTGTATTGTTTTCACCAAAACATTGGTGTTCAAACCCTCTTCTAGTTACTTTCCTTGTTAAGTGTCCCAGTGGCCCAAAACCACCTTGCTCGGGGTCACCCGACTAATGTACCTTGCACTTATTGGTATATGGTGGAGTTGCTGAAATGCCCCAGTGATCCAGCTTCCCTTCCCAGGGCTCACTATCATTCTTTGGTGTCTTTTGGATCTCCTGCAGGGAAAAACACAGGAGCGTTCCAGCATCCTGCCTCCTTTCCACAGGCTTACCAGCTTGATCTGGCGGCTTCCACGTTCTTCGCAGCCCCGCCTCGCTCCTGAGCCCTTCTCCGTTTTCGGGCGGCACGAGCACTGCTTCTCGGTTCCTGCGGTCACCAGTAAGAATTCTCCTATCTCCCTGCTGTGATCCCAGCCTGACTAACCAGCTGCAGTCCTTCTTCTCTTGCTGTCTCCCTGCTTATCTGCAGACTTCTCATGATGGCTTTACCGGCAGTAACTAGCTGGCTCCAACTCTCCGTTACCTTCAGCTGTTCCATCTTTAAACTCCTGCTTCCAGGAAGGGAGTTGCTTGAAGCCAATCGGATCCCTCCAAACACTAGTCTCATCCTTGTGATTCTGCTGAGTATTCAGCATTACTTAGCCCCTCTTCCTCGTCTCAGTCTTTACTATTCTGTTGGTTACAGAATATTGAGGCATACTATTAGGCTTTAAGGGTTGTTGGAGGGGATAATCACAGTATTCCATTAAGGCATGGGGAATGGAAAGGTTATCCCTAAATGGAAAATTGGGATAGCCTGTCTCAACTGATGGTGCCGGGCTTTCCCCTTGGGACTTGTCTCCCCTCATGTGATCCTGCCTCAAATAGCCCTCCTGCCCCGGGGTCAGGATATGGTAGTTCTGCCGTCCCCTGGATACATGAGGAGAGCTACCGCCGGGAAAGGAGTGATGACATCATCAGATTCATCACATTTCGATGTTTAGTGATTTCTCCAGGGGTGTTCGGGGCACGATCGCTTTGTTTAACCAGACTCTGCTCACTTGTAAAAGGGTTCAGGCCACCCGTAACCTTCATGACGTGAAATGCATGAAAGCCATTGATTCCTATTTGGTTACTCTGGGTTTGTTGCTGCGTATCCATTTACCTGTAGTTGAAGAACCATGTTTTGAGTTTGTTTATGATGGAATGTCTGATCTCACTTCCATGTGGAGATGTTTGGGTAGGGAATTCCAAATTTTGATAGACAGCGAGGAGAAAGACCATCCTAGTTGTCTTTTGAAGTGGGGAACAAGGACTAGAGCGGTGTTAATTGACATGAGGGTTCTAGTTGGTTGTGAAGCTGAAAAATACTCGTGAAGCAAGGTGGGCCCTTTCCACGGTAAGAGTGGTGCACAATGCAGAGACTTTTGCAGTGTATTCTTTTTGTTCAATGGGAAACAATGCAGCATTCAGAGAGCAGGGATGATGTATCCAAACCATTGAATCTTAAGGGCCGCGACATTTTTTGCTCTTTTTAACTTTCCCATGAGGTATTCCGGGAGTCCTATATACAGAGTGTTTACGTAATCCAGTCTTGTTAGAAAAAGCAATATACTGGTTATGGCCTGTGAGTGAATGAAAGTTATGGAAGTATGGGTCGTGGCGTGCATGGTTGGTCGGAACAGCTTAATTTGATTGCTCCTGTTGTAGTTTTGGTGTGAGGCTACTGTCCATTGCTGTTCCTTATTGTTGAAGGTGTTGGGCCAAGCTCAATGTGCAAATGTATGAGGAGGTACGTGATGGGGTTGGACTGCAAAGCATGAGTTTAGTTCTGGTAGGCTTGAGTTTTAGTTGCGGGAGGGGTAATCTTGCAGGTTGTGGAGTTCGTCATCTGGAATGTTGCTTGGTGAGTCTGATGTGGTGGTTGGTGTGTTTCATTCCAGTATTTCTCTGAAGGTATTGTTTTGTACTGTTTCCAGGGCCTGGACCGGATTAGAGGACCTAAGGAAGGTTCTGCACGTGGCAGAGCTTCTGTGAAGATTGTGAAAAAGATGTGCAAGAGTCTGCACTGGGGAAATTAATGCTGCAATGTTCCTGACCCTGACACGCAGGATGCATAGGATAATGGGGGTAGATAAGCTAGGTATTCAGTTGGTATCACAGCGCAATTAATGTACCTACCCTATGCATTAAAAGTGGTACAGAAGAGAAATGATGTAATTATGCTATGGATGGAAACAATTAACACTACATAAAGATGTAGTTATGCTATGGGTTCGTCAGGTGGCTGTAGCAGGTAACAATTAAATGGTGGATGCTATGGTAATTGGCCATGCAGTGTAAATTATGTTGTGCTATCGATTCAAACCAACACAGAAACAGATGTTGCTGTGTTATGGAGTGACCAGGTAACAAAATAATAGGTGCAGTTCTGCTAATGAATCATTTATTATCGCAGTGCGGCTGATGTAGGAATACTATCGATTGATCAGGCACCATTGGCAGTTGGTGATGCTGTGCTGTGGATGCGGCAAGGTATTAGAAAGGCAGCTGTTCTATAGTGCTGTGTGACCACCTGGTCTCATGGTGCAGTTGCTATAACTGTGCTGTGGCTACAACAGGGATAGTGTTAATGTTGTGTATTGAACGGGTAGCCTAAATTCACATGAGCTTACAAGGTGGTCGATTTTGCTATGCTATAAATCAAGCTGGTGACATAGACTAGATAGATGAAGCTATGCTATGGCTTTGATAGGCTAGCAACATGCTCGTGATTTGGCTCCGCTGTGGATGTAACAGGTGGTGCTGAAGAAGTTAATGCAGCTATGCAACGAGTTCCATTGCTGTGAAAGTGCAATTGATGTAGCTGTGATATGGATTCCGCGGGTGCCTATGCTATGGTTTAAGCAACGAATACAAAATAATAGGTGCAGTTCTGCTATGGATTCAATGTGTATCAGGGTGCAATAGGTGAAGTTATGCTTTGGATTCGAACAGGCAACACAAGAGCCGATGTAGCTATGCTATGTGTTCAGCAGGTAACACATAGTAGCAGTGAAATTGATGTAGTGAGCCTATCGGCTAAAACATGTAACACAACATAGCTGTAGCTATGCTATGGGTTAAGCAACACAAATAGGTGTGGCTGTGCTTTGGGCTCAGCAGGCAACGCAAAATAGCAAATGCTAAGGATTCAATAGGTATTATGGTGCAATCAATATAGTTAAGCTATGGATTCAAACAGGTAGCACGCAAATTGCTGTATCCGTGCCGTGGGTCCAGCATGACATAACTAGCAGATGCTAGTGGTCCAAATGCTATCACAGTGCGGTTCGCGTCGTCATTCAAGCAGGTAGAACAAATATAGGTGTAGCTGTGCTGTGGATTTAGCAGGTGACGTAAAGTAATGTATGCAGCTATGCTATGGAGTGGAGTGGTGTTGCATATGCAACTGATGTAGCTATGTTATTGGTTCAGTGTCTGTGCCACTGGCTGGTCCATCCCCAGGAGGGTTCAACAACCTAGAAGCTATATATCTGTCAAAGGTAGTCTGAACTCAATCCTGGTTGTTTTTTAATGTCCACGTACTCTAATTGCTCTCTCCCTGCTTTCCCAGACAATCTTACCTTTGCTTATAGAGGAGCTATATTAAAAGATCTCACCCAGCCATACTGATATGGCCCTCAAGAACCAGAGATTTCATTCAATTAGCAGTCTCAAGATGATAGCTCACGGGTAAACGTGCTCGCTTTGGAAGCAAGACAGCGTGGAGCAACACAGATTCGCTACCCGGGCGCTTAAATAACCAATTAAAATACAATAAAAATCTGCAGCAGAGGTTTTGAGCTAAACCCTAACTTCAGTCGACCCCCCACACTTAAAAATAAGTATGTTCATTAGATTGAAGCTGCCCTTCGAGCAATCTCTTCTTAGGACGACCACACTTTACGCACTGCATCGACCCCTTCTGTAATAGGACCTGCAGAGGGATAAGTCAGGACCAAGTGATGTTATATTGCTCAGAACAGAAGCAGAATTCACACATCAAGTGGGCTCACAGGGTCAAACACAAATCAGTGCACTACCCAAACCTGGTTGCAGCCAGGCTCAATTAAATTAGCATCTTCTTCCACAGGATGAGGTCCTTGACTCAGGGCGGAAGTGGCCCATCTCTATCCATGCCCCATGTTCAAATTCAAGTGTTCCAAGATGAAATCTCCAGCAGCCAATAACATGATCTCCTTGGTATAGAGAAGACAGCTTTTCCTTGATTTTTCTCCTCAGCCATCTGGACTTCTAGTGGCACTCGAGAGCAGACGGGGTGCCAGCCAAGAGCAAGCGGGAACCCCAGAACTAGGAAAAACTCAATTGAGGCTGCCCATATTCCTCCCCAGCTACTGCGCATATGGAAGGGTAGTGGCGATTTGTGGATTTATGGGCAGGACACAGAAACATGGCATAAAATCTTTCCAATTACTATGGCTCATCCCACCTTCTCTGCCGAGCAAGTTTGGGGCACATGGGTAGACAACGGGACAAGTGGAGGCTTACACTCCCACGGTAGCCCTCAGTCTCTCGTCCATGGCTCCATCGCTCAGTGTATTACCTCAAAGCTATATTAAATATTGCACACATGAACCGTTGTCCGTCGTCCAACTTGAGTCAGAGGATCCGGCTGGACTCAAAGCACTCATCATTTCCAGTGTGTGTTCTGGCAGTAGCTAGCCATCAATACAGGGACAACATCAGCAAATGTCCTTCTTAAAAATAATGACACCAGTAAATTGGTCAAAAAACAAGACTGTGTCTCCTGTTAGTTGGTTCTGGAGATATACAAAGAGTTAAAGATCCATGCAAGTTCCCGCATGGCGCAGTGTTTGAATTTTTTGGGGGCTCCCTGCACATGGGGAGGAAGGAGTTGGCTGCACCTTTCTCCCATTAAAGAAATATCTATGTTCTGGGAAGAGCAGGCTGCCTGTAAAGATGTGGCCACGTCCCCTCGCGTGGGTGCTTTGGGGACATTTCTATCCAGTAGCTTCTCACGTAACTCAACGTTGCCAGACCAAAGAAAGTCATACTTTTTCCCAGTTAACCGCCGTTTCCCAGACACTACTGTTTCTCTGTTCCTTATATGTCAGATTGAAGAAAAAAGATTTCCTTTAAAAAACAAATGCACAAAAAAATCCCTGTAAACAAAAGATAGAAGTCGTTTTTCATGCAGAGTTTCACAAGGGATGGGGAGGCCGGCGGGAATGTTCGCTGACATTTCACCTATTAAATTAAAAACTCCCTTGGAAGACTTTCAGATCCTTTTTTCAGCCAATTAAGGCTTCAGAAGAGCTACAAAGCGGCTATTGTTTTTTGCCCGTTAAACTGAGGCCAGCGGGACATGTGAAAGTCAGGAGCAAATTAGCCCCTGTCAATGGAAGCGCCATTTGGAATCAACATGTCTTCGTGAGGGGGCCTCTGGATGTGGGAGAGTGGGTTGGCTCAGTTAATAAGGATCTCCCACGCCAAGACTACCCCATTGAGCAGGTGTCATGACAGAATGTGGGCCAGTTGGCACTCGCACCCCAGCCAAAGGATATTGGCGTCAGGTCCAATGTTTGATGGTTTATTCCAACATGGTTTCTGGGTCCCTGGCACCATATTATTTGCTAATGATCCAAAGGGGAAATTGAAAGCATTTCCTAGAGGTGCTGGCATTCGGGGCAGTGTGGTTCAGACAGTATGGCCACACCGGTTGTGAACAATGTGATGCCTTTTTGAAAAGAGAACGTTCAAAATGATGTAATGCTGACTACGCGTGCTGGACTTTTGTTTGCTCGAGAATTGTCCACGTGAAACTATCTGCCGGAAGATAGAATTTTTCGCGTTCAGTTTTCGCGTTCTTATGCAGGACTTATGTTCAGTCATCCTTTTTTTTTTTAAGGCCGATTAGTCATGCCTATAATATGATACGATATGATATGATATGGTATGGCATTTATAACGTGCCTATACACAAGTGTTTCAAGGCGTGACAAGGCAAGGGAGGGGGAACAGAGGGAAGACAGACAACGATCTGACTAGGCCAGGTGACATTGAGATTGTGCAAGTGCAGGGGAGGGGGAAGGGGATAGGTGCGGGGGGAGAGGTAGGAGGCAGTGCAGAACATGGGATTGCAATCAAGTATGTATCTCAAGTTGCATGAGCATGTAATCGCTTAATCAACATTCTTTGTGTCGCAGTTTGTAAAGTCTCTTTTCACCCAAGGATATGTTGAGCCGATGTCTATAGTTTTGCTCCGGCTTGTTTATGCACACACTGAAAATGCTCCACACAGATTGAGCCCTGAATTGGGCCAAAGTTCACAGTGTAAGCTCTGAATTGGAATGTTGGCATCAATGCTGCCATGTGCTTGTACCAGATGGTCATGAATTTTTTTCCTGCGTTTGGGGAATGCCAGTTGGGGAATGCCAGTTCTAACTCCACCACATTTAGGATTTGCTATAGTTTGTCAATCTCTCATTTAATTTGATTGAATAGGCGCGAGTAACTTAGAATGGCTGTGATTTTCCCTTTGTGTGTCGTGGGTCGTGATTTATGCAAGAGTGTGATCTCACGTGGTATGTTCATTGCTCTCTTCGATTCCTGTTTTAGAATTCTTATCGGATAGCCCCTTGCAGTTAGGCAATATGTGAAATGCCTAGCTTGTTGCCTGTATTCCTGTGTGTCCGAACTCTATCTCAGGCACTGTCCGAATGGCAAATTCTCACAAAGGGACCTTGGGTATTAACTATTGTACATAAGGAGACTATTACGATTAGTGAGTTTGTGGAACACTGACGCATTGAGTCACTCCCCTTGGGCTTTAATTTCCAGGTCCAGAAAATAGATTTGATCTCTAAATTATGTGTGAATTTTAAGAGCAGACTTCGAAGTTGAGGCAAGTAAGAAAGTCAACGGCTTCTGTTTCGTTGCCGTTGAAGATCACAAATACATCATCAATGTATCTTTTTCCATATTTCTAGTTTCTCTCTGAAAGGATTAATGGCAGTATAAATGTGTGACTCCTCTAAATCAGCCACATATAGGTTGGCGAGGATGGGTGCAAAGGTAGCTCCCATGCAGTGCCTGATATTTGAGCCTAGAAACACCCTTTCACCATGAAAAAAATATTTGTCAGTGCAATTTCAGTAAGTTGTAAGATAAATGACATAGGAACATGCAGGAATTGTTGACGCTCATGGAGTACTTTTTGAATTAATAAAAGTGTCTCATGTTGTGGGATCTTAGTGTATAGAGACTTGTGAGCAGCATCTGTTGTTCTTTATTAAAGTTGGTCGTTTTGAGTAGATTCAGCATAGCTGTAGAGTCCTTAATATAGGATGCATTGTGGGTATGCAACCCTTAATGAAGAAATCGAGAAATTGAGACAACAGTTCCAGGATGGTTCCAATCCCCAATACAAGCGGCCATCCTGGGGGAGGTGTGAGGCCTTTTTATTAGAGAGGCAGGTCTTGATCCAGAAGCAGGTCAACCCAATATGCCCTGGGTATAGTTAGGGAGCAGAGCTTGTCTCTGTCTTGGATCCCCTAACTGCCTTCACCCATAAATGGAGGACTTTGCAAAGGATTGCTCTCCCTGCACTGTCCAACAAATTCTTCCTGAAGTGTTGAAGTCCAGAGATAAATTTAAATACAGATTAGGAGACACCCTTTTTTTATAGGCAAAGGTCCACAGATGATTGAACAAAATCAATCCTGCTTGAGGGGTCCAATCCGTTTTTGAGACATGTAGTGTGTGACTTCTGACATCATACCCAAAGGTGTGGTGCTAAAGGAAGTGGAGGGTGCACGAAGGAAAGAGGTACAGAGAGAAACAATATGGTGGATCCCTCCTCCGACTATGCTGAGTTTCCTCTGTCTACACTAACTCGCCCTTTCTCTTGCCCAGATCAACACAGGTCGTTAAGTATGCAACACCTTGGTGTGAGGCTAGTCATTTTGTGAAGGGTATGCCCTTTAATTCCTGTTTCCCGGGATAGCTCCTGCTGAGGGCCTTTCTTGCTGTAAAGAGGTGTTACCAGACCTCAGAAAGGGTGCAGCAGAGACAGCCCGTCTGGGGTAATACACACAGCCTGTCTACTTCTGGCCTGGGCTCACAGTGTGGACACATCTATGATACCAATCACATGTGGCTTTAATAATTATGATGAATACTAACCTAAACTCAGGTATGGCTTATATTTAATGCTTCCAACTGCTACCAGGTTAGTAACTCTCAAAATGATGTTGTTTTGGGACAGAGGTGCAGATTTAAATGCATCATTTATGCTGCAGGGACTTGGCTGTCACAGCAGCTGTCAAACAGGGCACATGTAACAGCTGAACCTGATCTGTGCCACTGGAGAGCAGAAGCAGCAGATCAGGAGACTAATGCAGCAGTGCACAGATGTCTGCTATGCTTTTGGCATGGAACTGATGAAAAAGGGGTCTGATTAATAAACCACGCTTTCTGAGATTTAACTACCAGCATCATTTTATTAATTGATAAAAATCGAAAAGGTCAGGGCTTCTACACCCTTCTACATGCTTGCCAGGTGTCAATTCCTCACATAAAGTCAGGATTAACAAATTAATCTACTATTATAACAATTGTGTGACCTGCTGTGCCATACTCATGTATATTTAACCTGAAGCGAGGACAGTGGGTCTCTCTACTGGTCCCTAAGCATTTCCTTGTTTTTATTTGTTTGCATATTGTCGTAGGGGCACATGCTGCAATGATAACACTTGACAGCCCTCAGGGGATTGCACAGAGTGCATAGGAAGGAGAATGTGATGTTAAGGACAATTATTTTCTTAAATTGGAGATCATTTTCATAAGGGGGTTATTACAAAGCGCTGTTGGCTTCATGTCACATCCTCTCCAGATCAACCGTTCAAGCGATTATTCAGATGGGGGTGATTTGACAGGCAAGAGAAATGCAAAGGGGTGATAGGTGTCAAACCTATTAGGAAGCTGTGTGCCTGATCCCAGCACATTCACCCGAAGGTGAACATTGTTTTTAATAAAATGTGCTTAATTTAATGTTGCGAGGTCAGCTGACGTTGAATAGCAGATTCAATGCATGTTTGTTCAAGCTGGGAGCCCCATGTAGAACATGTTACCGTAGTCCGCCTGGGAGCTGGCCACAGAGAGGAGTGGGGCTTTTTCGAGCTGCAGTAATTGTATTTTGCCAAGGGCTACATATGGCACAGTATAGTTTTTTAAATATGCCCTTGTTCAGGATGTTCCCTTGGCCTATGTTTCAGTGCCTTGGGTGTATGAGGGGACATCAGTGAAACTGCCTCTTGGCCAATGTTCACAGGAACAGTACCTCTTCTCTATGGGATACTTAAGCCCTCATTATGAGTTTAACAGTAACACTCAAAATAAGGCATATTTGCAAGTACTGCCTGTTCTTCCACCTACCAAATTATGCGGTAAAGGGTTTTTACCACACATGGAATTCCTGAGAAAACATCATGCAGTAAATGTTACTGGATTGCGAGGTCAAAACCCCCTAAAACTCCAACCGAACTGCACATGATGGAAAAACATATGGTCGGGGACCCCTAGAGTTGGTCAAAAAGCAGAATGCAGAGATCATAACAGAAATGTCACTTTTCTGCATTTTAAATAACTGTAAGGAGCGGTATTATCCACTAGTATACACAATCTCTCTCCATCCTCAAAGTGATGGTGGAAATGAATCTAAAAAAGAATGCTTAAGGATTCTGGGAATCTGCATCTGTTTCCACCAACGATAATTACCACATACAGTGAGGCTCTTACAGTGCGTCCAGGATTTGTAGCCTTCCCCTGTTTTCCTGTTTCCAGCTGTCCTTGATCAGAGCTTGTCAGTGTACTCATGGCTGGTACCAAAGATAACAGGTAATTGAGACAGCTTAAGCTGGGGGGCTTAAGGTACCGCTGTCATATGTTACCAGCTACAGTGTGCTTTCCACTTTGCATGTAGAGATCAAATATCCCTGTCTGGGGCATTAAACTACTGAGATATGCCAGGGCAAGCAATTTTGCCGCCCCAGGTTTAGTGCAATTTTGGGATCGCCTGCCTAATAACAGGGTCTATTTTGCTGTTTGTAGGATTAAAATGGTGCCCCTCTTATTGTTAATTTGTGGTTGGTGCTCAGAGTTACCGTATTGTATCGTGGTACCCATCCTGTATTAAAATAAGCATGCTGAAGGAAAGTAGGATGGATTGAGAGGAAGTGGAAAAGGGGATTGGAATGGGGTCAAGAAGAGATGCGGTAGTGAATGCAAAAGAGAAACAGCGATTGTAGGAGATACCTGTTGAGCTTAGAGCCCTTGCGGGGTAGCACATCATGCAGTAGATGGGATGCAGAGTAACTCTTTACACCAAATAATCAAACCAACTCAGGAAGATGGCATAGTTTGTTTACTGTTTTATTATCAATTGTCTAAAATAGAAAGTTACAAAGGACATCAACAGATGTTGCGCAGCGTTCTCTCGAAGCATTTCACAAAAAACCACTTGCATGGTAAAAACTCATCATACGTGACGTCATACTATGCCGCAAATAGGAAAAACCTACAGGGGGTTGTGGTTGGCTTAAGGGGAACATCTAAGTATACTTTCTATAAGGGGTCGGGTTGTGATTGGTCTCTACAGTCAGGTGGACAACTCATGCCCACCCCTAGTGCAAGTCATCTTCAACAGTTATCAAAACATGTACATCATTGGCTCTTAAACTATAAGGCCCTTCATTGTATGGCCCTCTACAATTAGCAGCACATAAGCTCATACCCCAGGAGGCAGGGGGTGGACTGGACTGTACCTCCCCACCCAATTAGACCAACATCTCTCATCACCCATGCCTTCTGCCATGAAGATTGTTTTTGAACTTGACCTTGCAATGTATTCTCTTCTCTGGGAATATAAAAGAGTGTGAGCACACACTTATCATAGTTCTGGAACTGCATGCCCAACTCTATTTTCATCCTGGGCTCACGTGAGAGCAGACCGCAATTTGACCCATTTTGCAGCATTTAATTGTCTTGAATTAATAAAACTTGGCACTCATGGTTTTCTTTCTTTGCACCTTAACAAGGGATGATACTGCTTCTCACGTTCTCTGCCTTCAGGAATAGATAATAAGTCTTGGCTGCCATCAATCTTGACACCAGGCCAGACAGCCCTTCTCGATTCTTCCATGCTCCAAGCTAATTCTCTGCTGTGACACAGCTTTCACCCCTTCTTTTCATGGGTTTGAACATACTAACATTGTGACACTGATGTCGAGCTTCTATATAATGGCGGTTCTGCCTGCACTCTATTCACTATGTATAGCCAGCTTCTAAGGTTACTTGATCTACTTGCATTGCTGCATTTGTACAGTTATTAAATGATTTGCATTTTCTACAGTGCTATTCATACATGTAATCTTCATTTCGCACATGAAAGTTTACTCGATTCTTTACTTCGTCATTTGTTTCTATAAGGTCCATACATTCTCTTCTTCAGCCAGTCTTCTCTGTGTGTCACACTCATTTCTTGTGACATCACCAACTTCCGGTCTCTCTTTTTCATATTCCTTCGGGGATCTCCTCCAAGAGATTGGCATCTCTTCGGGAATACATCTGATAGGGTTTTCTTAGTGGATACCTTTTCTCTAAGATTCAATGCATATTAGCCACAACTGCTGGTGTCAAGGATGGCACAATTTCAGGCTGCCAGCATACAGTTGGTATGAGGGTGCGACTTCCTGCAGGGGCAGTTGGCTACATTGTCACCACAGACTCAATACCCAGTTCCTAATTATTTTGTAGTAAACAAATCAGCACCTGCTCAATGTATTCTACGAAAAGGTATATTTATTTGTATCTATTTTTGAAGGCCGGTTAAAAAAGGCTGCCTTGCAGATTGCACACCGAACGGCTGCACTTCGCAGGGCCAACTTTTTGTAACTGTTCCTTTACAGCGGGTCACCCTGCATCCTCTGGCTGCGCATTGTCCACACGTCCTCCCCATGCCACTTGAACCCCACCCCACTTTACCTCTGCACTCGGTGCAACAGCTGCACACTCGTCCGTCTCCCAATGTTGCAGCGCCCGATAAGGGGCCTACGTAGTGGACATGGCCTTTTCCATGTGACCTCCCTTCCTTATGTAGGCCTTTAGAGCGTGGACCCCACAGACAGCAAACTATGTATTCAGTAGTGTGGTGTGACTGAGTGGATATGATATGATATGATGTGGCATTTATAATGCGCCTGTACACAAGTGTTTCTAGGTGCGACAAGACAAGGATGGGGAAACAAGGGAGGACAAAATAATGATCTTACTAGGCCTTGTGTCATTCAGATGGTGCGAATGTGGGGAAGAGGGAAGGTAAGAAGTGCCAGGGGCAAGGGGAAGGGGGAAGTGCAGTTAACTCACAAGTGCAGCCAGCGTGTGGCTCATAAGTACAGAGAGAAGGGACTGTAGGGTTTCAGATACAGACCCTTAAGTGCTGCGGAGCCCGGAAGCAGTGCAAGGTCAACTGGACATGCAGGAACCTGGGCCCAAGTTTAGAGGGTGACCAGGTGGCCAGTGCACGGACCTAGTCAGGTGCATCAGCAGGGGAGATGAAGAGAGAAAGAGGAAGCGAAAAGGAAGGTCTTGAGTTCCTTACAGAACCGGAGGTGGTTCTGCTCAAGTTTAAAACAGTGAGGCTGTTCCAGAGGGAGGCCCCAGCTGAGGAGATAGACCTTCCCCCAACTCTCTGCTTGGATAAGCGTCTGACCCTCAGAGAGTTGGATGAGTGGAGAGCTCGAGAAGGAAGATGTTTTGGAAGAGAAAGTTAGAGGTAGAGCGGTCCCATACCCCAGAAAGCCTTGTGGACAATGCAGAGGGTCTTGAAGTTGATCCTTGCAGTCACAGGGAGCCAGCAAAGAGATTTCAGAGCTAGAGAGATATGGTCCCTGGGCTTGAGTACAAGGACAGGTCTCATAGTCCTGTTCTGGATAAGTTGTAAAGGTCAAAGAGTAAAGGCAAGAAGATTTAGAAAGAGGCTGTTGCAATAGTCCAGCCTAGTGAGGACCAGAGCTCTGGAGACAGTGAGCTTCTGGGGGAAAGTGAGAAAAAGAAGAATACCTCTGAGGAGGTGCAGCTTATAGGTTGACTTCTTAGAGACATCATAGATGTGAGGAGAGAAGGAGAGGGTGGTGTCGAAGATGACACCAATGTTTTTAGCCTCACAGGAAGGAGCAGATAGAGGGCCCAGAATGGGCGGCCAGAGAGCGAGAGGAAAGGAGGGAGTGGGTGTCCCAATGAGGAGGATCTTAGTCTTACTGGCATCAAGGCAGAGATCATTAGCAACACACCATTCCTGAATTGCGGCCAGATAGTCTGGTATGAGAGAAGAAGCAGAGGTGGCTGATGGGAGCTTGAAAGAGAGCTGAGTGTGATCCACATAACATTGAAAATTGGAGCAGAAAGTAGCAATGCAGTGGGCAAGAGGTGCCAGGTAGTGATTGAAGAGCCAGTGAGAGAGGTTAGACCCCTGGGGAACACCACAAATAGAGAGAGGGATAGAAGAGAGGAAAGACCCCAGTTGTATCTGAGAGGGTCAGTCTGTGAAAAGGGGGTCAACCAGGCCAGGGCCTGATCAGTAATACTAAGGTTGTCCCAGAGAAGATTTAGCAGGATGGATGGCATGATTGACTGTGTTAAAAGTAGAGGATAGATCAAGGAGAAGGAGGACAGATGGGATATTAGAGTCAGGATTGGGGAGCACGTCGTCATGGGTGTTCAAGAGAGCAGTTTTCGTACTTCTGTTAGCTCTGAAGCCGGACTTGTGGTCATGGAGGCAACCAACAGATTCAGTATGTAGATTAAGCTGCGAGATGGCCAGCTTTTACAAAAGTTTACCCAGGAGGAGTGATGTAGATCGGGCGATAGTTAGCCGGAGAGGAATGATCTGCTGAGGGCTTCTTTTGAAGGTGATGAACAAGAGAGTGCTTAAAGGGGAGAGGAAGGTTCCAGTGGTAAAGGTGTGATTGCAGAAATCGGCCAAGGCTGGAACAAGTGTGTCGATGTGGTCCTTGATTGTTCTGGATGAGCAGGGGAGAACCTGCTTTGATGAGACTTTCATAGATCAGACTTGTCTAGAAACATTGTCAGGGGTGAACAGGGGAAAGGAGGAGAAAAGAGGAGGGGGATGGCCTCAGATGGCCAGGAGTGGTAGAGGATGAGTAAGAGGAGGTAGAGGAAGAAAGGGTGGACAGGATGTCCTGAATTTTAGTAGTAAAATGAGAGGCCAATGCCGTGCAGAGGGACTGGGAGGGAACAGGAGAGGTAGATACTGCAGCTGGATTGGCCAGCTCCTTGCAGATTTTGAAACGTTTGTCCGAGTTGTTAGATGCCACAGAGATGCAGGCTTGGATGTAGGCTCTCTTCTTAGAGAGGACAGAGAGTCTGAACTGTCTTTGGAGGAGGCGGCGGGCCAGTTTGTCAGAAGGTGTGCCCAAGACCCTCCACTTCCTCTCCACTGCCTTACACTTGTGTTTAAGAGCAGCAAGGTCAGAATCGTAAAAAGAATTGCACTTGGATTTGTGCTTCAAGTGGATCCTCATGACAGGGGCATGGACATCCAGAGTCTTTGAGATTTTAGAGATAAAGTTTAGAGACGATTGTGTCACAGTGTGAGTAAACTAAAGATGCAGGAGGATGAGAGAAAGTAGTAACAAAAACCTCAACTGACACATGCTTCATGGGTCAGATGAACGAGAAGATAGGTGGCAGTGCTGGAGTCGGCTTGGCTTGCGGGGAAGAGAGAGAAGTGGAAAGAAGGAGTGGTGAGAGGGTTAGAGAAGGAAAGGTCTGAGGAGATCAGAACATCCATGGTGTGCCCTGCAGAGAGAGTCGGGCCAGAGGGAAGAATAGAGAGAGAAAGAGAGAGAGAGAGAGAGAGAGAGAGAGAGAGAGAGAGAGGGGGAATCGCAGAGTTGTGAAAGACACCCGAAGAAGGGCTGGTAGCATCCGGGTGGATGTTCAAGTCTCCGAAGAGGAGAAGTTGGGAGGTAGAGGCCAGGAGTGAGGAGGAGGAGTTAGCCCACTCAGGGAAGAAGAGGGTGACCTGGCCTGGCAGCCTGTAGATAGTGCCCACAGTGAGAGAGAGGCTAGGAAAGATGGAGAGCCTGCAGACCAGGCATTTAAAGGAGTAGTAGTGCTGCATTGAAATGATAGAAGCAGGGATCCACTCTGGGAAAATCAAGGCTACACCCCTACTGGGACGGTTCGTTCTGGGTTCAGAGAGGATCTTGTAGCCATCGGGCCAGAGAGTGTTGAAACTCGTGACAGAGCTGGCTCTTCCAGGAGATGGTGGATGTCAGAGGAGTGTTTTAGAGCTGAACAAGAATTGAGAGTAGCGATATGGCACGGGTTTCCACATTTTAAGGACTTCTGGGGAGGGGTACAGGCCAGAGGTAGGGAGAGGTGAGCCCAGGCATTGGAGGGTAGAGGGGAGGTGACACAGGGGAGGGCAGACAGGAGGGAGGCACAGGGGGGGCATGAAAGAGAGGGGGGCACAACAAAGAACAAGCAAAACAGACCTACAAATCAGATGCAGTACAAAATCATCAGAAAGAAAAGAGCACAACAGGAACCCTAGAATTAGAGAATGCAGATGTAGTACAGGCCCAAGGCAAAACACAAATCACAACAGGGAACCTGGAAGCAAAGAAAACAGATGCAATACAGGACCAAAAGCAAAACACAGAGGTCAGCAGGGAACCTAGAAGTGAAGAATGCAGGCAATTGCAATGTGATGCCACAAACCGTGGATGGCAGCACAATATCAAGAACCGTAGAGCGCAAACAGCAAGTCAATGCAGGCAACAATACAGTGAACAAGGCACAGAATAAAACAGGAACTTAAAAGAAGAATGCAGGCAATACAAAGTAATTCCAGAAAAACTGTGGAGATTGAGACAGTGTTAGAATATTATCTTCAAGAGTTATGTTTAACTACTGGTAAGAAGGCAGTGTCAGCAGCAATGAAGCTGCCATGTGCTTGCAGCGCAGCTGGCAACGCCCCACAGGAGGCCGCTTCTGGTTCGCCTCGAGATGGAGGTCACTTGGGATCCCATTACTTTGGAACAAAGGGCTGGTCATCCCCATGGTGGCCATGTGCTGCAGAAAAAACTATTGTAAGGACATCCTGGCAGAGGCTTGCTTGAGGTCCAGGATAATGATCCCACCCACTTCGTGGAGGGTGAGGGTGTCCAGAGCTGATGGAAAGGTATAGTTAAAAAGACAAGCTGCCACTAAAAAAAACAGTTTGCACTATGTCCCCGCCACAGCCATCATGGCAGCCTGGGCGAAGAATTAGGGTGGCCAATAATCCCATATTTTATGGGACATGTCCGAATGTAAGGGTTGTGTCCCTGTGTCCTACACACACCCTGTCCAGGACAAAAAGTCCCAACTTTGGTTTGACGGATGAAAGCCTTCCATGTGATAGTAGCAGAAGAGTGACTCTCCCAGGGGTCCGTGATACATCTTAACAGTCGCTCTGTGTCAACAGAGTATTATACTGGGATCAGTTAGTCATTGATTGCTGCAGACAAGGTTGGGAGGGACGATTGCACCTACTGCAGAAATACTTTCCCCTTAAGAAGTCAAATGGGATGGGTGCATTATGCTGCGTTTGGTTTGAGGAAATGACTGCAGTTTTGAAACCCAAGGGAGAGTTGTTTAGGCTCACCTTACTTTGCCTGATGCTACTATGACCTCCCATTCAGGATGTGAAATACAAAGCTAAAGCCATGCGCCTTTTGCTCAACATGTTTCTATCATGATGTATATAAGTTGTAAGGTTACTTTCTAAAATCTGTGTTCTTTTCATTGAATTCTTATAAACAATGTATTATGAAAGCACATTGAAACCAAACCAAAACGTTAACAAAAGAGAATTGACATGTTTGAAGATGTGGTAAATATTTACAGATATTATACTATGTATTTATTAACTTGTATGTTTATTGAATTGTGTTTAGAGGTGATGGTATTATCTTGTTTGTGATGCCTTTATGGCTTTCTTCTGAAATAAAGTATTTATGAATGAATGCATGTTCATGTCAACTGTATGCGGTCAAGTTAAATTGCCCACAACCCAATTTTCAACACTTAACTAACCTGTTTTTCATGTATTTCACACCACAAACCTATTTGTCTCTCGGCTTACTAATGGCAACTTCCTCTAATGGCACTTCCTATGCCACCTTGAATAACAAAGACTGGTGGTGTTCCTTGCAATCACCTTTTCTATGAAGCCACTTTTATTGGTATCATTACACATGCAAATTAGGAGGTTTGCATGTCTTTTCCCCTTCAAGGCTTGAACCAAACTCTTAGCAGGTCAGTAGCTTACATGCATAATTGTCCTGCAGTGTTATTCTTTGTGCGCTGTGCATGTGTTAAAATGCCATCTGCTACCAATAGCAGCAAAAATGTGGATGGGAAAAAGATGGATGCAAATGACACCATATGGAAACATGAGCACTGTAAGCTGCTTCTTATGTGCTACCATATCTAAAGTGTCCTGCAAAGCCATTTTTTAAAGTTAGCCACCCTAGCGAAGATACCAGTATGGACCACTGCCCATCATGGCCTGGGTCCACTGGGGTGAAGAATCGACAATGGGGGACGTTTCTGCTTCAGTCCCAGCAACGGGGCCATAGGCACAGGGAAGCCCGGGAGAAAGAAAGAAAGGCTGCCTTTCTCACAGCCAGAGGCTGCATCAGGACTGTACTCATCCCGGGGATATCCATCAGAGCCCAGGAGGGAGAATTGGCCAGCCATGGAGCGCCTGCAGCGAGGTGTGGACTGGCCTATAGGGAACTCTGGAGATTTCCCTGTAGGCCTCGGCACCCTGGGCCTCTTTTGTGTGGTATATATTATATTTTCCAATGTTTTCATAGGAAAGGGGTTGGGTTGCTGAAAATGTGTAATTTGAGGACACTTTGAAAATGATTTCCAAGGCCTCTTTTGGTTCTCAGGTCACCCCTGCAGGCTGCAGCGCCCCCACGAGAGCAGAAGGCCCCACAAGCAACGACATTGAGGAAAGAGCTCCCATGAAGGTGAAGAGGGGCTTTTGCCAGGACCATACGGCGCACCTTATTGAAGAGCCCACAACAGACTTCCCACTGAAGCGCCTAATGAAAGGTAACAGCTACTGTCGCTGGCAACCAGGAGAAACAAACATGCAGGGATCCTGTCTTCAGCCCATGTCTCACACCTACCACTGGCGCCTGCAAGGGACTGACGTAATTTATGGGAAGATATTGTGAGTGTGCCCGGGGATATAATATGATAGTTTATTTATATAGCGCCTATACACAATGCGTTTCAAAGCGCTTCAAGGCAAGGGAGGGAACAAGGGAAAATACAATGACATTCTTAGTCCAAGAGCTAAGATAAGGAAGGGAGGGGGAGAGTGGGAAGGACATGGAAACAGACAGGTGACTACCGTACTAGGGCTGACAGCATTTCTGATACAGCCAGTGAAAAACAAAAGGTGACAGAGTGGGGTGCAGAAACGGATGGGAGGAACAAAACAAGCGATTATCGTACTAGGCCTGACGACATATCAGGGGGGAGAATCACGTTCCAAGTGTCTCCTGGACGCCTCCTGCAGATATAATATGGTTTGCCAGGTAGCATTTTCCATGCTAGGGCTGGGGATGCTTTGGAAAGAAACAGCGAGGGGAATGAGCATTCCTGTGGCTCTGTGTCCTCGTGACCGAAGGATGCCATGGCTATTAGCACTTGTGTACAGGCATGTTATAAATGACTTGTCACATCATATCATGTCCCCAGGTGGGGTGGGGCGGTGGCGTCATGTGAAGTGCTTCTGCCACCTAGAGGCTAGCAGGTGCTAATTAGCTAACTTTGTCATGCACTTTCTCCAACTAGTTCAAGCCTTACCAAATAAAGAGGTATTGTGACAAGATGGTCATCTGGTGAGGGCAGTGTTATGCTCTTGTGAATAAGGTCAGGCAACGGGTGTAAGGTCTCTATTCCTCCAACGTTCTGCCCCTCTCGTTCAGTTTCCTCCCTGTCACCTCTGTTCCCTTGGCTTTCTATGGATGTGAAGAGAGGACACTACATCCCCCTTTACTTAAACACAAAATTCATATTCAACCCATTTCTTCAATCCATAGCTGCGGGCGCTTCACTCTTCGAGGGGGCCACTGTCTCGTTTCAG
The DNA here is from genome assembly GCF_040938575.1 of Ambystoma mexicanum. Lineage (NCBI taxonomy): Eukaryota > Metazoa > Chordata > Amphibia > Caudata > Ambystomatidae > Ambystoma > Ambystoma mexicanum. The sequence continues at coordinate 471,845,741 of NC_090934.1, forward strand.
CAGGATGACAGACTCCGTTGTCACAACGATCTACAGTTTCAATGTCACCACCGGTTTCTTCCGGGCTACCATCCGTTGCACTTAAACTGGACTCTTCGTATGTGATGTCATTTGCTAGTGAGACTCCCTTGAGGAATTAAGAATTCCTTGTAATCCTGTGCAGTGCTGGGAAACATTTATTGGGAGAACCCTCTCATCCTTGGAGAGGTGGGGCAGTGAGGAGGAGTGGGTGGGGCCGAGGGGCGTGGTCCCAGACCAGGTCCCCAATACAGTGCCTCTTCATAGAACCCAATCCTGGGAATTTGCATAAATGCAAAGAGCATTATGGTAACATAAGTATGTCCTATATTTTAAATTTGAAACATGTCATATTCTGATTCAGTAAGAAACAGTTTTGAGAGAATAATAGAAGTCGGGGTCTGCAGTTTTGACTGGTCAGACTACTCACCCTAAGAAACAAATATCTCTACATTGCAGGACATATATAACAGTCTTAACAGCTAAAAGAACAGTATCTGGGGCTTTTGCGGGTTCTGTATTCAGTTGCCCATGCCAGTATACTGAAAGTATCTGGTGAAATCTGGTTGTTGGTGCAAGTGATAACTCTGCTTCAGGATGGATCTTGCTGTTTTGAAGCAGAGTTTTGACACACTCCCACACTTCATTAATCAGAATGCTCTCTGAAGTTCCTGCGGTGTCGTCTGAAGCCTGCTCATTAAAGTGTGGGTGTTGTGAGCAAGCCCCTGAGTCTGGGGAGAGGGAGGCATCCCTCCCTTGCAGTCCATTAGAATTTCTCGCTTGAACATCTGTCATGAGGGACATGACCCATTCATGCTACAAGGGGTGTTCCTATAATTCTTGAGCAGTTGACAGATAGCTTGCATCAAGGAGCCTTTGGTGATGTGACATATCTGTACAGTCCGCTTGAGATTGGCCATGAATCTTCCCACAGTTCCATTGGACTGTGACCACAAAGGTGTACATTTCCTGTGACGGAACCCCAGATATTCAGCAAACCAGGCAAAGTCTTGGATACTGAAAGGTGGCCCATTTTCGGATTTCACCACTCTGGGACTACCATAATTTGCAAATATCTAATCCGAGACTGGAATAATTGCTTGTGCTGCATATGAAGTTACTACCTGAAGGTCTGGATATCCGGATAGTTCATCCATGGCCACCAGCACGTAAGTGTCATTTGACATTGGTCCAAATAAATCAAATGTCACTTCATCCCATGCATCTGAAGGTGAAGGAGCCATTAGTAAAGGTTATGGGAACGTATGCAGATCCACACTTTTACAGACTGAGCACTTATTCAGAGTGTCTTCTAACAACATGTCCATTTTGTGGAAACACACTTTTTGCCATAGCAGACATCTTGTCGACATGATCCTGCAGTGTCCTTCATGAGCAAACGGAGTGCCTTTGCTCTGCAGTGTCACTGGTATGATAATCCTGTTGTGTTTCAGAATGATGCCCTATGCTGTGATGGACAATTCATCCTTTCCAAGTGCAAGGTCTTCAGTGCGGTCTCATTAGCTGATGCACTTGCACTAGCCAAATGGATCTTTCCACCGCCCAGACCTGAAACAATCCTTCACGATTTGGAGTAACAGATCTTTTATCAATTCTTGACTCATGACATCCATTAGAAGCGCCGGACTGTGGGGGTGAAGAGCGACATAGTCAATGAAGGGCTCTACTTTTGAGACCTTCGTGTTGAGGATTTCTCAAGAGATAGTGGGTTGTATTAAAAGGTCGGCGGTAACTCGCTAGTGCCAACGGTGGGTTGCTGTGACTTCGTAACACCGTTCCGCCGCCTGATATCCCAGTGCCACCGGAACATTACAAGTCCCGGCAACCCGAGGTGTCATGCGATGGAAACTGTAAGTCCCCATTTCCATGTAGGACTCCACAAGAATAGGGACATGAAAGCACCGGCGCCGTTGCTAACAGGGCCAGTGCTTCCATGAAAACCAGGCCTGCAGGGGTCGTCACTCCCGGCAGGTCAGACCTGCCCAGAGCACCGGCCCCTGCAGGCATTCTAATAGTCTGGCTGTCTGGAAAGGGTGCTGGTACGTTGCTACCTGCACCCTTATTTCCGGACCGCCCGATTTGTAATGAGGCCCAGTATGTCTGGTTATTGTCCTTCCCTGGTTCATGAGGTATGTCAAATTGATATTCCTGTACTCTCAGTCACCACTTTGCAATGCGAAGTGGCATCTTTGCATTGTATTTCCCATATACTGTGTTTAGTGTCTAATGGTGAATAATAATGGTGAATATTGTGTCATACAGAAATAGGAGATAATGTTCACACGTCCACATTACCACAAGCCTTTCCTTTTCACCTTACGATTAGGCCTGTTCTACATAACTGAGGCTACGAATTGCATAGGACACTATGCGGCTGGGTGATGATGAACCTGTAGTATGTTGGGCCAATATAGCACCCAGACACACCGGACTGGCATCTACAGTTCGTTCTGTGCATGAATCAGGATCAAAATAGGGTATGACAATCATTCATTGCCGGATTATGTTTTCATAAATTTAGAACCCGAAATAGGTCATGCATGTGGCCGAGACAATACTTTCTTTTATCAGGCTGAATGACTCTGGCATTCCTCGAACCAAGTGAAGTCGCTGCTGGTTTGTATGAGAAGTCACAGGAGTGTGCTAATGGACGCAAAGTCTTTAATGTATCTGGTGCAGTAACTTGCCATTCCTAGTAAAGATCGGACAGCAGACACATTGGACAGGTAATTTTAATTGGTTATTTATAGTGCTCTTCATACCCAGAGGTTTCTTAGTGCGGACCTGGAGATCAAACCTGTGTTGCTCTGCATCATCTTGCTTCCAAGACTAGCACGTTGCCCCTGAGCTATTCTCCCGAGAGGATTAGTGTGCACATCAACACATGGACTTTGGGCTCATTACCGGTTTGACGGTAACCCGCACTAACATTACTGCCGTCCGATATCCCGGTATTACTGGGATATTACAGGTGCCGGCAATGGTGGTAAGTTCCCATTCCAGGGAGTCCTAGTGGACTCCCTGGAATGGGTTTGCCGCAATCACCAGCACCACTAGTGCTGGTGATTGTGGCAATTAATTACCTGTAGGGGCCTGAACTACTGACATGTCAGGCCTGTCGGTGGATCAGAACCCCTACTGGCAAACTCAGAGTGTGCCAGTCTGGTAAAAATGCCAGAGCCATTTTACCAGACCAGTAAACTGGTAATGAGGCAGCCCGGGGGGGGGGTCAGGTTGTAGTACTTTTCAGCACTGACAGTCAACTGGGCTTCTTCTAATGTCACACATACCCAGCACAGTGTGGCATTGTGAGCTTCTTGATTAACTCCAAAAACCAGGATGTCATCATTATAATTGCATTTGTTTGTGCCATTGTGTACTGTCCAGCACACAGAACTGTTGTCTTAAATGTGATATTTGTTTTGGGTATATGTATTTGTATATGCTGTCCATTGTATATATTACATGTGATGTAGATTTGATCTGTTTCAAAACTGCATTTTCATGAAAGTATATATTTTTGATAATAAACCTTTGTTTTAATGTCCTAATTTATTTTTCTGTTACACGCGTTTGATATTTTTTCTTTTGACTTAAGTGAGGAACAACATGTCCCCTCTGCTTATGTACTATGATGGCATATATAGGTACACTATGATTAATACGTGTTCCTTATTGACTAGTTTTATGATTATAAATTGTTGTTTTTGTTCACGAGATTTTATGTTGTATTAGATCATTATAATTGAGACACTATGTGTCGTATTCGCTTATACATTTCTATTTGAGATATTTCTGCCAGCTATCATACCCCAAAGCTAAGCCTTTTATATCTAAATAACCCCAGGTGGATGGCAAACGTTGTAATATACTGAGAAGAAGGCTGTAGTTCCGGTTAGTGATACCACTTATTAAGTTTATGTTAGAGAAAATAGTCGCACCATGAAATCGGTGCGTCATGTTGGTCATTTTGGGTGCTAAATATCTTTATTTGTGAATGGCTTGGTTAGGGGTGCCATGTCTATGTGCAATTAATTGTGTCAATTTGAGTCTTTATTAGGCACAGGCACAATCAGTGACACCCATGGCGTGGCTCCACGGACCGGTTCAATAGTACCCTATTCCATTAAATTCTGAAGTTCTTGCTCGACTTGACCTGTCCTTTAATTTTCCCTGGCCTTGAAATATGGAAGGAACGCAGATGGGCGTTGATTTATATTTGCTTTGTCCATCGCCTCTGCTTGTACTTCAATGGGCATTGCAGTTCGAGCTATGGTCAGAATTTCCTCAAGCGCCCTAGATTTTTGTAATAGTTTCTTCTAAAATGTGGAGTACTCACACTCAGCAATGATTTTTGATCGGAGGGCTTCTGCGTTTGAATAAATGTCAAAATCAGAAAGCTTTATGCATGTGCGTAATCGCATGACAAAATTGTCTAGCATTTCACCTTTAACTTGGTATGTGGAGTGAAACACATGTCCTTCAAAATCCACATTCTTGTGGGGTGCGAAGTACGTGTTTAGACTTACTTTTGAGTCATGGACGTTGGTCGTAGACTCATCTGTATGTTCATATATAATGTCTCTTACAGTGGGGCATTAGCATACCTCTCACACTTCTATCATCACTTTGCTTGGCCCTTGGCATCTACAAATGCATTGAAATCCCTCATCCATTGGGCCCATCTGGAGCTAGATTACTGAAATCAGTCATACCTAAGTAGGGAGGTGCTTGTAATTGCAATGCTTCAGATGTGGAGTCATGTGTGCTAGACTGTGAGGGCGTGGCATGGTTGGTTGAAGAAATGTCATCGTCGGACATGGATGAAAGTATTGTATCTCACTGGGATTGATAGTAAAATCACTACTGATATTGTGACATGTCAGACAAGGAATCATTGGTTGAAAGAATTGACATTTTAATGTTTTCTTGCTGAACGAAATTGATCTGGATGTTCAGAAGTACAATGGGGCGTCTCTGGCGTTGGAGCTTGTTTTTTTAAGTGCCGCACTTGCAGCTTTTTTTTAATATTTTTTTTTATAAACATGTACTTAATTTACAGACATATTTGTACAATTGCCAAGGTGTCATTTCAATGTTCAGTCTGCTTACCCAACTTACCCCCAATCTCACCCGACTTCCCCCCACCAGCTTATACCGATCACATTAGTATCAACAATCAACAGTGGTTTCTTATTACATCCATAATTACATTACACCTCCGGAGGGGTATGTGAATTGGGTTATTCCCTTTGGGTCACAGTATATTCCAAGGCAAACAGATCCTGAAGCAACATCCTCCAGTAGTCCAGGTCAACATTCCACTCACTGTGACCTTTACATGTTGCTTCTTGCCAGGCCGAAGTTTCCGCATGTGGCCATTTCTGGCGATCACCCCACCACCCTCGCACTTCTGGGCTTCTATGTAACTTTCAGTGCATTGATATTCTGCTTTTCGCTAATATATAAGCCTGGTCATTCAATTTTCTAACATGTTTAGCGTGCTGTGGGAAGATCCCAAGCAAGCAGGCAGTGGGGGACCCTATGTCTAATAGTATGTCAGCTCTTGGTAGCCTTTGTGCTATGTCCCTCCAGTACTGCTGGTTTTCCCTACATGCCCAGAACATATGTACCATGTCTTCCTCTACCAGATGGCATCTGGGGTAGCTTTGTTCTGCTGCATTGTTCAATGTCTTAATATTGTAGGTGGTTGGATATGCCCTATTGGTAATGTATAGCTGTATAAACTGGAGTCTCACGTTTCTGGATACTATTTTGTGATATGTTATTGCCCGGCCCCAATCCGGATCTGGCATTGGCTCATGCAGCTCCTCTTCCCAGCGTTGGCAGGTTGTTACCAGCCCATTGCCTTTTTGTTTCATAAGTAGTCCATATATTCTCGACACTGCATGCCCTCCTTCTCCAATATCGTAAAGCGTTTCTCTCGCTTCACCTTGCTTAAGTTCTCCCTGCTCCTCTTGCCATTTCTGTTTCATTTGTGCGAGGACAGGGCATGCAGTATGTGTTGGTCTACGTGCAATCCCTTCTCCACTACAAGTGTTCCGAAGTCTACCGGTCTACCCTCCTTTAACAATTCTCCAATTGTCACAACACCCTGGGCTCACAGTACTTCCTCACCATTAGCCTAGCCTGCTTATCTTCCGGTCATAGCACCACTAATGAGATTTTGGGGGGGGGGGAGTAGGGTGATTTATTTCCCAACAGGCTGCACGCTCCCTTCCATATCTTTTTACCGAGTGCTAAAAGGAGTGGGGGGGTTTCTGGTTGTGCCACATGTATCCATATTACCTCATTCAAGAAGAAGGGAGTGCATGCAGGCCATAACAGGGGGCAATCTCGTGTCTGTTCATCCGACAGCCAACCCGTGACAAACTGCAGTTGGCATGCCACAAAATATGTCTCGAAATGTGGTACTTTGGTCCCTCCCTAGTCATAAGGCTTCTGCAGTTTTGTGAGTGCCATCCTAAATCTGGAGCCTCGCCATAGAAATCTCTGGTACACAGCATCTAGTTTCTTAACAAAGGTCTTGGGGATTTCATACGGGACAGAAGAAGAAACCTGGGAAGGCCTACCACCTTGAGCATTACTGCTCTCCCCAATCAGAGTGGTAACTTAGCCCAGAATTCCATGGACTTCTCTGCATTATCAGCTGCTCTTTGTGTGATGTCCGTGTGTTCTATATTGGGGTCACGGTAGATATATATTCCCAGATACCTGAACGTGGCTAACTCCCATCGCATTGGAAGCACTGGTAGTGCACTCTGCGGCCTCCCACTGTACCTTGCCAAGGGGAACAAACACGATGTTTGTTTGCTAACTGAGGTACCTGATAAATCCACATAGCGCTCTAGCACCTCCAGGATATATTGTAGGTTGGTCTCTGGGTTTTGTAGATATAACAGCATGTCATGTGCATATAGGGAGATCAGGTTCCACCTACCATGCACATTTATTCCTGCCTCCAAGTGCTCTTTCCTCAGGTATGCCCCTAGGGGCTCTAACGCTAATATAAACAGCATAGGCAACCACAGGCAACCTTGCCTCGTGCCCATCTCTAGCTCTCCCTTTTCCGATATCTGCTTCCCCGTTTTGACTCTCGCTACCGGCTTGCTATACAGAAGCTGTACCCATTTGACATATATAGGTTCCATTCTGAATTCTCCAGTGTAGCTAGGAGCCATGGCCATCTAACGGAGTCAAATGCCTTGACCACGTGCAGTGAGGCCGCCATGCACAGACTGCTACTGCTCCTGGTGTAGTCAATCACATGGTGTAAATTGTGTAGGTTCCAGGTAATATTCCTATTTGGGACATATCCTGTTTGGTCCGTGTGTATTAGTTTATCTATAACCCCTTTAAGTCTATGGTCCTGTAAGGTGGTGGGTATCTTCCCGTCCATATTTAATAGTGATAATGGTCTATATGACCCGCAGTCTGTGTCAGGCTTATTCGACTTCAGCAATGGTATTATCAGGGATTCCCTTAGTGACATTGGAAGTACTTCCACTTGTAATGCTTCCTGAAGCATTGCTAGCCGAGGGGGCATGATATCTGCTATGTATTCCTTCTAGACTCACTGGGTAGTCAGTCCGCTCCATACATATTTCCCATCGAGAGTCCCTTAATAGTGGTTTTGAGTTCTTCCAGGGTGATAGGCTTCTTCTAGGTTTAATTTAGATAGGTCTATCAGTGCCAGAGTCTCATGTATCATGGAGTGTTGCCTTTCAGACATCTCTGTGTACAAATTCTTGTAGAAGTCAAGGAAGCATCTATTGATGCCTTCTTGTGTTGTACACTCAGTCCCCTCCGCTACTTTCCTTGACCTTATCGCTTCCCGTCTGGATTGATTTTTATATAGCTAGGAAAGCAATCGTCCCATCTTACTACCCTCTACGTGTTGTTTTTCTATGTATTTAGCGTAATTTAATGCCCCTAGTCTGTCCCAGTGCTTCAGACATTCCTGTTTCAAGCACGTTCCCGGTAGGGCTCGGTTTTCTGTCATACCTTCTGCTCCCACCTACTCATTTAATGCAGCTTCTGCTTTAGATAGGTCACTTTCTATCACGGCCCACGCTCCCCCACCTCCAAGATTGCGAGTCCTCTTATCACCGCCTTAAAGGCTTCCCACACTATTCCTGTGGATGCCACACTGGCCACATTATGTTTAAAGTAATCTTTAATGTCCGCTCAGAGGCACTCTCAGAAAGTCTCATCTTTCAGTGATTCACCACACAGCTTCCAAGTTGGTATGCGTTCTTTGGAAGGGAGTACTCGTTGCGTGGCTATTAGCGGTGTGTGGTCTGATAATACTTGCGTCCAGTCTTCTGCCCTTGCAAACTCACGGAGTGATTCCTCGCTTGTGAAGATGAAATATATTCTATTGAACAGGACATTTGACACTGTATAATGTGAGTATCCTTGTGTCTAGGGGTGCAAGGTTCTCCAAACGTCTCTCAAGTTGAACGATTTTAGCAAGGTGTTCAGGGATTTGGTTGCAGGGCTGGTTGTATGTGTTTATCATCTGATCTATCTAGCTTGAGATTTAATGTACAATTAAAATCCCCTCCCCCCAATATTAATGTGCCACTCATGTACGTGTCTATGTGTGAATATAAGGAGCAGAAGTATGCAGCTGTGTCGTGATTCAGGGCATATGTGTTTATGATACATGTCTCTTTCTCTTCCAGGAAGCCTTGCACTGACACCATTCTGCCTTCCTTGCCTCTAATCATATTGATGATCTGGAAGGGTACCAACAGTGCAACCCATAACAGCACCCCTCTAGCGTACTCCTAGTATGACAGGCCTAGGGTGGTTAAAGATCATTTCTTGGCCAACGCAGTCAGTCTGTCATCTGTAAGGTGCATTTCTTGTAGAAGCGCTATGTCTATTTTTTGGCGGGCGCAAACACGTCATTACCCTGTTCCGTTTAATATAACTATCAAGCCCCCTGACATTCCATGAGGCTATCTTAAGTTCTCCTATCACTGGTGTCTTCTCTTTTATGTCCCGATAGTCTGTTGTACTTCTCCTGCATGTGCTGTATGACCATACAGGCTGAGCCCCAACTGTTCCCCCCTAACACTCCCCACCCCTCTCCTCCAACAATTGCCCAGCTCAGTACCTTGTGCTCAGGCATTCCTGCTTCTCTCTCTGGCTCAAGTCGTTCTTCCCTTGGTAACCGGAGTGCAGCGGGTGAATACATAACTGCTAGTATCCAAACACAAAAACTTGTCTTGGGTGAAAGGGCGCACCTGCGCAATGTGCTCCTTGAACCTTGGTGGTCACACTGCCTGCTACTGTTGGTTCATAGAGTGCTGATATTCGAAAGTTATTTCAGCTGTATGCTTATCTTTGTGTCATTATTGCTCGGTCCTCACGCGCTTCCAGTGCCGTTTGTGTGGAATTTAATTCATGTGTCCGCCGGTTTGTCTCCAGCACCTGTGGGCAGGTCCTCAGCATCCATACATTTATGTACTTCCTCCGGGGTGTCGAAATAGATAGTTCTGCCATTACGTATAATCTTCAACCTCGCAGGATATAACAGCATGTAATTGAGATTTGCTCCCTGCAGCTTCCTTTTCACTCAGGTGAAGTGCATTCTCCGCCTTTGTACATGTAGGGTTTAGTTGGGGTATGCTGTGATGTTTGCAGATGCCCGGCAGATTGTTCCACCTTGGCAGAAATATTCTAGGAGGTTTTCTCTATCTTTATAGTTTAAGATCCAGGCTACGATTGGTCACAGTGGAGCTCCCAGCGGCGGTTTCCTTCCCAGAGACCTACGTGCTCGCTCCACAGTGAAGCCCTGTGTGAGGGTGCCTGGCCCTATTTCTTGCAGCAGCATGTTTTCTATGAAGTTAGTGGGGTTTGTACCCTCTTCCCCCTACGGGAGGCTGATGATTCTGATGTTGTTTCATCTCGCACGTCCTTCCCCGTCCTCGAACCTCCTTTCCAGGTTACGCATTTCTTGTTGTAGTATTGTTACATCCGTTATGGTGACTTTTAGTCCTGCAGCCTTCTCTGTGACTTGCTTCTCAAAAGTCTCTGTTCGTTCACCCAATGCTCGAACATCTTGTTTTAAGAGATTCACGTCCAGGCCAACAGCGTCTATTTTAGTTTCTAAGGCCACTTTCAGAGCCACGATGTTCCAGGATCTGTTGGTTTCCGCTTGTTTGTTCTGGCTTTGTTTGTTGCACCTTGCCTGGTCGAGTTGTGCTTCATTTGTATGTGTCGGCACCACAAACATATCCAGCGCGGGCTGTTTGACTTTTCTCTTCTGTGCCTTGGCTGCCATGGGTGCCTCCCTTATGGTGGCACTATATGCTGTGCCTGGGCAGTGTTGTCATCACTGGGTGCTTGTGCGTTGGTTGGCTTGGGACACTGTGGGTATAGTGTTGTCTCACTGTATCTCTCCTGGGTGTTGATTACTTGTCCCCCTATTGTGGACGGTTATCTCACTCTACAGCCACCCGTCATGGTGATTGCGCCTACATACAGAGGCTCGGGAACGAGTACACTCCTTCTCCTCCACCGTGCCATGGCATTGTCGCTTGCTATCAGACTTATACTGGAGAGTTTGCTGAGCGCAAGCTCTATTTTGCTGGACCGACCAGGATCTCTGGGAATGTTGCACCCACCACTGTGGCATGTCTACCTGGAGGAGACTTTGAATCCTCAGCTGTAGGGGCAGGATAGAGTCTTCCGTAGCTATGTTGAGTGCCTCCTGCTGCTCGCCGCATCTCCTTGCTTCACACTGTCTTTTGTGGGTATGCTGTTAAGTGTTAATGCTTGCTTCCTATCCTGACCCATAGCCATGTCCTTGGCCCTAAATTGTGCTCATGCAGCACCTACTGCCCATTAGCACTGTACAGTGGTGCATTTTGCTGTGGCCGCCATCCCCACTCCTGCCAGAGTCGAGTGCGTGTTGCCCGTACCTCCGTTGGTTGTGGCGTGTGAGCCCGTGGAGCTTCTGAACAGCACAGTGCTGCCACATGGCAGCCGTTGCCCCCACTGGTTCTCCTCCTTGCCTCTCACTTTGCCACTGGTTGTGACACGGGGGAGTCGTGGTTGCTTCCCTGTCCACACTTTCATTCATGTCCTAGCTTCCAGATTCATCATGATTACGCTGTCCCGCCTCCCCACCCCCCCTGCTTCACAGGAGTATTCAGCGCTGCCAGTTCCTTCCTCCCTTCTACTGAGCTTGCTTAATGCTCTGCCCATTATGGTTCTGTACTCGGGGAGGGGTGGGGGGGTGGGGGGGGGGTGCGGACTTTATTCTGGCAATGCGGTTTACTTTCTTGTTTCAGCTTGAGTGGCTGTCACCACTCGCAGCTTCTCAGTGATACACGTTAGCCTAATAGCAGAAGAATGGGGGTGCATCTGTGTGAACAGGCCAGCGCGGAGGAGGTGTGACATGGACAGACCATACAGGTTCCTCCCAGGAACCTCCCCAATCACCATACTGGAACTAGGATCTGAACTTTGGGTAGATAGTAGAAATGGATACAGACACTATTACTAGTGAGTTTGATTTTAAGCCGAAGCAGGCACATAGATGGAGTTTCCTATTTCATGGCATTCTGGAGTGTCACCACTTTGAACAACTGGGTACGGACAAAAAAAAGTGTTCTGCCATTATAAAATACACTGTTTGTGGTAATGTGCACCGTACAACTACACTTGCATGTGGTCATTTTGCCCAGGCCCAATTTTGCACACGTATCTATTCAGAGCCTTTCAAGTTTATTTTTCAAATTATAGTCCCAGAAAGGTAGCTAAACAAAATTGTGCGTGGGCAAAATAAAAGCAGTCAAAATGGCTGTGCTAGCCAAATAACTGGTCAGTGAAAAGTTAGCAACTTGTCAGAAAATGTATTTGTGAACTCGCTCTAGAGGAGAGGAAGTAAGCTCAGACTATCTTTGAAGTGTCACTGTCTTCGTGCCAGCAAGAGCTGCCTTTCTTGCCTGGCCAGAAATGTGTTTCCAAGGCATGGGGAAGCCAGCTTCCTGAGACAGTCTGCAGTGTTATTGAAATGCAATTTAGGTGGAGAGCCCCGTCTGCCTCCCTGTTTAAGCCTTCTAGAAGCCTTGTGTAGAGGAGTATGGTATGCTGTGCCGAATGGATCAAAAAGGGACTGAAGGATTTAGAAGGGCTCTCAAGGGTACTCCTTGGAAGTCAAACAGAACCGTTTCCTACAGCTGATTTCCTTGGCATCAAACCACTCTGCCAAGAGTATAGTGGTACGGTGAAAAATGAACCCTGGTGTTAGCACCAAGAAAGTGCTGAACCAGTACTCCATCACCTGGTGGCAGAGTCCAAAGACTACAGCATTCCAAGTCTGAAAAGACAAAACCTGTCAAATGAGGCTATACTAAGCTCCTTAAGTTGTATAAGAATCAACTAGATGGCCGCTGAGCCGAACCGAAGATGGCACAATCTATGCACTCTTTAGCAAAAACAAGCCAGAACTCTTCAACCTATACAACATCTTTTCTTCATGACCTCTTGGAATAACAACTAAGGTTGAAAAGACATTGGGGGTCATTACGACCCTGGCGGTAGGGGATTAATGGGGCCGGTAGAGCTGTCGGCCCATTAACCCCCTAACGCCTCATTACGAGGTCTCCTTGCGGGACCCCCAAACCAGGCGTCCTTAGCGGGTCCCGTGAGCAGACCATGATGCAAACAACATGCCCATCATTAACCGGCCTGTTGTTTGCATCCTCCCCATTCCCATTGAGCCCTATGGGGGCTCGAATGGGAATGAGGATGTACCGGGTCCCGGTTCCTTGAATGGGGAAATAGCTGTCCCAACTGCCCGCCAACTTCGACCTGAGCAACACCAAGAGGTGGTTAAGGGGCTTCGAGGTATGCCTGAAATCAGTTGGGCCCATCAAAGAAGAACAGAAACACAGCCTACTCAACCATGCAGTGGGCTTAAATGTGAGAGACATTCTAGACGAGATCCCTAAAAGCGACAGGGACACCTACACCAAACTGAAAACGACACTCACTGACTATTTTATGCCGCACACAAATGTGGATTACGAAAGGCACATCTTCCACACCACCAAGCAGATCAAAGGTGAGACTATAGATGCATTTGTGATGAGACTCCGATTGGGAATGAAGCACTGTGACTTCAACCACTACTCAAACAAAGAGGCTCTTCGGTCACAGATCATAGTGGGATGTGAGAGTGCAGATTTCAGGAGACGACTACTACAAAAGCCTCTGAACCTGGAAGAGATCCTGTGTTTGCCATGGTCGGACGCCGCACTAGCGGCACAAGTGGAAGGTCTCGATGACATCAAGATCACACATGGGAAGCATGAGACGCTCAACAGACTCGAGGGTGCCGCAAGAAACAACGGCGACCCATTCTGCTACAGGTGCGGTCACGAATACCCGCACGAAGGACAATGCCCTGCCATGGGACAGACATGCTCCGCCTGTGGAGGGGAGAACCACTACAAAGCTGTGTGTTTCATTTTTCGCAGCAAAATGAAGGGAGTGGGAAGAAGCGGTCGACCAACCCCCAAACAGGAGCAAACACAGGCAAGTCAATCCAGAGCACCACGCTAAACACTGGACCCCCACGTCGCATATCACAAACACAGAGATGAACTCCCGGAAAGAAGGTCAGCGAGAAGCGAATGGGGGGACAGCAAGACGCCAGTGGCCAGACATAGGAGGAGACCCCAGAGATATGTCAGGTACCTCGTGGAACAATCACAATATGACAATGCATCAAGTGCTTCATCAGAAGACAATGCCCGAAGAAACGAGAGGCACAAGGAGGAACCACGAAAAAAGGATACCTGTATGCATTAGGAAACCCCACTGCGAAGGAACACAGCCCAATGCTGATGATCCAAATCAATCAAACAGCAGCGGAATTTCTAATTGACACCGGGCCCACTGTAAATGTAATTATCAAGGAGGTGTACAACCGCATACCCAATGCACCCCGTTTACAGCCAGCCCGTGCACTCATATTCCCATACGGGGCCACCACACCCCTGGCCTGCAAAGGATTCTTCACAGCATCATGTCGATACAAAGACCACTCAAAAGACATACCCATGCATGTTCTGGAAGCCACCACGAACAGCGGCTGTATACTCTGCTACAAAGCAGCCATTGACATGGGGCTAGTACACATCCTATACAAACTCATGATGCACAAACATCTAGACCCCACAGCGAACATCGAACAAGTCTTCCCGACACTCTTCAAGGGCCTAGGAAAATTGAGAAACCAACAAATAGAGCTGCACATCGACACCACCGTCCCACCTGTAGCGCAGCACTACAGAGGAATCCCCAATAAACATACAAAAAGAAGTAGAGAATGAACTAATGAAATTATTGGAAGCGGACATCATAGAGCACACGGAAGGTCCCACGCCGTGGGTCTCCCCCATAGTGCCCATGCCAAAGAGGGATTTGACTGAGATCTGCATATGTGTGGACATGAGGAGGCCGAATAAAGCCATCATGAGGGAACGCCACCAGGCCCCGCGCATCACCGACATGGTGCACCTGCTGAACGGAGCTACTGTCTTTTCAAAGCTGGACCTCAACAAAGCATATCACCATCTGGAGCTCAGCAAAAAGTTGAGGTACACAAACGACTAAGCTTTGGAGTGTCATCAGCAGCTGCAATTTTTCAAGCGGAGATCCACAAGATCATAAACGTGCCAAACTGTCTCAATCATAGTGATGACATCTTAGTATTTGGGCAGACACAGGAACAACACGATGACACCCTCATGAGAGTATGCATGGCCCTCGAAGAAGCCCAACTTACACTGAACAGAGAAATATTTGAGTTCCGCAAATAAACCCTCCGATTCTTTGGACACATCTTTTCCGAGAAGGGAATGACGCCAGACCCGGAGAAAGTAAGCGCACTCACAAATGCAGAGGCCCCAAATTCCACCACGGATCTCAGGTCATTCTTGGGACTAGCAAGCTACTGCACAAGGTACATCAAAGATTTTGCATCCGTCAGCGAGCCCCTAAGAGCGCTCACCAAGCTCAACGCTGAGTTCAACTGGTCCACCGAATGCCAAGAAGCCTTCCAACTCATCAAAGACCGCATCGCTGGTGCCAAAAACATGGCCTACTTTGACCCCAAGAAAACAACGGAACTAGTAGTAGACGCAAGTCCCGTAGGCTTAGTAGCCATCCTTACTCAACTGGACGACAAAGAAGGACATGAGAAGCATATAGTGTCATACACCAGCTAGAGCCTGTCAAAGATCGAGCAGGCGTACTCGCAAGCGGAGAAGGAAGGCCTCGCCGTAGTCTGGGCCTGCGAACACTTTCACCTCTTCCGTTCACAGTCGTCACGGACCACCAAGCACTAATCTTCATATACGGCAACCCCCAGGCCAAAATGCCGCCCAGGATAGCGAGGTGGGCACTACGACTCCAAGACTACAAATTTGACATCATTCACAGACCAGGAAAAGAACAAAACCCAGCACACTTCCTATACTGGCACACGCGCAACGAGCCCGAAGCTGAGGTGTCGATAGCCAACCAGTACATCCGATATGTAATTCAAAGCAATACTCCCCAAGGACTTGACGTCGATCAAATTGCTCGAGAGTCAAATGCTGACCAGGGTCTACAAGTCATCTTAAGATGCCTAGAGACGGGCAGATGGAGACACGCAAAACACCTGAAAGAGACAGCAGCTGAGGACGTGCAGCAAGACATCACGTGCGTACTAGCCATCAAAGATGAGCTTGCCAAATCAGACGAAGGATTGTTACTCAAAGGCACGAAACTGGTGATACCACGCACCCTGCAACAAAAGGTCCTCGAGTTGGCACACGAAGGTCACCGGGGCATTGTGTCCATGAAAACAATGATGAGACAGAAAATGTGGTTCCCCACCTGGACTCATGGGTAGAGGAACTGCTCAAGAACTGTCCCACCTGCGCAGTAACCAACCCGCACATCAGGCCTGAACCACTACACATGACCACCCTCAAAGAGTCAGCATGGGAAGAAATAGTGGTTGATTACTTTGGGCCACTGGAGGGCGGGGAATACATACTCATGGCAGTTAACGAGTACTCAAGATTCCCAGACCTGCAGCTAGTGCCATCCACGGCAGCACATGACGCCATTCCAGCGCTCGACAGAATGTTCGCCCTCTATGGCGTCCCAAAAATTGTGAAGTCTGACAATGAGCCACCCTTCACGGGGCAAGACTTCAGGACCTTTGCAGAATACATGGGTTTCCGACATTGCAGAGTAATACCATTGTGGCCTCAAGCAAACGGGACTGTCGAAAGATTTATGAGTAAAATCAAGCGCACCACCCAGATAGCAAGACTCGCTGGAGAGCTGGTGGAGAAACTGTTATATCAACTAATGCGAGACTATAGGAACACCCCACACAGCACCACAGGAAAAGCACCCTCAGAAGTGATGTTTGGCAGAGCCATCAGGACAAGACTCCCACACGTCCCGGCCCTGGAGGACAAATACAAAGATGACCTAGAAATGCAAGAGAAAGACTCTCTGATGAAAGATGACATGAGAAGGGCCGCAGACACACGAAGAAGAGCCAAGGAGAATGATCTGACACCAGGCGACGTGGTTATCGTCAAACAACCCCAATGTTGCAAGAACATGGCAGCATTCGGTGAAGAACCCCTCACCATCGTCAAAAGGAACGGCTTGATGATCACAGTGGAAAATGACCACAAATCCACGACAAGAAACTCATCCCACTTCAGGAGGCTACCTGGGAACATAGTGCCAGCTGCAGGCTCTTCCCCAGAGACCAGCACAACATGGGACGCCCCATATGTAGGAGACATAGAGGACACAGACAATGATACTACCCAATGGGCAGATCGAGAGATAACTATCAGGACAAACCAGAAGCCCCAGAGAGATCGGAAGAAACCTCACCACCTCATAGAAGAAATGCCATAACCGGACTTTGTTGTTTAGTACCAGCGGCGTGTCATGTCGTAACACACTCTCATGTCACGTGGCAGGGACCACTGGGAGGCGGGAAGGGGAGGAGCCCACAGGAACGCGGGATGTGCAGTCCCAGTACTTGTATGGAATAAAGACGTGTTGCACCCCAGCTCCTGTGGTCCTCTCTTCATTGTGCGAATGCAGAGAGTGTGACTCGTCGAGGGTGAGGAGGTCCACGTGGGACACAACAGTACCTTTTCTCTATGAGAAAAAATGGGAGAAGGCTGAAAGCAGCATTTGTTTTCATTGCTCATAAGCTTTAGAACCATTTAAAGAATTTTCCAAAAATATTTCTTTGAGAATATTTCAGACAGATATGTCCGGCAAGTCAAAATGTATTAGCAAAGAATGTTGGCAAAAGTCAGTGCAAATTGGTTTTATCTCAACTAAAGGACGGAATTCAGCATTTATCAAATGCGTGTTAGTTGGGCACACACTGCTTTGCTGCGTGTGTGTATTGGAGGAGCAATGTTATTTTAACTGTCATTCTATCATTTAAATTGTTTGATGTTATCTTGTTCAATTGCTTTACTTTGATCTGCCACATGTTAGCTAGCAGAGCTTCGCTTGCTGCATTTTCATTGTATTCTCTTCATTTATTGCATGCTCATTGGTGGCAAATGCATTGAAGATAGCTGTCTTTATTGTTGAACACAGCATTGATTTCTTGCCCATTACCGAGACTTGGTTGAGTGGTGCTACCACTCATGCAGCCTCCATAGCTACTTCAGATGGATACAGTTTATTAGGAACTGATCCACATGAAGAGGGAGATATGAATGTGGCCCTCATTGCACTGGTCCCACCCTCGTCTTGACGTCACAGAAATGAAAGGTGTACATTGTTCGTGGCCCCCTCCTCTCCATCGCCAATGTACTGCAGATGTGAGAAACGCTGTTCACTCAGACAACCATTTAGACCCTATCCCGATAACAATGTTGAAGAGATAAGTTTGAAGCCGATGGAACAAGTAAACTGACTGTGACCGTGCAAGAGCTGATGACGTCACGACAGAGACTATGATATAGATGTATTAGACGTGAAGCACAAATGCATTCCTGCATGAAGCTATGCAGGCACTTAGATTAAATTACTCCTAGAGATGAAGAACAGCATCCGCCCCCAGACTTTGACGGAAGCACCGGTACTGTTGCACACAGTGCTGGTGCTTCCATCCTCCCCATTCCCATTTAGTCCTATGGGACTCGAATGGGAATGTGGAGTTACTTTTTCCAGTGCCTGGCTTCCGGGACCCCAGAGGCTGTAATGCCCCGGTAATTCCCCAAAAGCCAGGTGCCGAAAAAAACTCGACTCAATTTTTATCGGCACAGCTACCGCTGGGGTCATAATGAGGCCCTCAGTCCTACTTTTATGTTAGTTGCTCTGTCCCGGTTTTTTACTTTTTAAATCTGGTCACCCTACTGAAATTAGATATTAGAGTGTGTCAATGTACGGTCATACAGAAGGTTGTGGTCTGGCTCTCTGGGTCTATCGGAGTCCTGCGAGAGAGTGTGGTGCTGTGGAAGCAGGGGGTCCAGTATCTAAGGGGTGGATGGCGTGAGCTCCTGTGGGAGAGTACGGCTGTGTTAAGCAAGGTGTAGACCCTGTCGAGAAGAGTGGATCTTGGTGTGGGCTGTGGGTCCTGCAGCAGGTGAGCTTGCCGCCTTCTGAGGCAGCACAAACATGTGTGCGTGTGCTGGCTGTGTTGGGATCGGGAGTGTGGGAGACATACAGAGGAGATACAGGTTCTGTGTGGCGGGTGCACGTTCTTTTGGTGCTCTGGTCTATATCTGGCAGAGTGAGTCCAACAAGGATGTCGAATCGACGGGATGTGGGGGTCTGTGTGGGCAGATGCAAATCATGCGGGGGTTCAAGCCCTGTGGGGGGTGGCGTCGGTCCTCTGGGCAAGCGCCAGTTCGGTTGGGGGTCGGTTGCATCGGAGCTGGATGCGGGAGCCAGACTAATGCACACAGCCTTGCTATCACTGTCTGCCTGCGCTGGTTATTTTGAAAGTTAAAACCCTGGAAAATTGTAGCCCGGAGCAGGGAACGAGAGCGCGTTTGCTTCCGCTGGAAAGGAACACAGCGAGAACTTTCTGACACAGGACGAAGTAAAAATAATTGTATTGTACACATGGAATGTTTGCGCAGCGTCTGTCCAGAGAGGCCCACGTGCAACAGGACTAGTCACGCACAGCGGGGAGCGAGGATGAATATACACCAGTGTCAGGGCCTGGCACTGTCACTGTACGCCGCACTTCCTTTTTGGTTATATTGTGCATATTTGGGTTGTGCACTTCATAAATCTTTTATAAATCTGGGCCCGGATTGCCAAACATGCGGTCCTTGCAAAAACGGCTCTTTGCCCTCATACTGTTTTACACAGAGCAGCAGTGGCCAGTCCTTAATATCGAATGCGCACCTGCTGGTTTTGCATTCGATGGGGGACTATAGCTCCCGGGTTATTCAGATAATTCCCCGATGAGTCTCTACACCACGGGCCTCTTGAGTGGCTCTTGCCCTTCCTCCCAGTTGCCACATCCCATTCCTTCCACCTCTCGCAATATCCAACCACCTTTTGATGCAAAGAATATATTATAATGCGTCCAATGTGTTATTCCTCATTCTTACCAAATGTTTTATTTGTTGTGTTTTGTTAAATGTAACTACTATTTAATCCCCATGTTGTTGTGAGGGAACGTTGAAGGGACCCAAAGGGTTAAAGGACAGAGCGGCAGGAGAAGGAAAGGGAGGAGCCTCAGGGAGGAAGAGGCTTTACTACATAAAGTAAGCCTTTGAGTAAGATGTGTCCTGTGTTCTTATCTTCAAAGTAATAAGAGTAAAGGTGTAACACACGTAGGGACAAGTGCTTTAACATTCTTCAATTGGATGCATTTTTCCAACATTTCCTTGGACTGGGAAACACCCCTCCCTCATCCCTCCTGCCTCCACCCTCTCAGCCTACATAGCTGGGTATGGACTTGCTCACTTCATTCGCTCACATGGTGTAATATAGGGCCACGTTGAAACACATTTCCACTGCCACTTTCTGTTCCTCGTCCTCCCCTGTTTGCATTTGTACATTGCGAGAAGAGGAGGCCTAGAATTTACGTGGAGGCCCCAATCAAATAAGAGAATACGTATTTGCTGTGAATATAGTTGCATTAAAGTACGGGTAATTAAGCATCAGAGGAACATGTTGAATGTGCTCCACCTGGGAAGTTGTACACATTCCCAGGGCACCAGGCAAGGAAGTACCCAGAAGCACGCACACAAACAATGCCACTGCGGGAGAGGCCACGCTGCCAGTACTCACCCACCACACAGTGGTGTAACACAAAATGTGGGGGCCCCCCTGCGAGCCATTCTGAGGCCCCCCCCCAACTCAGCAACAAATCATGGTTTGTGCACACACTGGGCAGACCTAGATTATCACGCTTGCACAATACGCATGAACGTGCTGCTGAAGGGGTATGCCGCACACTGTACTAGGAGAAAGATATAAATATGTGTTTTAATACAATATACAGCACACTTTGAGAATAATTGGCTAAAAAGCCAGAGTGTTTGCAATTGTTTTGTAGGGTAACACCAATCCAATACACGCTAGTCACCAACAGTGCACAGGAACATGAATGCTTTGCTATTAAAAATCTCATGCCACATTGAAAACAGGTCCCACTGGCTGCACAATATAGACCAGTGTAGACACGTCCTAACACTACAGTAAAGCATGCCAGGCCACATTTAGACATACCTAGACTGGTTGCACAAAAATTCCAGTCGAAGCAATAACACTCATCAAGAAGGGAGCACACACTGAAGCCTGGATCTCCGCTGCCTCTAACAACACGGCCAAACTCTTTAAAAGCTGCACAGAACTGGTCAATCCTGTTGCGATATCCATCTCTCCTGTTCCCTCCCAGTCCCTCTGCATGGCTCTGGCCTCTCACTTCTGTGCTAAAACTCAGGACATCCTGTCAACTATCTCCTCTTCCTCTCCCTCTTCCTCTCTCGTCCTCCCTTTGGCCATCTCTACCTCTCCTCCTCCTTTCTCCTCTTTCTCTCTGACAACACCTGACAAGGTTTCTAGACAAGTCTGATCCATGGCAGTGTCATCGAAACAGCTGCTCCCCAGCTCCTCCAGAACCATCAAGGACCATATTGATACCCTTGCTGCACCTTGGCCGATTTCTGTAATCAGTTTTTCATCACTGGAACGTTCCCCTCTCCCATTAAGCACTCCCTTGTGCACCTACTCCTCAAGAAGCCGTCTGCCGATCCTACTTGTCCGGCAAACTATCGCCCAATCTCCATCACCCCTTTCCTGGGCAAACTCTTGGAAAAAAGCTGGCCATCTCCCAGCTTACTCTCCACAATGAATCTGTTGGTTGTCTCCATGACCATCAGTCTGGCTTCAGAGCTGCCAGAGGCACAGAAACTTCTCTCCTGAACACCCGTGAAGATCTGCTCTCTAACCTTGATTACAGCCTTCCTTCTGTCCTAATCCTCCTTGATCTTCCCACAACTTTCGACACAGTCAACCACGCCATCCTGATCAATCCACTATGTGAGAACCTGGATATCAAGGATCAAGCCCTGGAGTGGCTGACCTCCTTCCTCTTGGACTGCCCCTCCCAGGTCCAACTTGGTCCCTTTCTCTCTGCCACATCTCTCTCTACCTGTGGCATTCCCCAGGGCTCTATCCTCTCACCCTGGTTATTCAACCTCTACTTGGCCCCTTTGGCCCACCTGATCTCTACCTTTTCCTCTAACTTTCAGTGTTAAGCGGATGGCACTCAGCTTTCCTTCAGGCTCCTTTCATCGCTTGCTCATTCCTGACTGTCTATCTGTGATTCAGGATTGGTGCACCTCCATCAATTTCTACCTTAGTGCCATTAAGATGGCGATCATTCTCATTGGGACCCCTGCCCCTTTGTTCCCTCTCTCACTGTGGCCGCCCACCTTGGGCCCTCCTCCTTCGCCATCCTGCAAGGCAAAAAACCTTTTGTCATCATCGACTCCAATCTCTCTTTCTCTCCTCGCATCTCGGACATCGCCAAGAAGTCTCATTACCTACCAGCTGCTCCTCCTCAAAGGGACTCTTCCCTTTCTCACTTTCCCCCAGAAGCTCACTGTCTCCAGAGCTCTGTTTCTCTCTAGGCTGGACTACTGCAACAGCCTCTTTCTCAAGCTGCCTTCCTCTACTCTCTGCCCTCTCCAGAACAGGACAGCAAGACTTATCCTTGGCCACAAGCCCAGGGATCATATCTCTACAGCCCTGAAATCTCTCCACTGGCTCCCGGTGGTTGCAAGAATCAAGTTCAAGACCCTTTGCATTATCCACAAGGCTTTGTGGGGTTGGGCCCACAATACATCCAACGCTCTCTTCCAAAATACCATTTTTTTCTAGCCCTTCCCCCAGGTACCTCCAGCTCTCTAAGGGCTAGATGCTTCTTTAGGCAGAGAGTGGGGGTAGATCTCTCTCCTCTGCAAATGCCTCCCTCTGGAATGGCCTCCCTGCTCCACTCAAACATTAGCGGACCACCTGATGTTCCGGAAGCAGCTCAAAACTTTCCTCTTCTCCTCTGCTTTTGCTCTCTCCCTCCCATGCTGACCTACCTGTCTGCTGTACTGACTGGTTGCTTGGTGAGTCTCACTGAGTACAGGCTCTTTCTTGATCAGTCACCCTTGCACTGCCTCCAGCCTACCACACACCTAGGGACTGTAACTGTAACCCTACAGTCCCTTGTTATCCTTGCAGTACCCAGAGCCGCACTGTCCTGGCTGCACTTACTAGGAGCCTTGCAGCCCTGTTTTCCCCTCCCTTCTTCCTTGCACTTCCCTCCTCCCTTTCCGCTTGCATTTGTCATTCTCACACTTGCACGATTTGAATAACACAAGACCTAGTAAGATCATTTGTCTTTTCTACCCTGTTTCTTCACTCCATTTCTTGTTGCGCCAAGAAACACTTGTGTACAGGCATGTTATGATAGACTTATATCATATAATTTTATCACAGATGCTCCAAAAAATATACAATGCTGCAGTAAGAAATGGCTAGACTGGCAGCACCCAAATGCCAATCTAGCCAGGTAATTACACTTAGCAGCACTGCGCAGTAAAAAGAAAAGTCATACCAAACCATTATGATTTATCGCACAATCCCACCGCCCAGAGATCCCCTCTCCCTCTTATGCCCTACCCCAACCTCCAAAATCAGCTGCTTGGCCCAGAATTACCTTAATGTCCCTCTTCCTTGTCCCAGAACCTACGTTTGAGGCTCCTTGCCTCACAGGTAAGTACTGGGATGAGGAGGCGTGGCATTAGGAGTAATGAAGATACAGGTAGCTAAGTCAGGGATTACCTCCATGTACCTCTACCTCATCCCAGTGCTTGTGTTTGAGGCATACTGCCTCATACACAAGTACAGGGACAAGGAAGAATAGGGCTAGGAGAAATGATGATTACCAATAAGTAATTAAGGCATTAAACACAAGTAGCGGCCTAACAATATTCAGTTGACTGGGCTGCAGCACTCACCCCGAGAAATGTTGGGCTATGTTGATTCAACCTGGCTGACTTTCAGAGAAGTTGCCGGACAGAACACGAGACAGATGTTAAACGGCACATGGGTTTCGCTGTTAACAAGGGCCCATCAGTTACTAACGTAAAGCATTTCACTGTTAGTACCTGCATTCAAATGCCACATTTTTTAGGCAATTGAAATTTTGATGTGGGTTTAGTACTTTCATGCCAGGGAAGTGTAGAAAGGGAACAGGGGACCGTTCATAAGAGGGTGCTTTCACACTTAAAGTAGAGAGTTAACTGCTTGTAACATTGATGCTGCACTAGAATAGTCTCATTAAAATGCGTAAAGAAGTTAGATGACCCCACACAAATAAGTTTGCCTCCCCCACCACCCGTGAAGTTAGCGCCTCTCCCAACATTTGAAGGTTCAGCCCCCCGAAATGTATGTTTTGTTGCGCCCTTGAACACAAGCACAAACACCATTTACCGTATACACGCATGCACACCCAGCCATCCCTACATTTAAGTGTGCACTCTTTCACCATACAGGCACACCCAGACAGCCACCCATACATTTAAATGTGCACCCTTTCACTGTACATGCACACACGCACACCCAGTTACCCATACATTTGTGTGCACCCTTTCACCATACACTCACACAGGCAGCCACCTCCACATTTGAGTGTACACCCTTTCCCAATACACTCACACACGCACACGTCATGGGGTTGAGGGGAGCCCTATTACTTCAAAAAGAAATTAGGCCTCAGTATAAGTTTGTTGGTCCGGTAACAACAGTACCGGTAAGCTTGCCGGTACCGTTGTTACCAGACCGGCAAACTACGAGTTCTGCTCGTGGGTGCCTTCCCACTCGCCAGGTCTGACTTGGCAGGCGTACCGGCACCCGCAAGCCGAGCATGTTGGATGCACCGGCAGCATTCTGAATGGTGCCGGTGCATCCAAGCTCCCCGTTCCCATTGGAATATGGGGATCAAATGGGAATGGGGAGCATTTTTTCCTGGCGCCTGTGCATTAGCAATTACCGGGTCCGGTGGAGCAGTAATGACCCGGTAATTGCCATTCGCGGGTGTTGGAAAAAAGTGCAAGTTGGGCGGCAGCCTGCCGATTTTACCGGCAAGGCTACAGCCAAACTTGTAATGAGGCGGATTGTTTCTTTTGAAATCACTCTAACTTCATAAAGAAACAATTTCTGTTAAGGACCGAACCATAACTGAAATCATTTCTTTATGAAGGCAGAGTGACTTCAAAAATAAACTATTTCTTTTTTGTAGTCATAGGGCTCCCCTACCCCATGACATGGCGGCCTCCAGCCTGGGGTCTTCCATGTCATGGGGTAGGGGGAGCCCTCGGACTTCAAAAAGAACTTTTCTTTTTGTAGTTACCCCGTCTGCATAAAGACATTATTTCTGTTGCATAAATAATGTATTTATGCAGGCAAAGTGATTTCAAAAAGAAATTAAAAAAAAAAAAAATTTGAAAAAATAAATGTTTTCATTTTTTTCCCAAGTGGGGCCCCCTCCCAGGACATGTGCTAACGGGGCCCCCCGCACCGCCCCCCTGTTACGCCAGTGCTGCTACACTGTAAGAATGTGCTGTGCAGTATCCGCAAACGAAAAGGTACGTTTCTGTTAGGTAGATAGTAAGGCACATGACCATGGGGTGCTCAGTGCATGGGAGTCATTTTTGCAGGAGACAAGGTTGTTTGTCGCCCCCAACTTTTGTGGCACACCATTTTGTCCCACTCATTTGGCAGGAGCCCCTTTCATTTAGATGTCATGCCCCCCCCTACGTTTTCAGCAAAGTTACTCCACTGTCTGCGTGCATCCTTGGTGGGGTGCAACAAGTACACAACTGGGGCTTTCATAATCCATGCCTTGATTCCTGGGAGGTTTTGGTTGACCCACAGGCATCACATCCACAAAAATCCAATGGCACGTGAGGCAAAGCTTCCTCAGAGGCAAGTTGCGGCTGTATCAAACTTCTGAGAATACTGGAAGCATTTCAAATTTCCTGGGGGTACCTGGACTTTAGGGCCAAATAGTGTGTGTGCGGGATGAGGGCGGAAAGCCAAAATGGTACCTGGGGTGTCCAGACCCTACATCTGTCAGCAGGGTTGGAACATCACACCGGTCTTTAGAGACGGGCAATGCCAAAGATTGCATGACTTAAATTTGGCACTAGGGGCCTCATCGAGTGTGGTAAAAATGCTGTGGTAATAGCGTTACTGCCGCATCATCGCACCGCCCAATCACGAGTTTGGGAGAAAGTCAGAGTAGTCACCTCACAGCTGGAGGTCAATGGGCCGACCTCTCGGCCATTTTCAGCGCAATTACGGTAATTGCACCAAAAATACCATATTGAGTCTTATTGACTAAACAAAAATGGGGCTTGCATCACTACTTGCCATGCAGCGGTAGTACCGCCGGACCAAGAGGCAGTAGCAGTAATTGCATTGGGCGGTATTCTGGCAGATTTGCTTCTGGTATACCGCACAACTCCTGATGAGGCCCAAGGTGTTTGGAACCCATCTGCGCAAGTTTGAACAACTTCTTTTTATGTGTACATTGAAGTGGCTACAAGACAAATTTGCAGCTATGAAATACAAACGAGTACATTAACATGTACTGCATAACTTTGTTGGGGAGCCAATGGTTTCTGATATATTTTATCAAAACAGATTGCTTTAACGGAAACAGTAAAAAACAAGCACTGTTTAGGTTTTCACTTACAGAAAAAATCTTTAGAAAAATATTGACACACATTTCTAAACTACGACATTGGTAATATGCAGTGGCTTGTATTGTGCACTCATATGGCTGGAAGGCTTTTTCACAACATTGTTAAACATTTTAGGAATTGTTCTAAGGGTACATTCACTTGGTGACCTCGGCTGAAAATCTCAGTGATGTCAGTAATTCTTTGTGTTGTTATTGGTTAGCACAGACAATCTAATAATTGACTATAGCCACAGTGAGGATGAACAGGATATTCACCAATAACATATGTGCAAGTCGAGACCACGACCGAAAGGGTGTGGAAAAGCCCTGGTAGTATACAATGGAGCACCCGCGTACTCAGTGCCCCTGACCGGAGGGCTAGTCTAATTGCCAGTTATGGCTAATTTTGTGGGCCAATCTGCATAGTTCTCAGACTTAGGGCCCGATTCATAGAATTTCTTGCATGGTTCAAAGTGACTTTGCAGTGCTGAAAAGTGACTTTGCACTGCCGACACAAACCCTGATTCATTGAACTGTGCAAAATGTATTTTTGCAGTGCAAAGTCTGTGCAAAGTCATTTTGTACTGCAAAAATGACTTTGGACTGACTTTGCATTGCAAAAATACAGTTCCATGAATCAGGGTTTGTGTTGGCAGTGCAAAGTCACTTTTCAGCAGTGCAAAGTCACTTTGAACCGTGCGAAAAATTCCATGATTCGGGCCCTTATTGAACTTTCCACCCAGGGGTTTTACCTAATCTTAGTGGCCCGAACTTTCTCCGAAATGTTGCATCTGTCCCTGCCCCAGATACCATTGAAATATTTCTTCGTGAAAAGCTATACATTAAAATGTGTTAATGTGGGACTGTTTGTTTGGATGCGAGTCTATTTGTCGGTCTTGTTACAATCCTGCTATCTGGGAAGTGAGGGAAGAAATAAGGTGAGATTTAAAAAAACGAGCAGATTGCTGTTGGCAAAGACCAATGTCACCAAGCCTTAGCTGACCGGGCTAGGAGCTGAGATGCTGAGGAGCAGCGCATAATGGCAGATGAACTGTAGAGCTGCTGGGACTTCCATGTCATCAGATGCAAATGATTTATGCTTCATCCAGTTTATGATTACATGTGGGTTTTTGGACATCCAGTTGCAACTTGGAACATGCTTTGTTGTCTATATAATGGTGTCTGTTGGTATTTTTCATGAAACCACTAGAACTACATTTCCTTTTTATGCTGGACAAAAATTTGTAAAACATGCAAACCTCACATGCCAGAAATGGATACAGTAGAAGACATGATTAACTTACCAAATACAATTTCCACCAGGAGAACTAATAACATGGGTGGCCTCAAAGTCAGTCAAAATAAGCCCAGGCAGTAAATGGAGCAAGCAGAGTGGTGTGCACAGAGTGTTGCATCCAGTAGAACAAGAGCTTTGTTACCAGTATAGACATGAAGACATCACTCAAAAGGACACCTCTAGATTACCACATACTTCTATGCAGGCCCCAGGTTACTGGTGGGATCAGCCCAGCGTTTGAAAAAGCTTAACAGCTCCTACCACAAATTTAAAATTGCAGGATGTATCTAATATTCCACTGGTCCAAACTGTAAAAGCATTGGGGGTCATTTTTAACTCAAATCTCACTATGAGAATTCATGTGGCACATCTTCGATCTACCTGTGCCTATGCCGCTAAATTAATGAAGCAGATAAAGCCCTGTCTGTCGTCTAGGAATCCGGAGTATCTGGCTGGTGCCCGTGTTAACACCAAAATTGACTAGTGTAATGCTCTGTTAATGGGTACATCCAAATCCAGTCTGCAATTTCTCCAAATTAAGACAAGACATGCCGTCCATTAACCCAGCACTTTCTTTGGCAGTTGATTTCAGCAGCTGGTCTAGATTTGCCACTTGTTTGACTCATTGTGGATAAACCGTTGGTGATTGGGCCAAGATCAGGGATATGACATCACTTGTTATCGAGTTGCTGATGGAAAAACGAAGAATCACAAGATTTAAATCTGAAAACTCAACAAAATATCAACACAAATGGTGGAATAATGTACAACTTAACTTCGGTGGGTTTTTGGGGGAAATGCTTTGTGTGCACTGCACAGTACAAGAGTGTGGGCTAAGCAATACTTTGATAATTCCAGATGATCAATTAGTAGTAATTCCCCAGTATTAGAGAAGGCAGCCATACAAGACCTAATTATCAGAGTGCAACCAGGTGTGAAAGAATTAATATGACAGAACAGCTGAGTGATAGTTTTAGACCCTTAAGTGTTTTAAGCAGGTAACCTTATTGTTCACTTTTTTTCTGTGTGTCTAAAAGTCGCTTTAGGGTGAAGGAGAATGAAGATAATATTGTACTTTTTGGGTAGCATGTTTCTCTATTTATGTATTGTCAGGTTGGTTTATTATGTCATTAGGGTACTTTTCTTCAAGTTATCTCTAATAAGCAGACTATTATCCCAGCTATGGTAATACAGTAATTAATACATAGTTAAAGCAAATAAAGCTATAAAAAATGTGATCCCTAAATTGCAGAGTGTGCTAAAATCCGAGCTTCACTTCCTAACCAAAGCATGTGATACTGGGCAATTTATTTAATTTCACTATGCCTCAGTTGTCAAAATAGGCAGTACCTAAGAGTGATTCTGTTTGCGGTGTAGGTTATTAAAAATGCCCCACTCATGGTTTACAAGGCAATATTGTGTTATTGACACAGCAACAGTTAGGCTTTGTGCATAGTGGAAATGATTTCTTTGTTACAACATATTCACCATACAAAGAAATATATTTGTAACTAGCCATTCCCGGTGTGACATATGGCAATCTAGCATATCTTAAAGGTCAATATCGGTTGGTCATTCATAGGTTCACTTTTGTCCCCCTTCTTAAATATCGGAATTATCACGGATTGCTTCCAGGAAGGGGGCATAGCTCCCTGTGACATATTAATGGTCATTGAAAAGGCTAAAAGTATATGTAACTATCTTCTTTTGAATTTGAAAGGCATATTTGTATCATATGGAATGAGAGGTATGCACGGTACAAGAAAAGTATCTAAGTTCCATTGATTACACAGGCCTTTATGATGTGTGTTTGTAGATGCGTTATTTTCAACCTTGTTCCATTGCAGAGTCCATGTGATGGCATAAGATTGCGTAGTAGCATAATTACAGCACCTACTTTAAGTTTTAGCTTGTGAGGAGGCATTCTTCCTCTTTAGAGCCTGCAACCTTGAGCTGGTTATTAACTGTTCAATGACACTGCAACCGCTATGCCCTGTGTGAAGAGAAGTGGAGATGGGAAGAAGTAACTTGAAGTTATTCCAAATGTTTGCGATAGTGGAAGGTGACGGTGACTGCATAGAACTGTGCTCATTCTGTTTGTTAAAATGATAGCTGTTGTTGAACTGGAAGGGCATACAGAGGTGCACTTTAACATTTGGACAGCAGAGGACAACCTATCACTGATTAATTGCATCAGCTGAGTAAAGAAACATACCTAAGCGTTTTATATTTAGAGATTTTTCAAATGTGTGGGTTTACTGACCCCACCCAACCCAAAAAAAGATGATGTATTGTCTGAGTCAGACAGCCCTTGCCAGTGCCATTTGCTCCTCACCCCCAGGCCAAAGTCCCTTTGAGCCACACAGGAGGCTTGGGATGCAGTGGTAGCAAGGGTTGGTGAGGGGCACCCCATCTATGCCCATCTTGAATTCTGGGCCATCCCAGACAGTGGAAGAGGGGCGCAAGGAGACACATGCAACCTCAAATTGTAGATGGTCAGCTATCAACACTGTGGTGCATTTAGCCTCAGAGTTCTGCGTGACATTGAGCCCCTCAGTGGAATATATCACCATTGTTGGTAGTTACCCACCTTCATTTACATATATAACTATCTAATTGGGGCCTCATTACTCACCTGTGCAAAAAAATTAACAACACTAACAAACTACAATCATGTACTAAAGGTGATTTGTGACGTCAATGTGGCTGTGGTCAGAGCATATACTTGATGCTCACTTTTTACATCCCTTTCTCCTGAATTTTCTCTGACAATCAAGTTGTAAATTGGTCAGGATAAATGTTGCAGTTATATGTTTAGTTAGTGCACTGTTGGTGAGTGGAACAGGAGAATGAGCATCGACCTACAGTGACACTCATTTTAAACCACAAAAAAGATATTAAAGTGATATTTACTGAACAATAAAAAATAAAAATGTGCAACACGTAAGCTAGGCAATGGTGTGTACTCATTGTTTAAGTACACATTATACATGTGTCTACGTTTTCACAACATAAAGATGTCTTGCATGGAAGGGAACAAGCGACTTGGGTCTCATTAAGCTTTTGGAGGTATCTGGGCAGTAAATCTGCTCAGATACCACCAAACTGTATTACTGTTACCCCTACTTGGTGCAGTGGTATTACCGCTGGACTACAAGTGGCGCTGGCGGTATAAATCCCCATTTTATGATATTCCGTAGGACTCAGTAGGGTATTTTCAGTGGAATTATTGCTGTGATAATTCCGCAGCAGTAATTCTGCCGAAAATTGTCAGAAAACTGGCAGATTTACCTTCAGCTCATTTCTGGAGGTGAATCCTCCAACCTTCCACCACACCTATAGTTAAGTGGTGACATAATGGGGCGGTATACAGTAATACCCCTGCATTTAACCCGCACTGATCAACTTCTAATGAGTCCCAAAGAATTGAAAATGTTGATGTAGCCATCTATTAAATGGCAAAAGGTACGCAACACTGCACCTAAAAAGTATTTTCAAGTAACTTTGTAGTTCTCAGACTTTAGAAGGGCATTTGGCCTGTGGTCTGACGCCCCTATGCTGTGATATTTCTACTTAGTGACTTACACTATCCCTATAATGTTTAGTTGGGGACATTTTATCAGAAATATGACTTATTGCAGAGTTTAGTATTGCACTCACTACATAAAAGTTGGTGAACCATCCAGCTGAAATCAAACGCAAATAATAGTTGTGTATTCATAACCAAAGCTCCAAGCCTGATATACACAATTAATGAGATCAAAAAAAGCAGTCTTGCACATATATGATTCCATGTTCCTGTTATTCCTCTAATTTTGTCAACATTTGTAATGAAAGGATGAACACCAAAAAACAAAGAAAAATATCTGAAAACAAAATTTGATCTGATTTTGCAAAACACAACATTCCAAACTATATTTATTTATTTGCATTTATAAAGCACACAAAACAGCCCATAGGCATTGTGGCACTGTTGCATGGACTTGACTTAGTTACAATTGCACATATGCATACTTAGTTGTGCAGGCTGCGTTACATGGAGGGCGATAGGGCTGCACAAGGTTACATAGTGTGTAGCATATCATTGCATAGCAAATTACATATATCTGTTGTAGTCTGGTTATACATGTGGGTGGACCTGGGGAACGTTACTGGGTTACTTGGGAGGTTTAGGTGAATAGTCTGGTTTTGATAGCATTGTGAAATGCGAGGTGTGAAGGTTCAGGTCTGAGGGCGAGAGGGAAGGAGTTCCATTGCCTCGCAGCAGTGAATGGGTACAGGTGACATGTTGGCGTAAGGTGCTCTTGTAGGTCTTGAGGTGAGAAAGGGCCAGTGTTTTAAAGAGGACACGTTTGTGGATTGGCAGCCAGTGAGCTTGTAGTCTGGCTGCGGCGATGTGTTCCCTTTTAGGGATGCCTATGGTGGCGCATAGGGCATTGTTTTGGACAGTTTGAGGTTTGTCCCGGTTTTTTGCCGATGTGCCCGTAAAGAGAACGTTTCAATAGTCCAGCCTGGAGCCAATTAGGGCTCTAGCGGTGGACAGACAGTTAGCGGTGGAGAGGAATGGACTGGCTGAATTGAGATGTTTTGTGTAACAGGCTGCAGAGGAGGTTATGGCAGTGACTTGTCTGGTCATGGTTAGGTTAGCGTCTAGGTAGACACCACGTGTTTTGGCTGCCTGGGAAACCGGGATGGTGGTGTTGTCAATATTGAAGGATGAGTATCGTTTGTCAAGTTTTTTCAGCGAGTCTGTGGGTCCTAGCAGCTTTTTTTTACCAATTTAGGCACAGCCAGTTTTCAGCCATCCAGGAGTGATGGTGGCATAGGTGGAGTTAAGGGTTTTGGCATCTGTATCATAGTCACCAGACAGAGGAAGGAGGACTTGAGTTTCATTGGCGTAGTTAGTGTACATGATGCTGAGCGAGTCAAGTGTGTTGAAGAAAGGTTGGGTGAAAATTTTGTATAGTGTTGGGGATAAGCAGGAGCCCTGTGGGACTCTGCATTGGATGGTGGATGGTTTTGCAGAGGGTGGGTCAGAGAAGACTCGCATGGCTCTGCCTTGAAGAAAGGAGGAGATCCAGCTGATGGTATTCATGGAGAAGTTGGCTGAGGAGAGGTGTTGGCAGAGTAGCTTGTGGTCCACCAAGTCAAAGGCAGCCGAGAGGTCTAGAAGGAGAAGTAAGGCAGGTTTGCCTGCATCTCTAATGTCGTCAATTTGGTTTTTGAGGACTAGCAGGGCGGTTTCAGTTCCATGACCAGGAGGGAAGCCAGATTCTCGGGAGCCACGGATGTTGTTAGATTCTAGGAAGTGCTGGACTTGTAAATAAGCTGCTTTGTCCAGGATTTTTAATAAGAAGGGCACAGTGGTTATGGGTCTGTAATTGTTAGGGTGGGACGGGTCGAGTGATGGTTTTTGTAGGAGGGGACGTACCCATGCCTCCTTTAAACAAGATGGGACAGATCCTGAAGCAAAGTAGACATTGATGAATGCAGTGAGGAAAGGTGCAAGCGTGCCTGCACATTATTTGATGAGGGTGGCAGGGCATATATCCCCTTTGCACATGAATGCTTTAATGTTCTTCATGAGCGAGATGACTTCCGTTTCATTGACGTCCCTGAATGAGAAGTGTGGTGAGTTGGTGGACTCATAGTTAGAAGCGGGTGAGTGGACGGGTTTAGGGATGGGAGGGTGAAGTTTGTTGGCTAGTATTCTATTATGCAGGGTGTCTAGCTTGCGCAGCATGGCTGATTGTATGTCGGAACACCAGACGGCGTCTCTCGATATGGTCTGGGGGTTTCCAGTTCTCTGAAGATGGTGAAGATTTCTTTTGAGCCGGACTTGGCATTTGCAATTCTTTTGTTGAAAGAGTTGGCCTAAGCCTGAATTATTGTTTTTTTTTATATTCGTTGGAGAGTTTATTGAACTCGAGTTTGGCTGTGTCCAGATGATTAGATTGCCACGGAGACAAGGCTGCATGTTCTTTGGAGCGTAGGTCAAGGTGTTCCAGGGAGAACCATGAGTTAGAGTGTTTAGTTGGTTTGGTTTTCGGGCAGTTAGTGATGCGGTGGCTTCTATTGCCTCTGTAAGATGTAAGAATGGTGTTAAAGGAGTGTGCAAGAATATTAGGGTTGTTAGAGAATGGGGCCCTCAAAGTTGGTACTCGTAGGTAGGGAGCGAGTGTCTCTTTGGTGAGGAGGCGTGAGATTCTGGCTAAGGAGGGGGAGAGGCATAGCGGGCAGTTTCTGGAATTTGGGAGGAGTGAGGGTAAACTGGATAAGGTGGTGGTCAGTTCATGGGAGGGGAGAGTTAGCAGTGATGACCGGTGGGCAGTTGTGGGGTGATAGCCAGTCTAGGGTATGCCCTTTGATGTGTGTGGGATGTTTGAATCCTGGTGTTTCCAGAGCCTTAGCAAGGGATTTTGCATGGACATCATTGGAGTCGTGAAGTCCTAGGTTGAGGTTGCCTGCCAGGATAACCTTGGAGGAGATCTTCAGGTTGTCAGAGAGGAGGTGTGAGGGGCGAATGGAAGTCAGCAAGAGGACCAGGTGGGCGGTAGATGATGTGCAGTTGTGGGAGGTGTTCAGCTTGAGGACTAGGAAGTCCCAGTTACTAGAGACTGCTTTTTCAATCTTTCGAATGGAGATGGATTCTTTGGCTATGAGGGCTGCCCCGCCCCCTTTGGCGTGAAGGCGGTTATGGCAGAAGATGGCGTAGCCAGTGGGGAGTGCAAATGCTAGAGCTGGGCCAGATGCTTCATGGAGCCAAGTTTCTGTACTGGCCAGGAGGTCGAAGTTATGAACAGTGATCAGGTTGTGTAGGTCTGAGGCGTGAGCTGGGAGGACCGTGCATTGATAAAGGGCACAGCTAAGGGTGGTGTGTGGGGGTGTGTGGTAGCGGAGTGGCATGCAGTAACAGCAACATCATTACATGCGGGCATAGTGGCCAGAGTGGGCATTGCAGTGGCGTTAGGGCCTACAATAGCAGCAACATCATCACAAGCAGGCACAGTAGGCATTGCAGTGTTCATGCTAGACATAGAAAAAATACCACATGTAGCGCAATTCACCAGAGGAAATTCCTCCCTGATGGGCCACAGTCTCAGAAAGGCCCTTATGGTTGGGATAGAATCGGTCATACAGGTACGGTCTTGCTGGAAAGTCTCTCCATTTCTCTATGACCAAATGGCGAATTAGGCATGCGTGAGACTTACTCCACCTCCGCAATATCACGAAATGAAGCTCACAGTATATTTCTGCGACTCTAAGTATAGGCATGAGTATATAAATCTGACTATAATTGCTCATTACATATGACATGTTCAGATTCACCTTCTTTAAAACCCACCACATACCCTGGCACCACCTGTGCAACCCTCACATGTAACCGCTTGGGTGAAACGTAGAGCGGCCAAAGATGTGTAGGCTCCCAATAGGGGCCTATCTTCGACACAGAAGCCAACCTTTACCTTACTGAAGGCAAGGGCATCTGACCCCAGGTTGAACCAAAGTAATTAGTAAGGATACGCAAAAAGAGACGATATTGGCACATCTCAGACGTGCTACAGCTCCAAGCTTGCTTCGATGTTCCATATTTGGGAAGCGTGTGTTGATCAACCACGCTTCCTTCTTGGCAACTCTATGATAATCTGATTCTAACCATTGCCTGCAGCACTTTTGCTTCTTTAACTCAATTGCGTAGATCACTTTGATGGGAAAAACTATTGTGAAACAACCCTTTTTGCTCTGCAAATAAATAGCTAATTATTTGTCTGATTGACTGCCAATCGTGGATTACTGCACGGAGGGAGCAGACGTTTGATCCCAGCGGAGATCAGACTTGTCTATGGGTAAGGATAGGTCCATGCGTCATCCTCGGGAGGTGGGGGCATTCCCTCCAGATAGTGTATGTTCCAGACTTTCTCCAGTGTTGTACATAGACCCCAGGCATTGTTGGGTGTGCTTTGCAGAATCTGGCTCTGCCCAAGAACTACTAGAGGTGCAGATGAGCCAGCCTATCTGCCTCTCTCTAGGCAAGCCTGCCTCTATACATATACAATAGCTGCTTGTTCTTATGTATTACACTGCACCTTCGCATTTGGTCGTGTGTTGACAACATGAATGTGTGTGTATGGAGAGGATAGACACAGGAGAAGGATAGGCCAGATAAGAGAGCAAGGCTACTGGAAACTACTGGTAGAGGAAAACAAGAGAAGCCGGAATTCTGGTAATAGAAGAGCCGACACCCTCTGCACTGATAGAAGTCCTTAAACATAGCAGTCTGCTTTCAAATCACGTCTCGCCTATGGCAAAGATGCTCTGGAAAGCCCAGCAACGACAGTACCATAGCAGCAAACCCAGAGCTCAGCAATATGCTGGCTGCCCTGTCTGAGCAAAGGGCTTTCAGCAAACCCAAAAGAATCGGTGGCTTAGTTGCAAACAGAGAAATTATAGCGACATGTGAGAAATGGCAGCGGCTTAGTGGCAAACAAAGCAATTCATGGCAATGATTTACCAGCAAGCACAGCAACATCAGCACCCTACTGGCTAGCCCAACAATGACAGTGATCTATCAGTGGGTCCAGCAATGGCAGCAGTCTACCTGCAAGCCCATCAATAAAGCAGTCTTCTGGGAAGCCCTGAATGGGAACCCGGGTAATGACAGCAGTCCAGCAATACTAGTGACCTAGTAACAAGCACAGTCAAGGCTTCGGCCGGCTGGTACCCCCACAAATGAGGGTTAGTGGTAAACTAGTAATCCCAGCAATGGCAACAGACTGCTGGCAAGCCCAGCAATGACAGTGATCTATCAGTGGGTCCAGCAAGGACAGCAGGCTACCTGCAAGCCCATCAATAAAGCAGTCTTATGGGAAGCCCTGAATGGGAACCAGGTAATGACAGCAGTCCAGCAATATTAGTGACCTGTTAACAAGCACAGTCAAGGCTTCAGCCGGCTGGTACACTCAGCAATGAAGCTCAGTGGTAAACTGGCAATCCCAGCAATGGCAACAAACTACTGGCAAGCCCAGCAATGGTGGTATCTGCTGGTAAGGCATAAATGGCAGCGGTCTACTGGCAGACAAGCAATGGCAGGGGCCTATTTGCATGCTCAGCAATGGCTGTGGTCTATCAGTAGGTCCAGCCATGGCACTGGCGTACCAACAAGCACTGCAATAAAGCAGTCCACTGGGAAGCCCTAAATGGGAGACCCAGTAATAACAGCAGACCAGCAATATCAGTTACCTACTAATAAACATTAATGGCTTCAGCCTGCTGGTAAACCCGGCAATGAGGATCAGTAGTAAACTGGCATTTCCAGCAATGGCAAGATACTGGCAAGCCCAGCAATGGTGGTATCTGCTGGTAAGAACATCAATGGCAGCAGTCTACTTTCAGACAAGCATTGGCACTGGCCTATTTGCATTCTCAGCTATGGCATGCACTCAACTTGAAGGCCAACAATGGGAGCTGCTTACTGGAATACTCAGCAATGGCAATAACAAACACAGGATTCAATGGTTGCTATCCAAGTAATGCATTTGAGATCATTGGGTTATAGCAATCTATAAAGATAGAGTATTCATGTGAAACAGCTAGTATTACATTCTTTTATTTTAAGTGAGGGGGCATCAATTATTTAAGCAATATTACTTGAGCAGGGGGAGGGCCATTACTGGGCCAGTTAGAAGCCCGAGTGAAGCGAGGGCTTTAACTATAGCCCCACCTGTAAGGGTAATATTGTTATTAGTACCCCGACACATTGTAGTGGGATACAAATAGTGTTTTTTTTTAAGTTGGGAAACAAAGTGTTTGCCATTTCTCAACTTTAAAAAAACTACAAAATAAAATGGCTGCCATTGATTGGGGAGAAGGGAACTAATCGTAGTCCCTTCTCCCTTTCTATGGTGTATATTTGCACATCAGGGACGCGCCGGGAACACTACTGTCCCAGCACCGGCAAGGGACAGCAGTGCAAGGTAAGTGGGGTGGAGCTGGGGCTAAATATATGGAAAAGGGTGGTGGCTGTGGGGGAACGGGGACGTGAGGGTGCAGGGGAGCACTTACCTGATTATCCAGCAGGGGATGATTGGCAGCATGCAGCTCAGAGGAGGCTCAAAGCATCCTCATTGGCTGGGAGGCCGAAGCCATGCCCCGCTGGGTACTAATTGTACAGAAAGACATACATTTAGACAAGTGAAAATCATGAATTGATACTCCATAGGGCAATAAGTGCAATTATAAAAACAATCCCCAGTGACATCCTTGCACAACCCATACACACATACTCGCATCCATACCACAAAACATATAGGGCCTCATCACGAGGTGGGCGTTATCCCGACTGAGAAACCGCCCAACTTTATTTGCATTAGCACCCACACGTCCGGTGGTATTACCGCTGGATCATGGGTTGGCCGCTAAATGTTACTCCCCATTGACCATGGACCCAATGGGGAATGTTCGGCGCAATTACTGTACGGTAATACCGCTGGCGGTAATTGCACTGAAAATTTGCATTTTTCTGGCGTGTTTACCCCCAGCCATGAGCTGGGGGTAAACACGCCAGACTCGTGATTGGGGGGAGCCTTAAAAGCGGCAGTAACACGGTTACCACTGAATTTAAGGACTACCGCCAAACTCGTGATGAGGTCCTAAGTGTGCAAAGAGCTAACAGTTAGTACAACCTAAGGTGGTCATTAATGATGTGACCAAGGCATCTAATTATGTCTTATCACATGTTCCTACATTATTTATACTCGTGCAGAGCCTGAAATGGAAACTCAGGCATTAGGCCATACTTACTTAATATTGTCCAAGAATCAACACATTTCCCAAAGACTGAGTCATTGTGTGCCAACTCGAGTTTCGGCTGTATGGGGGTAGTAATTCCTTTACCCAGCCTTTCTCAGGGCAGTTCCAGTTTCATCACATGGGGAAATTGGACAGCAAATCTACAAAGTAAAAATTAATACATCATTTAATAACTTAGAATCTCGAGAGAAATGATCCACAACCCCACTAAGCGAGTAATATTTTTAACATGAAAGAGTCTTGTCAATTCAAAAACTGTTCTGTATTTCAAACAATTTAATTCTTAAAAGTGTCTGCCATCATTGCACTGCCTCCTAAGGCAACTAGGAGACAGAACATAA
Source organism: Ambystoma mexicanum (assembly GCF_040938575.1). Classification (NCBI taxonomy): domain Eukaryota; kingdom Metazoa; phylum Chordata; class Amphibia; order Caudata; family Ambystomatidae; genus Ambystoma; species Ambystoma mexicanum. Next base: position 471,884,529 of record NC_090934.1, read on the forward strand.
GGCAAAGAAAGTATGACTTAACAATGATGGAAGTGTCAGGCATAGTAAACCAACCCTGTCCAAGTGGAACTTGCATGAAAATGAAAATCCATGCCAGCACAAATGTTGGAGCCCCTCCTCTCCACCATACCAATGATTGAAATAGGGGGCGTGACGCTAATGGAAGGCGTTAAAGCCTTATTCAAGGCTTTTATGCCTTGCATTAACGTTACGCCCTTATGGAACATGAGTTCCATTGTGTCATATTTTGTTAAGTCATTTCACATTAACAACATATAACTTTGTACAAGGCCGACAAAGATGAGTGAGGATATGTAGCCCTCCAAAAAACAACCACATAAATAAATAACACATGTAAACAGCATTCCTTTAAGGAAAGGGGCACTAATGTCCAAAGTATACCTGCAAATGTGACCTGGTAAGCAGACTTGACACACTGGCAGGAGACAAGGTTTCCGGGCTGGTCTCTTACAGGGTGAAATCTTTTTAGCTTGGATCGAGAAGGGCAGACAAGGTTATATTAAGCAGAGAATCCTGCCTCCCACTTCCCCATAACCACCCCATAGAGGTCTTAGCAGAGCTCAAGAAGTTCCAGGCTGCCCAGTCAATGCACTACTCCCATAGGAGCCACAGCTCTAAACCCACCCTCAGTTAAATGTGTCTGTAGTTCTTCCTAGAGTTCCTGTCTAAGGAACATAGCAGTCTGGTGCCTAGCTAATATGTAGGTGGCTGTTTACTCTCCTGGTCCATTTTGCGTAGTTTCAACATACCTAGGCTAATAATTACACATTGGGCCTCATTAGGACCCTGGCAGCCGCAGTATGAATGGTGCCGGTAAGGTAACAGCACCGTTCATACCTGGCCGCCACATTACGAGTTTGCTCGCGGGTGGCGATATGCACGTCTGGTCTGGCCAAAAGTGCATACCGGCACCCGCGAGCAGACCAGGATGCTAGCAATGGACCCGTCATTAACGGGTCCGTTCTTAGCATCCTCCCAATTCCCAATGAGCCCTATGGGGGCTCAAATGGGAATGGGGACGTACTGGGTTCGGGTCCCGAAAATGGGAATTACCGGGCACGCAAAAGTCAGAATGGCCCGGTAATTCCCCTTTTTTGGGACCCGGACACGAGTTTGGAGGTAGCCATGCCGGTAATGACGGCATGGCTACCTCCAACCTCGTAATGAGGCCCATTGACATTGCAGACAAAAGGCCTCACAGCATGACCATCCCTTTGCATTACTAAAACATTTCACACAAAACGGTGCCAGGCTGTAACTGCAAATAGAAGGACAGACATCTGCATCATCCGTCTATACTTCCTCCCACACTCAGGAGGTAGCGGGAGAAGGCCACACTCTGGCATGATGCTCAGCCCCAGACTCCGATGGGAAAGGGGAACAGAGTATTAAACAATCATTAATGTGTCAGCAGTAGTAAATATACAGAGTGAGAGGACAACAGCTCGTGCAGGAACATCAATACAACCCCCCCATGGTGAAGCCAAAGACTTAAATGCTGGACCACTTTAAGATGGCACACAGCTGCAATGATCAGCATTACTTTGTGAGATTGAGTATCCTCTGAATTGGGCTGAAGGATGGATCTAATGGGCCACAGGCAGACATAATAGCTAGTGAACTGGATGGACCCCAGCAGGCCAATAAGACTGGGGGTCTCCAAACAGCCCTTTAAGATGAGCAGCAGCACCCTCGAGATAGATGGGGATGCAGATTTGTACTCTTGCATCAAGTAATAATGACAACTCAATAGTTTGGCAAAGGGAGTCCGTTTAATGACAAGTACAAAAAACGGGGAGTTCAATGAACATCAGCAACCGATCGATCTTCCTTCTCGCTTAAACTCCGATTAATTTCAGAAAAACAACAACCTTTATCCCAAAAACATGTCATCATTGACGTGTAATCTTAAAAACCTAACATGCAACTCGATTGGTTATAGGAAGTTAACTTTAATAATACAGTTACTATATCTGTATATGTTAACGGGGAGAGAGGGTTGGATAATAATGTCAGGTGGGGCAACTAAGCCCTTCCTTCAAACTGGCTACTGTAAACATCACTAAAAGTACAACGTCCCATTGGCTCTACTTTCTATAGGACCCTAGATTACATGGTCCACTATGATTGGGTTGGCATAGATCCCACACATTCTTTTCCACTTGCGCTTAGCAGCATGCAGAATAATTAGCCAAGTGCAGGGAGTAAGCCTGCACACCAGCTTCCCTTCAATTTAGGGTACACCCATTCATCACCTCAGTGGCCATGTGTCAATTACTGCTTTGTAGTTTGGCCTTGAGTATACTTCTTGGACTGAGAAAGTTTAAGGAGTATTGGAACGACAAGGCTCCATGCGTAGGTGTGAAAGTCTCATCCCTTTCTGCCGCCTTGCCACGTGACTAGGACACCGTGAAATAGGCCTCTTCTTCATGCAGTTTTGTGCATTTGATTTAGGTCTGTCAGTCGTATACCTTCTGCAGCTTATCTCGACCTTGCTGAACAGGAGACTCTGTTATTCTTCTCTTTAACCGTAGGCATTGCTAGCCGGTTCCAGCCTGATACGACTTTGGCCTCTTTGTAGGGTTATCTTTAGCAGGGTTTTTCGCCATCTCTTCTTCTTGATTTGTGGCTGTGGCCCTCTCCTCTCAAGGCCTTTAGAAACCTCTATTCAATTCCTCTCATGTGCGCAGTGGATTTTCGCTCATCTTAAAGTGCCTTTGAGGTAGATATATGTATAGTTTGCGCTTGCTGCGATCTATTCTTCTACTAAGCGTAAGGAAGCTCCACGATTTCTTTGTTTCTTCGTATGTACACGTTTTCACTGACTTAATGTCTTCATCAGGCATATGGCCTAAGTTTCTTCATCTTGAAATCAACTGTTTCACCTTAGGCTCCAGATGTCACTTATCCATGGTCTTTCGTCTCTTTATCAGCATTCTTAGGTCATTATATTCTGTGTGTGCATCAGTTCAATTTCTCATGATGTCACCAGTCGTCTTCTTGTAATATCTTCTTGGTTTCTTTGGGTATTCCCTTCTGACAAACGTCACTTTGTCGTGTCTGTAGATATGCATTCCTCACTGGGTACCTTACTGTCCAGGTTTACTTAGTTGTCGGTATTTCAATAGGTGCTGTTATTCCTATGTGGCTCTCTGCTGTTTTAACTGTTCTCCATACGTCACATATTTTGGCGTGAACGTTCCTGCCACTTTGAAGGGGGTGGCTGGCATGCAGATGCTGCCTGGCACTTCATCTTCACTTCTTTCTCTGTATTTCCTTTTCTGTCATTCTCTGGATCTAGACATCTAGGTCTGCAGAACTGTTCCTTTGGGGTCAATATCTTTATCACTCCCTTTAAACATCCTGCTGCTCTTACATGCTCATCTTTGTTCCATGTCATTAGTTGACATTCTCCACTTGGATTGCAATAGATCCATTTTCCCACATATTTTCTCATTTTCTTTGGATACCGAAACTTTGTTCCTTCTGGTGCATAAATGCTGGCCTTCACAAAGTCTCTTATTTCTTCGTCAGCCAGGTCCTTAGGTTTCCATCCTGACTCAACATCAATCATGATTTTCATTCCTATGGCCTTTTTTGCAGTTTTCTGGCACTGAGAGATTATTATCTTCATAACACAGAATCCAAGCAATATCATCACCAACAGGGCCCCTAGGAACTTGAATGCATCTGCCATCCATGGTGGGGTCCATGAAAACAGTGATCCAAACCAACTGTCATCATCGACTTCGTCGGCTTCATCAATCATTTGATTCTGTAGTTTTGTCAGCATACCTATGGCCTCTGTTAAGGTTCCATTTTCGTCATCCTGAGATGGTATAAATGTGCAACAATGATCTCTGATGTTTGCACAAACACCTCCATCCATAGCTGTGATCATGTCTAGGAGATGTCTGTTCTGGAGAGCCATTTGTCGCATCGCTCTTAACTCTTCTTTGATTGCATTGAATCCCCTTATTGTGGTGTTGATGGTCTGCAGTTGCTCCCATCTGGTTATCTGCAACCATTTAGTATTGGATCCAACCTGAACTCTTGGCATCAGGATTGTTGAGAACACTGATGAGGTCAAACTGAACAACCTGTGTTCGTATGGGATTGCATGAAAGGCTTCTTCTGACTTGGCAGAGAAGTAGTTTTCTCTCTTCATTCAGCTCATCAGTTCCACAGATCTCCTCTTCCTCATATGAGCATCTGCTTTTGGGAAACTGTCGATATTCAGGTCACCTTTTGGGATCACCAACGCTGGAACATGGACACTTACCAATGTGCAAATTCCTCCCCAATCTTTAGGCAGTCTGATGTAGGCTTCGGATCCACAAGCCCAATAGCGATCCATGATTACTGCTGTTCCATGCATCATTCCTGTAGCATCGAATATTCGTCCACAGTTCTGATTTTCTCCCATTTTCCTTGTATCATTGTTTCTGAAGCACTGTTTGGAATTCTCCAATGGCACTATCTGTAGGGGTCCTCCTCTGTCTTCAACCCATGTTAGCAGTTTTGCCAGTCTCGGCCATAATGGTTTGCATACCCTCTGTGCATTTTCAATGGTTTCATTATAGCGTTCTATGATCATGCATGCTCTGCAGATCACTAATCCCTTCTCCCATCCGTCTGGTGAAAGCACTGTTTCACAGATTTGCATCTGACCTCTGTTCTTCCATCTTCCCGCTTCTTCTGGAGATTTCCCTTCTACGTTCAGGTTTTTGTTTGTTTCTCTTCGAATTTCTGCCCCCTTAACTCCAGGCTTTTCATATCTTATCACAATGTTCTTTGTTTTGCCGTTGTTTCTTGTCTTTTTGTCTTGTACATAATCATCTTTATTTGGATCAGTCACTTCGGTTGCCCATTTGAGTGAACCATCACCACCCATGAACTGACCTCTGGTCTTGCACATTGCTATGTGTGACAGTGTGCTGTCTGCACATCTACTTCAACAGCTACGAAGAATTTTGACTTTCCCATGCTGTAAGGTAGGAGCGCACACACAAAGCATTCTTCCTCTGAAGTTTGGTTTCCCACTTCCTTCATGTGTTGGTACCATATGTTGTTCCCCAAGTGTGCTGTGCTGTCCAAGTAATCGTTCAATTCATTATTGTCTTCTTGTCTGCTCCTTCTAATTCTTATGGTCTTCCTGTAGTTTACTATAACCACATCCTTAATCACATCTGTATGGCTTCTTCTTGTTGGAGGATTCTCAGGTATCTTCATCACTGATCCAGGCATTTTCGTCTGTATCATTTGAGTAGAACAAAGTTCAGCGAGTCTTTCTTTATCCTTCTGCCTCTTTCTGGCAGCAGCTATAAACGCTGTATTGATTCTGCTATCATTTCTGCACGTGGTTGTCTTGTAGGCCTTGTGCTCATCTCTTTCATTACTGGATCAGACATGCTCATAGGTGCTATCTCTGCTCGTTCATTCTCTAGTCCTTTGTCTTCTTGAAGGTTCAGTTTTCTCCATTTGTCTCTCAACTTCTCTTGATGTGGAACTTCTCATTGTTGTTTGTCCAAGCTTCTCCCCTTCTCTGGAAGGTGATTCTGCAGTTGTTGACACTAGACCAGGTGTGTACATACTCATTACTTGTGTATGTGCGTCTTCCCCCAACTCCTTCTTGGGTTCACTTTGCCGACCTTGTCTCTGGCGTTGCAATTCTTTTGTTGCCCCATGTTTCATGTGTGTGTCACTATTTATCGCATCCATTTCAAGTTCAGTCACTCTGTCATTCTTTCTAGGAACTGGAATGGCTATGTAAGGTCTGGGTACCTTTGTAGGTTGCATGCGTACATCATTAGGTGGGTGCACGGGAAACTGAACGCACTGTGCACCAATGAAAAATGCAGTCAATGACAGTAATATGATAATGAATATTATACACATGTAAATAATGCACTTATATGTGAGCTTACAGCATGTGTTCCTTTTGCCAATATGAACATCTCTCCTCATGAGGGAGGACAACGTTATGGTTCTGGTTTCCCATCTCAATCGTTTAATGAGCAAAACTAACTTTTAATACATGCTAATTTGCCATTTTTATCTGGATTCTGCTGTCTCTGTTTGCAGGTTACAGAAGCTAACTGCTTATCCTTTTTGAATAATAGACTGTCTCTTGTCTCTGAAAACAGTTCCTTTTCTAAAAACGAAAATTCCAAAAATGAGGCAATAAGTTCAGCAAGTCCTTTAATTTTCATGTTCAAAATCAACCAGTTCCCAGTCAATGTCTCTTTCCTGTTTCGCTCTGGATGACATGCCGTTCCTTTTTGTCAGCATAAACAAAAACCCAAAGTCATTGGCAACACCTTCAAGATCTGTCCCTCAACGGAAGGTTTTACGATCTTCTCCGGTGATTCTGCTGCTGGTTATAATGTTCGACCTGTATTACGATGCCATGCAGGAGCATACTCATCTGTACAGAGTTCGCTGGGTCTGTAATGAAATTGGGGACATCAACACTGGCATATCTCCCCACAAGTTCTGGAACGGCTTCAATTAAGCGAAATAACACATTACTAGCTAGTCTGCTATCTTCGCGCGACACGGACATTTGTCTTTTCCTTGTTGTATTTCCGGAAGCAAAAGGAACTGCTCTGTGATCACTGTGAGCAGCCTCCTGATTGTCTTTTTGTTTTCAGTGTCTTGAAGAAACTCTGTTATGCTTGTGGTTCTTCCCACCAACGATGGGAATGACCTCAATAGTAACTCAAAATAGATCCGAATGTCTTTGGTGAGGTCACTATTGGGTGACACCATGAGTAAGTCCAAATAAGGCTTCTGTATCAAACGATTCAGGATACTGTCTTTTGTTCCGATTTACGTGTCCTTTATCGAAATCTGGCATATCTTTTATTTTCAAGGCTTTGTTGTGCCTCAGTCCAAAGTCAAAATCAACAAGCTACTTTTGTGGCTTATGTGCAATTATTCTTCTTCACCCTGCAACTAGGATGCACAGAGTGTCTGTGTTTTTATGTCCCTTTTTCCCTTATTTTGCTCAATGGAAGTGTCCAAATCACACCACATCTTGCACAAAATGTTCTTTGTCTCTATTTTGCTGGTCATGCATTCTTCTTCCTCGTCATGGATCTCGTCTGCCCGTGCTGTGGTTCTTCCCCGTTGTCTGTAGTCTCTACGCGGTGGGGTGCGGGCAGAGGGTCTTCTCCGATGTACGGCTTGATGTCACCCAGGACGATTCAAGCTCTTCTTCCCTGTAGTTTGACTGCAGAGGTTGTCACTTCCTCTACTTTAAAGGGACCGTTAAAGCTTGGCTCATCTCACTTTTTCCTTGCGTGGTTTCTCACCAGGAATGTGTCCCCAGGGAAAACAGATGGAACACGTAATTTCTGAACTTGATCTGTTGTAGTATCTCCTTCTGTGTTCTGTGCTGTTCTGCACCCTTCTTGTCGTTGCTGCAGCTGTCCTGAAATTACAGTAAGACAAGATGTCATGCAATTCAAATTGTTTTGCATTTCCAATCCTAACACTTCTCCTGTTGGCTGGGCATCACATCTAGCTCTATTTTGAGGGGTCAATGGCATGCGCATCCTTCTGACTGTCACGATTTCGTGCTGCGTGAGATGATGGTCAGAACCAGGCTGGTTTCTGAGTGCGTACAGTGCCAGTGGAAGACAGTGTAGCCATCCCTTCTGCAGAGTAAGCTTCAACTTGGCTATCCTTTCCTTTATCAAGCCGTTGAGCTTCTCACATATACCATTCACTTGCAAATGATACTTCGAAGAAAACTTGTGCTTTATACCAAGCAACAAGCTAATCTGTTCAAATACTACATTAACAAAATGAGGACCATTGTCTGGCATCATGACTTCACACACACCCCATCTGGGAAACACCTCCCCCACCAAGAATTTAGCCGCACAGGTAGAGTCTGGGTGTGTACATGGACCTGCTTCTATCCATATAGAGAATGGACACACCACAACAATTAGATACCTGTACTCGTTACATACTTGAATCATATCGACGTAGTCGATATGCAGGTGCTGAAAAGGCCCATTAGGCCTTGGGATAACTCCTCTAATCACACATAGTGTATGCCCAGCCGTGAACTCCTGACAAATTACACAGTTCACCATAAAAAATGCAACGTGTTTTGCCAAGTTCGGTATGAACGAGTCTTCAGCAATCTTTGCTGCTAGATTCTCCTTTGTCACGTGCGCTGGATAGTGTAACTCTTCCAGTGCTATCTTCAATAAGGCTATAGGAATCACTGGTTTACCAGTGCTGTCTTGTCATCACAAGCTCTCGGAGGTGTTTAAAGAACACCCTTGTCGCTTCCATAAATTATTTTCTTCCTTTGGTGCCTCCCCTTGTAGCTCTACTAACTGAGTTCTCGCCAGATTGCTATAACCTTCAGGCTCGCTTCATGCAACAGTCATTCTCTCATGCACATTAGTTATTTTCACACTCATTATTGTCTCATCTTTAGCCGTCACACGCTTGGCTTCATCATCTGCTGCTTGATTTCCACATGAGACAAAATCTGTCCCTTTCATGTGGGTGGCGCATTTCATGAACGCTATGCCCACTGGGAGCTGTTGTGCCTTAATGGGCCTGTCCAATATGGCTGCGTGCTGCTCTGGCGTCCCGTCTGCTCAGAGGTAGCCCCACCTTTTCCAGCGTGCTAGGCCTGCATGCACTGTTGACATCACGTAGGTGGAGTCATTGTACACTGTCACTTTCTGGTCTGCGTGATTCTCACGTGAGAGTATCAATGCCATTAATTCTGCAGCTTGTGCTGAATAGTGTGAGGGTAATCATGCACTAATGAGTACTCGAAATTCCCCATTTGCCATGTGTTTCATCACAGCAGCGCCTGTGTACCTTTGTCCGTCATTTTGATCGATCCTCGACGAACCATCAGCGAAGACGATTTCTCCTCCTGCAAATACATTTTCTTTCACTCGGGGAATCTCATCATAGAATTCCTCATAGTTCGCACAATCATGTATTGGCTCTCCTTCAGTGACTGGCTCTGCTATAAACCTAGCTGGGTTCACTATTTTGCAACAAAACTATTTTGATCGTTGGATTTGATATGACCACTTCATAAGCAGAAGCTCTCTGAGATGTCAATGTGCCTTTTGGTTTCGCTAGAATGGCAAATTATGCGTGCTCGACAAACAACGTTATTGGGCATCCCGTTACAATGGTTGTAGCCTTCTCTATGGCGAACGCTGCAGCAGCTAAACTTTGTTCACACAAGAAGTGACCCCTCATCACTGGGTTCAAATTCCCACTGTAGTATGCAAGGGGCTTGTACCCCAACGTGGTTCTCTTTGTGAGTACTGCTGTCATAACACTACCATTCGTGTGTGAAAACAGGTAGAATTCCTCTGCATAATTGGGAATCCCTAAAACTGGTGCTGTGAAAATGGCCTTTTTTAGTTCAACAAACCCTTCTTCCATGGTCTCGGTCCAGACAATTTTTTCTTTCATTGTCTGTGCTTTCTTCAAGGCTTGTAACAATGGTCTGGTATATGAACTGTAGTCAAAGACCCATGGCTTATCATAATTGCCCAATCCGAGAAAGCTATGCATTTGTTTAATCTTGTGTGGTTTGGCTGTCCTTAAAATGGCTTCAGCTCTTTCAGGGGTAACCCTTTTCCCCCTCATGTGAGATTAGCTGACCTATATACAGCAGTTCTTGTTCACAATATTGTAACTTCTCTTTGTCAACTTTATATCCTCTCTCAGCCAGTATAGTCGATAGCTGAATAGAATCGTGTCTGCACTTTTCCTCTGTCTTGCTGCAAATTAGAATGTCATGCACGTATTGCAAGACAACACTCTCTAATGCAATATGGCTCAAGTACATCTGCAGGACACTGTTGAAAATCGAAGGAGACTCACATTACCCTTGAGGCAGCCTTGTGCTTTTCAGACAAACTTGTCTGAAAGTAATCGATGTCAAATCTTGTGGGTATTTGTGCAATGGGATTGAGAAAAATTCATTGTTCAAGTCAATCACCATGAAATACCTTGCTTCAACAGGTATAATACATAAGAACGCGGATGGGTTAGGGACTACAGGGAACTCGGCCTCGACAATCTGGTTTATTGGTCATAAATCTTGGATTAAACGCCAAGACCCTCCCTTCGATTTCTTCACTGGATAAACCGCAGCATTGAATGACGACTCTGATGTCACTAAGATGCCCTGCTCCATCATGGCAGAAATTCTCTTAAAAATCCCTTCATCTGCTTCCCTAGACATGGTATACTGTCGTGCTTTTGGTAGAATTGCTCCTAGTTTCAATTTAATCTTCACTTCTCCAACTCCTTTCAGTAAGCGTACGTCATAGGGGCCTGTAGTCCATACTGAGACAGGCACCTTTGCCATGTCGTCATCAAAATATTCAGGATGTTTTTTTGCCAGCGTCATTCTCTGGGGCACTTCTCTTTTGATCATTTTCACCAAACAGATGAGATTAACCTCAACTGTCATTTAATCTTCACCTGTTTGTTCTTCAAACAGATCGTCATCTGTGACGTCCGTCAATCTGTAACCTTCCCCAATGGTGATTACTGCACACCATTGTCTGCCTTCATCATCACAACCATCAAGCAGAGCCATTTCTCTTCTCACTATGGCTGCTTGTATTGTCAAGGGAAACATTTGTCCCTTTTCCTCATGCATAGGTACCCCTGGTCTGAATAAAAACTCATCTGGCATTCTCATGGTTTTGTCTGCAAGGTCTGGCAGCCATGAGATTAATATGCACACTCTGTAAGCAAATATTTCTGGTTCCAATGGAATAGCTCTCATAGCCATTTGTCCTGCGTGTGCTCTAATCATTTTGCACACATTCAAATAATGCATTCCTGGAGTCGAGCATACTATGCCCTTCTCCGTGAACGAGATAGTCATGTTTAACCTTGTCATCAGATCTCATCCCAATATATTCACCGGGAGTTGCCTTGAATATAGCAGTGGCACATTCATGCCACATTCTTCTACGGAGACTGGAAGTTCTGTTGTAAAAGGAACACGACTTGTTGCACCTGTGAAGCCCTGAGTATTTGTGGCATTGCCAGACTAAGAAAACTTGCCTTCACGTATACACAAGCATGTCGCACGTGTGTCAACTGAGAAAGAATATTCTTTATCCCCTATACAAACATCTACCCTTGGTTCCTGGTGAGGGTCCGGTGTCACTGATTGGATAGAACACATCAGGTCTCCCAGTGATCTGTCCTAATCTATATATAATCTTGTCCCATTTTGAGTGAACGGGTTTCCTCGGTCACTTGTGCCTTTTCTCATTCCTGAATTCAGTATCTGTCCTGTACCTGTTATTTGTGACAGTTGCATTGGCGACTGTTGAGACTGACCCTGTGGAAAATGTGTCACGTTCTGGGGTTGCAGAATTTGCTGCACTCTTCGTGCTTGCTGCTGCACCGTGTGATTCTGCGCATCTCCATTTCCACCCTGCTGTGAGAATGCAGGTGGATTCACCATCCCTCCTCTTGTGACGTGGTCGTTCTGCACCATGCCTTGACTTCTGCATGTACGTGCTAGATGCCCTGTCATTCCACACCTCCAACTTGTTGGCGGTGGTCTGATTATCTGCCCATTTTGCATATTTTGAAAACCTCCTTGATTACTCTGCCATTCTCTTCCTCAAAGCCTCTTCCCCTTGGGTAAAGCTTGTTATTGTTTTGAACAAACTGTCTTTGGCTATTGGCCTGCTGCATGTTTGATCCATCTGTATTAGTTATCATTGCCCCCTCAATGGCATACTTTGATAATTTCTTCTGCACTAATTTTGGCTCTTCACGTTTTTGTGCAACATCCTTTTTACGATTGTTCTCTTGCAATAGCCTGCAATAGTGCGCAATGGTCAATTGTATTTCAGACCATGGCTTAGCCTCGATCCCTACCAATTTCTTGAGATGCTTCTGCACCTGTTCTGGCAGCCCTTGGCATAGTGTATGATAAAACACGGGTATAGATTTTCCCCAGACTCATGAGTTTTCAGCACCCAGGTGTCTTGGAAATTCTGAATATAAAGCAAAGGATCATCTGACTCCTTCATCTTGCGTGACATTAAAGCTCCCATATCAGACGTTTCCGGGTATACCACTCAAAGCGCTTTCCATACCGCGGTTCTGCAATTGTTAAATGGCGCTCCGTCATGCGTGTTATTAACTGTAGTCACTCCAGGGTAACCTGCTCGTGCCCACACATCGTCAGCTCTATCACCAATTTTGGCGATCAAAAGACCCTTAATATCCCCTATAGCTAACGTGTTCCCCCCTGTCAATTTTTCTAACTCATGTATCCATTTTCCGGCTCCCAAGGTCAGCATTGGGAGCTTATTTTTCAGATTCTCTCTGTCCATGTGAGACCAGGGTATTGTCATGATCACTGCTTCCAAGGAGCCAGGATCAGCCCAACGTCCTTGGAAGCAGGCCCCTAACCCTGATCCTAGGCACCAGCCGGTCCCCACAGGGACCTTTTGGACCTTGTCCTGGCGCCGGTGGCACCAGGCTCATCAGAAGCATCGGTCCCGGCACTGCAAGCGCCGGGATCATCATTGGTGTGAAGGTGCTTGGGTGGACTTACCTGCGGCAGACCATGCTGCTTACTTGCCAGACTCTTAGAAGTCCTCGGTGAACTGGGACTACTTTCTTACCTGGGTGGGGCAGCTCCACTCCCTGGATACAGCACTGGAACTCTTCTGGAAGCAGGAACTCTTTTCTTACCTAGGCGGGGCCATGGAAGGAGACGCCTCATCACTCCAAGGCTATTTAAACCACACCCGATTGATGAAACGTGCTTCGCGTTATTCTGCATCTGCAGCAGAACGCTCACCGAGTCTGTTCCAGCATTTCTTCTTGGGATCCTGAACCTGCAAGAATTATACTTACCATTCCTGTACCCGAGCAACATCAGCACCTGCAAAAGACCAGAAACAACAGGTTAGCAGAACGAACTTTCACACGCGGTGCTTGCTTACCTGATCCATCGGCAGCGGCCGTGTCTAATGCTGCACCTTCGCCGGCAAAGATAAAGAGCATTATTATACTTACCGGCATGCTGTGCACTCCAGATTCTTCACGCTGCATCTGCACCTGCAAAGATAAACAGCATTATTCTACTTACTGGCACGCAGTGCATTCCGGATTCTTCACGCCGCATCTTCACCTGCAAAGACAACAGCAGTGTCACACTTACCGGCACGCGGCGAATTCCGGATTTCTTCATTCTGCATCGTCTCCTGCAAAGACAAAGAAAGAGACAGTAAGAGCGCTGCCATACTTACGCAACTCCAGGCGCTTCAGTGCCACGCATAAAAGACTATAAAGACTAAAGGTGTCCAGAAACTTACCGGTCGTGCAGTCAACGACGGTACCCATCCTCTGAAGTCAAGAGGCCCACGTTTCACCAGTGAAGGAACTGGCAACAGCACCCTGCACTAGACGCAGATGGAGAGCCCAGCATTCACCTATCTAAGGTGAGCACGTTGACCTGGGAGGGGGGTTCAACAGACAAGCTGGGAGGAGAGAGATAGGGACATTCAGCAACCCAGACCTTTAATCCCCATATTATTTCACCTGCAGAAACCTCACCCTTCGAGTTCGACACACAGTGCGGAGAGGGTCGACCCCAGAAGCCAACCGAATCCTGCACATCACGTTTCGTGTTACAGACACCTTCCTGCCAAGACCCGCGCCTCCGTGGGAATCAGGTGAGCGTTACAGAACGCGAAGCCGACCACTAAACTCCTACCTAGGCGCAATGGAAACTTCAGATACTGATCAACTAGCCCAGTTGCTTGGGGAATTAAGAGCAGACGTACATGCAGCTCGCCAGGAAACAAGCTCTCTAAGAAGAGAACTGATAATTTCTAAGGAGCGAACAGAGGACCTTGCTAGGCAGTTGTTACAAACGCAGGCAGGACAGACACCTTTGCCCGTTCCAGGAGGAAGTTACCCTTCTGCCTCAGCTTCAAATCCAGTGCAAATCAATCTGCCCGGTAATGTGCCCTTGGCTCCGCCCGAACGCTTTGCTGGTGATCCAAAGAAATTCGCAGTGTTCATCAACCAGTGCCGCCTGCACTTCTTATGTCGACCAGCTGCATTCCCAACTGACCAGGCCAAGGTGGCTTTCGTGCTTTCTTATCTCAGTGGCAGCGCTGCAGATTGGTCGATCCCTTTAGTCACCCAGGATGATCCGGTTTTACACGATTTTCAAGCCTTCCAGGCCAGCATGGAGAAACTGTTCGCAAGACATGCACAAGGGCAGGCCTTGGACAATGAACTTCTCTCATTACGACAGGGTAACCAAGACCTCTTGACTTATATAGCCTCTTTCAATAGACTCATAGTGGAAACACAATGGCCCGAGGACAAGAGAATAACGCTTTTCTACAGAGGTCTGCGTGGAGAGCTCAAGGATGTGATAGCGCAGGTTGTGAATCCTCCACAAGAATGTTCAGACTATATTGACTTAGTTGTCCAACTAGACCATAGACTACAGAACAGGAAGGCAGATCGCTCCAGATTTGATACCCGAGTGTTTTCCAAACCACAGACCTCGAATAAGGGAGCTGACACTGCGGAACCCATGCAAATAGGGGGCATGAGAGGACCTTTAACCCAGAAAGAGCGGGAAAGAAGAAGGCAGCTGCAATTATGCCTCTATTGCGGTAATTCAGGACACTTTCTTCGGGACTGTCCCGTGAAACCAGCTAAGAAGACTGCAGGAGCCGCGGATACCTGTACCACAAATTCTGAGCAGGGAAACGACCTCGCCCGACAAGAGTAGAGGTCCTCTTGCCGAGCGTTAAGATCTGTCCCGTGACCTCGCATTTCGTGATACCCATGGTCCTCATTAGTCCTGAACGTCCGGATCGTTTGCACGCAATTGAAGCTTACATTGACAGCGGAGCAATCGGTAACTATGTGGACCGTGAAATGGTGTCAAGGATGAATCTACCCCTTGTCCCTAAGGCAGTAAAAGACGTCATCACTACTGTGGATGGCACGGAGATAGCCTCCGGACCAGTAACGCATGCCACCCAAGAAGTGACGCTGTTGAGTCATAATGGACACCGGGAGAGAATAGTGTTCGATGTAATCAAGGCCCCTCAGTTCCAGATCATTCTGGGAATCCCTTGGTTGGAGAAGCACAATCCTCAGATTGATTGGCGAGCAAAGACGGTTCAGTTTCCAGAGTGTTCTACCACTTGTTATCCTCGACCTGATGTTTCACTGGCGGCGATCTCTTCTGAGGAGATTCTCAAATTACCTCCCGAATACCAGGAGTTCCAAGACGTCTTCCAGAAGGATCAAGCTAACACCCTACCCCCTCATAGGTCTTACGACTGTCAAATAGATCTGATACCTGGAACAACTCCTCCTTGCAGCAGGATCTATGCCCTCACCGAGCCAGAGAACCTTCACCTCAGACAGTACCTGGACCAATACCTAGCTAACGGGTTTATCCGTCCTTCCAAATCTCCAGCTTCATCGGCTTTGTTCTTCGTTCCGAAAAAGGAAGGAGACTTTAGAACTTGCATAGATTACCGCGCCCTGAATCAGATCACTGTTAAAAACAGATACCCGTTACCTTTGATCCCTGAACTCCTGGACCAAGTCAAAGATGCCCGTATATACACAAAGCTGGATCTCAGAGGAGCCTACCACTTGGTAAGGATCAAAGAGGGCGATGAATGGAAAACGGCCTTTTGCACCAAGTACGGGCTATTCGAATATCAAGTGATGCCCTTTGGACTGTGTAATGCTCCTGCTGCTTTCCAATATTTTATGAACGATGTCCTTAGAGAACTCATTGACGTGTGTGTAGTTGTCTACATTGACGACATCCTCGTCTATTCATCATCGGAAGAAGAACATCAGAGACATGTTAAAAAGGTTCTCGAGAGATTGCGTCAACATAGTCTTTTTGCTAAGCTTGAGAAATGCGTCTTCAACGCAACAGAAGTCGAGTTCCTGGGTTTCATATTGTCACCTAACGGAGTCCATATGGATTCAAAGAAGGGTGATGCAATTATCAAGTGGCCATCACCAACCTCTGTAAAAGGAGTTCAAAGCATGTTAGGATTCGCTAACTTTTACCGCAGATTCATTCCTGAATTTTCCCGGATAGTCCAGCCCATCACCGCTCTGTTGAAAAAGAACAAACGTTTTGAGTGGTCTTCTGAAGCGGAACAAGCTTTTCAAGACTTAAAAGCTAAATTCATTTCTGCACCTGTTTTAAAACATCCTCGCCCAGAACTTCCTTACATCATGGAAACGGATGCTTCTAGTCTTGCTATGGGAGCAGTGTTATCACAAAGAGATTCGGTCACAAACCTACTACATCCGGTTGCCTTTTGGTCCCGCAAGTTTTCGCCTCCTGAGATCAATTATTCAATTACGGACAAGGAACTTTTGGCCATCAGATCGGCCTTTAAAGCTTGGCGGCATTATCTTCTAGGAGCCAGACACACAGTCACCGTAATGACTGACCACCGCAATCTACAATACCTAAAGACAGCCAAAGCTCAGTCTTCCAGACAACTTCGCTGGGCTCTGTTCCTAGCAGAATTTGACTTTATAATTACTTATCGACCAGGTAGTAAGAACGGAAAGGCGGATGCCCTCTCCCGAATGGGAGTAGATGAACATTTGATCAATCCAGATCCAATACCCATAATCCCAGAACAATGGATTTTGGGTTTTGTCAGCACTCAATCTTTTGAAGACATCAAGAACACGGTGAAATCGCTCCTAACTCCGACCGATTTGCAGGACTGGCAATTAAAGGGAAAAGATTTCTCAGTAGATCAAGACCTACCATATTTCCGAGGACGATTGCACTTGCCCTGTGAGAGACTACAAAAACAAGTAATCTCCGGTTATCATGATTCTCTAATGGAGGGGCACCCTGGCATTACCAAAACCATGGAAAAGATTAAAAGAAATTTCTGGTGGCCATCGTGGAAAATGGATATTAGAGACTTTGTAATCTCCTGTGGTGTGTGTGCCCAGAATAAAAGTCAAAAGCAAAAACCAGCCGGCCTATTACAGCCACTTGACATCCCTCCCTGTCCATGGCATACCCTGTCCATGGATTTTATCACGGACTTACCTCCATGCTTGGGATATACTACCATCTTAGTAGTCGTGGATCTATTCTCGAAAATGGCTCACTTCATACCCTTGAAGGGTCTGCCTTCAGCCTCAGTATTGGCCCGGGAATTCTTGGCGAACATCGTTCGCTTACACGGTTTTCCTTCGGTTTTAGTCTCCGATAGGGGAAGTCAATTCATCTCCCACTTCTGGCGCAGTTGCTGTCGTCTAGCCCAAGTTGATGTAAGACTTTCGACCAGTCACCATCCTCAAACGGACGGACAAACCGAAAGGACAAACCAGACACTAGAACAATATCTACGCTGCATGCTCCAACAAACAGAAAACCCCTGGAAGGACATTCTTTGGATCGCTGAATACGCGTGCAACAATTCGAATCATTCTGGAACCGGGAAGATTCCTTTTTTCCTATTATATGGACACCATCCTAGAACCTCCAACCTGGATCCTCCCCAAGAAATTGAAGCACCGGCTGTGGATCACTTGCATTCGGAGATTACCTGTGCTTTTAAGGAAGCCACTGCCCATCTGCAAAGAGCTAAAGCTCAATTCAAAAAGGCAGCCGATCGGCACCGTAAAGAGGCCCCTCACTACGCTGTAGGAGATCAAGTCTGGTTATCCACTAAGCACCTGCCTTTAAAAGGACCCCGCACTTTCATCCCGAGATACCTTGGGCCCTACCTCATATCTGCCATAATCAATCCGGTGGCTGCCAAATTGGAATTACCTACGCATATGAAAATACATCCAGTATTCCATGTCTCCTTATTAAAACCAGTACAACCAGAAACCCGATTGACTGAACTCCCAGAACCCGTTTTGGTAGACGGAGAACTCGAATTCGAAGTGAAGAACATCCTAGACTCCAAAATTTCCAGAACTAAATTATACTATCTGGTTGATTGGAAAGGATACGGTCCCCAGGAAAGGTCGTGGGAACCCTCAGAACACGTCCACGCACCTCGTCTGGTCAAGAGATTCCATCTGAATCACCCCGACAAGCCAAAGCCCCCGGAGAAGACACACTTAGGAGGGGCCTTGAGGGGGGATACTGTCATGATCATTGCTTCCAAGGAGCCAGGATCAGCCCAACGTCCTTGGAAGCAGGCCCCTAACCGTGATCCTAGGCACCAGCCGGTCCCCACAGGGACCTTTTGGACCTTGTCCTGGCGCCGGTGGCACCAGGCTCATCAGAAGCATCGGTCCCGGCACTGGAAGCGCCGGGCTCATCATTGGTGTGAAGGTGCTTGGGTGGACTTACCTGCGGCAGACCATGCTGCTTACTTGCCAGACTCTTAGAAGTCCTCGGTGAACTGGGACTACTTTCTTACCTGGGTGGGGCAGCTCCACTCCCTGGATACAGCACTGGAACTCTTCTGGAAGCAGGAACTCTTTTCTTACCTAGGCGGGGCCGTGGAAGGAGATTCCTCATCACTCCAAGGCTATTTAAACCACACCCGATTGATGAAACGTGCTTCGCGTTATTCTGCATCTGCAGCAGAACGCTCACCGAGTCTGTTCCAGCATTTCTTCTTGGGATCCTGAACCTGCAAGAATTATACTTACCATTCCTGTACCCGAGCAACATCAGCACCTGCAAAAGACCAGAAACAACAGGTTAGCAGAACGAACTTTCACACGCGGTGCTTGCTTACCTGATCCATCGGCAGCGGCCGTGTCTAACGCTGCACCTTCGCCGGCAAAGATAAACAGCATTATTATACTTACCGGCACGCTGTGCACTCCAGATTCTTCACGCTGCATCTGCACCTGCAAAGATAAACAGCATTATTCTACTTACTGGCACGCAGTGCATTCCGGATTCTTCACGCCGCATCTTCACCTGCAAAGACAACAGCAGTGTCACACTTACCGGCACGCGGCGAATTCCGGATTTCTTCATTCTGCATCGTCTCCTGCAAAGACAAAGAAAGAGACAGTAAGAGCGCTGCCATACTTACGCAACTCCAGGCGCTTCAGTGCCACGCATAAAAGACTATAAAGACTAAAGGTGTCCAGAAACTTACCGGTCGTGCAGTCAACGACGGTACCCATCCTCTGAAGTCAAGAGGCCCACGTTTCACCAGTGAAGGAACTGGCAACGGCACCCTGCACTAGACGCAGATGGAGAGCCCAGCATTCACCTATCTAAGGTGAGCACGTTGACCTGGGAGGGGGGTTCAACAGACAAGCTGGGAGGAGAGAGATAGGGACATTCAGCAACCCAGACCTTTAATCCCCATATTATTTCACCTGCAGAAACCTCACCCTTCGAGTTCGACACACAGTGCGGAGAGGGTCGACCCCAGAAGCCAACCGAATCCTGCACATCACGTTTCGTGTTACAGACACCTTCCTGCCAAGACCCGCGCCTCCGTGGGAATCAGGTGAGCGTTACAGGTATATATTGTGGCCTTGCACCTCCTTTTTCTAGTAAAGGGAACTGTGACACATGACCCTCCTTTTCCTCTCTCATCATTCTTCTGTCTATCGCAGGGGTAATATTCCTGCATCGCTGTCTGCCTGGCAATGTCCTTAGTCTGCTCACATAGCGAGGTCGAGACGCCCCCCTCTGACCATATTATACTCCTTCATGCCAATCTACTGTTGTGGCTGACTCTGATGTCTTAGGTGCAGACCCACTAGAATCTGACGATCTTACTACCTTTCCCCTTTTCGCATCTCTTCTCGTCTTCTTGACATTCTCCTTTTTCTGTGTCTGACATTGTCTGTGCCCAACTCGTGCAACTTCTCTCATTCCCCTTATTTCTGGTTAGGGTCAGCCTATCTAATGACAGCTCTCTGTTTCTGCAACTTTGTGAGGTGTCCTCAGTATCGTACAACTGAGAGCTCTCCAGACGCTCATCCTCTCTTTCCCTTTGGGGTACTCCTTCTAGCCACATCTCATCATATATTCTATTGATCGTCTCTCTGATGCTTCTGGTGTCAAAGTCATCTTTGATATTTGCCCTAGACGTGCCTGGTAATGAATCGTACTCAGGGAAGAATTCTTCTATTTCTTCCCAGTCTACTAGTGGATCAGGTTTTTTACCCTCTCTTTCCAGATATTTAAGATCCCCTGCTCTCTGACTTTGCTTACATTCTATGTCTTTGTGAAACTCTCTACAGTTTCTCACTTCCTCTCTGACCCTATCTTCTTTTTGTCTCCTTGCATCTCTTTGTTCATTTGCCCTTTGCATTTCCTCCTCCCTTTGTCTTTTTATTCTCTTCTCCCGTATCTTGTGTTCTTCTTCTTCTATCCTTC
Organism: Ambystoma mexicanum; assembly: GCF_040938575.1. NCBI lineage: Eukaryota > Metazoa > Chordata > Amphibia > Caudata > Ambystomatidae > Ambystoma > Ambystoma mexicanum. Next base: position 471,904,951 of record NC_090934.1, read on the forward strand.
TTTGTTCTATTCTATCTGGATCCTCTGCTGCTCTCTGCTTATGATCGCGTTTTCTCTGCTCGTCTGCCTTTTCCTGTTTTCTGACCTGTTCGTAATGATATAACTGCTCTTGTTTCTGTCTATCCTTTTTCTTAGCCCCTTCGTCTCTAGATAATTTTTCCTTTTCCCTCCATTCTAATTCGTTCCTCTCACCGTTTTCTCTCATATCCTCAATGCTTTTACCATCGAGTTTCAATAAAATCTGACCTCCCATCCAGTCGTTCTGTGCGAATGCCATCTCATCAGTCCTATCCTCATCTCCCTTGCATCTCTTTCCCTCTCTTCCCGTATCTAGAGATGTACTTGCTGGTGTTTGGTCTCCTCTTTCCTTTTCGCACCTCTCCATAGAGGTAATATCTCTGCCTTTGCCCTTTTCCTGGCTTTCGTCACTACTTTGTGTTGGTGACTCATGCGCTCGGTTGCTATATCTCGTGGCTGCCTTAAATTCCCTCAACGGGTATAATCCTTCGTCTTTACTAATTTAGCTTTTTGCTTTAGACGGGGCGGATGGCGCAGAAGGCTTTTCACCCCCCCCCTCTGTGCATAATTCAGTATCCAATCTAACAGTGGCTCCTCTTCCTTTTCTTGTTGGTACATTTTCCAAAGTTCTAAACTAGTTAGGGATTTGTCTAACTTTCTGCCCGTGTATGTGGTGTGCAAATATGTCGTCATATGCTGCAGGACCATTTTCAATAGCAATCCTCCCTGGGGCCATGGCATAAACATTTTGTCTGCAGTCCCTTTAACCCATTCTGCACGGTACCGTTTAAGCTTAGGTGCATGTTTCGGCCGCTGTTTGCACATGTGTGCCAATGGGGTAATGTATTCCATGCTTAACCTGTTTATCTTATCCTTATATAACACTTTATTATGCTTTACGTTTCACAAACAGGATCAACAATATGAGCGAGCACCAATCGTCGCAAGCTCCAATCCCGTTTTTTCAACAAGAATTTAATTTTTCTATTTGTTAACCACAAGCATTAATCCATGCCATGCAACATCATTTCATCGCAATTGTGCAATTTTCTTGCTATTTTAAAAAGTTTGTTACCTTATATCGTCATAGAAAAAAAACATAAAACATAAAATGGACAAGACAGACTCCGGCCGGCTACACAAATCTCATGCCATCTGCTTCCTCGGATGCATTCTGCTCCTAATTGTACTCTGACATGGAATGTAAGCCCATTTCTTTCAGATAGTCTTTAATCAATTCTGGTCTTCTACGTCGTCCTATTAATTCAGGATCTTAAATGAAGGCTTCTTCTAGCGCTCTTTAAAAACCTAGGAAACTGGGCGTATACTCTTTTCCTCAGTTACTCTTGGTATCTCTCTCTCTTATTCGGCCAGCCTCGAGTCAATATTTTCCCCTTATATACATTATACTCTTACTCTGGTGTTATTTTTGTTCCTGCATCCTTCCGTTACCTTCCCTTTACTTGTTTTTAAGGCATGTAACTTTTTGCCAAAGCATTCACTCAGCGTTCGCATTTTTTTCCTCTCCGGACGCTTGGGAGGAATTCTTGGGGGAAAACAAAGGTTCCTTTAGACCTAACCTGCAGGGTTTTAAGTTAAACTAGCCATTATTTACGGGGAGCTTCTTGTTCTATCAGCCGGATGGCAAAGGACTCGTGATATTGCAGAGGACCCGAAGTTACTTATGTCGACGGTCAAAACGTGTCTTATGTCTTTATCTAATCTAACCATCTAATCTCTGCTACCAAGTGAACTTGATGGACCCTAGCAGGCCCATAAGACTGGGGGTCTCCAAACAGCCCTTTAAGATGAGCAGCAGCACCCTTGAGATAGATGGGGACGCAGTTTGTACTCTCGCATCAAGTAATAATGACAACTCAATAGTTTGGCAAAGGGAGTCCGTTTAATGACAAGTACAAAAAATGCGGAGTTCAATGAACATCAGCAACCGCTCGATCTTCCTTCTCACTTAAACTCTGACTAATTAAAAAAAAACTTTATACCAAAAACTCATCATCATTGACGTGTAATCTTAAAAACCTAACATGCAACTTAATTGGTTATAGGAAGGTAACTTTAATATAGGTACTATATCTGTACATAGTAACGGGGTGAGGGGATTGGATAATAATGTCAGGTGGGGCAACTAAGCCCTTCCTTCAAACTGGCTACTGTAAACGTCATTAAAAGTATGACGTCCCATTGGCTCTACTTTCTATAGGAGCCTAGATTACATGTTCCACTATGATTGGGTTGGCATTGATCCCACACATTCTTTTACACTTGCGCTTAGCAGCATGCAGAATAATTAGCCAGGTGCAGGGAGTAAGCCTGCACCCCAGTTTCCCTTCAATTTATGGTACACCCAATCATCACCTCAGTGGCCGTGTGTCAATTACTGCTTTGTAGTTTGACCTTGAGTCTGCCTCTTGGTCTGAGAAAGTTTAAGGAGTATTGGAACAACAAGGTTCCATGCGTATGTGTGAATGTCTCATCCCTTTCTGCCACCTTGCCACGTGACTAGGACACAGTGAAATAGGCCTCTTCTTCATGCAGTTTTGTGTATTTGATTTAGGTCTGTCAGTCGTATTCCATCTGCTGAAAAGGAGACTCTGTTATTCTTCTCTTTAACTGTAGTCATTGCTAGCCAGTTCCTGTAGTCATTGCTAGCCCGATCCAGCCTGATACGACTTTGCCCTCTTTGCAGGGTTATCTTTAGCGGGGTTTCTCCGCCTCTTCTTCTTGATTTGTGGCTGCGGCCCTCTCTTCTTGAGGCCTTTAGAAACCTCTATTCAATTCTGCTCATGTGCGCAGTGGATTTTCGCTCATCTAAAAGTGCCTTTGAGGTAGATATATGTATAATTGGCACCTGCCGAAATCTATTCTACTAAGCGTAAGAATTTCTTTGCTTCTTGCGGTTTCTTGCATATGTACATGTTTTAACTGACTTAATTTCTTCATCTGGCATATGGCCTAAGTTTCTTCATCTTGAAACCAACTGTTTCACCTTAAGCTAGAGATGTCACTTATCCATGGTGTTTCGTCTCTTTATCAGCATTCTTAGGTCATTATATTCTGTATGTGGTCAGTTCAATTTCTCATGATGTCACCTGTCATCTTCTTTTAATATCTTCTTGGTTTCTTCGGGTATTCCCTTCTGACAAACGTCCTTTTGTTGTGTCTGTAGCTATGGATTCCTCAGTGGGTACCTTACTGTCCAGGTTTTCTTAGGTGTCGGTATTTCAATAGGTGCTGTTATTCCAATAGGCACTGGGCAGAGCCCCGCTGTGGCTCTCTGCTCGTTTAACTGTTCTCCATACGTCACATATTTTGGTGTGAACGTTCCTGGCACTTTGAAGTGGGTGGCTGGCATGCGGACGATGCCTGGCACTTCCTCTTCACTAGTAAGCCCCCTGGGCTCAGAGGAAGGGGGCTTGACAGGGGGGCTGGCAGCCCAATGGGTACCTGGCCCCACTCACGACCAGCTTTCAAAACTGTCATCCAGTCTCCCAAAACCTTTCAGACTGGCTCTGCCCCGATTCTTCATATACATTTTCCTTTCACACAGCCTATTCATGACTTGGCCACTAGGCTTGGCAGTCAAATAATTACTACTCTGGCGTTTATTTTGTGAGAGATGTTATAAGCACTCCCAGGCACTGTAAGTTGACATACTTCAGTGGTTTGCTTGAGAAAATCACACGTCCATCTCACAGCCAACTCTTCTTTCCGTAATACCTGTTTATCTCTCAGAAACTGTCCCCCACGTAAATGTTGGGTTGCCTTCTCCTTCTTATTCCATAGAATTAAAAAAAAGAATTAAAACATAGCTTTTATTTCGCCAGAGACGCGGTATTGGGTTTCAAGCTATGACGTTCTGGTTGTCATCCTTCCATGAAAAACGGATTGCCCCAGAGCTATCCTTCCACCTAACCTCCTGCAATCCAGATCATAGATCTGCTCTGGCTGTGTTGACCTACACCCAAGCGGTCAGGAACACAATCCTTCTTCGTTTAACCTGCCCCACCTCAGTTGCAACTCCTCTTTGTTTCATCTGAAGCATCTTCCCCTGGCCCTCTGTGCCCCTGGCATATGGGCCTCATTACAAGTTAGCACGTACTCTGGCGGTAAATGTGCCAGAATACTGGCAAAAAGACTTCTGATGCTGCAACTCGGTACGGTGGTATTTCCACTGAATTACGAGTGCTGGTAGACGGTGTTGGTCGCGATTACATGGAGTCCCATTGAACTCCATTGGAGACTTTGCTGGTATTACAGGCACCGCTATTACCCGTGCCTGTGTAATACCAGCGATATTTGCCATTAAGGTGGTGGAACGACCTTCAATGACCTTTAGCTGGAGGTCAGTCCGCCACCTCATCAGTAAGCTTGTAGTTGACCGGTGCGGTAATGTGCCTGTATACGTTAATATCAGCATGTTGTTACTGCACCAGCCAACTCACAAGGAGCCCCCATATGTTGTTCTTTCCTCTGAACACTACGGTCAGCTTACTCCAGGTGGTTACACAATAGACAAGCTTCCAGGCAAGCCTCTTTGCATTGAGACCGCTATTGTATTGATCTCCACCATAGCACGTGGCTCTGCAATTGAGCACAGGAGACCAATTCGAGAAGTATCACGTTTTATGATCCCCTCGTCTTCAGACACAGTAAGGTGAGGGGCGACTTTAACCATCGAAATGGTGTCCCACGTGATCTCTGTGCAACGTGTACTCTACGGCACCCACATATATGCGGCACACAACTACTTTCACATTTGACTCCAAACAGAGACTCTTGAGCTGTGTTCCCTATTTGAAAATCGTTTAAAAATGTCTAAAATGAAATCAAAGTAAATCGAAGGGGAACTGAGCCCGGAGAATGGCAGTCTTGGACCTTCATTCACCAAGTGTTGGCGAAGCCTTCAGAGCTATAATTCTAATAGGGCAGATCCGTTTTACTGCCGGAAACAGACTCCAAGAACCGCTCCTTAGATCTATGCGCAGGCTGCCGGTTCAAACTTCACCAGAGCAACCCAGACATTTCATTTGCCGAATTTTATAACTTGATTAGGTGATAATAGCTACACATTCAAAGTTTCCATTGACATTATTTTGGGTACAAAATAAGACATGCATATTTTGTAGGAATTTCCCCTGTGTCCTGCCAAAACAGTAGGAAGAGGCTTCATGACTCCCAAGATTAACAACGGTGTGTTCCCTTTACCAAACACTGGGCCAGACTGACCGGCCATTTTGAACATGCGTTGTCTGGCGTGCTTGAGGGCCGACAATGGGCTCCTTTGTCACCACCGTTTGCTGACATGGGCTTGAACCGTGCACTAATAAACTGTCTGTGTCTTCCAGGGCAAAAGGTGAAGGCGCCCACACTGAGCCCGGAGGCCATCCCCTAATGAAGACCTTTCGCTGGCCAGGAGAAAGGCTCTCAAGGTCGACCAGCTGGATCTTGGAGCCTCGAGTGGTCCTCCTGCCCCTGGGGGCTCGGAGGCCCCTAGGGTGGGTGTTCCACTTTTCACTCACAGCCAGTGCTCTTGTCCCTCTGCGCCCTCAGTGAGCCCTACGAGGAGGGGGTTTATTTAGCTGTCTTCCATAATGCACGGACGCTCTAGGAAGGGACGCTTGGCCCGCGTGTAATTGTTAATTAGAAAGGGGGGCGCTTTTGAGAATAATGGAAGCTATGGTAAAGGCCCCTCCACCCTCCCCTCGACTTCCTCCGATGGAAATGAGCAGCCTGCCGCAAATTAATGGGCTATCAATGGGGGCATGTGACTGTTTAAGGAGACACAGGGCCCAGTCTGAGCCCAGTCAATATCCTTTACATTAGGGCTGGGTTCACATCTGTATTGTTGGGGACCGAATCAAATGGTCAGTTTACAGAAAAGGAGGAGGCTAGGATAGACACTTGTTTGAAATTTGGTTAATTTTAATGGAAGTTAATAAAGTTTAAAATGTTGCTAAAGATTAATTTCGTGTTTTGTTTGCATTAGTTGATAAAACAAGAGCTCCTACCATGAAGTGTGTGCCCAAGATCACAACACTGACAATCCTTCCACGAATGCAGTTAGCTTTCCTCCAGGGACGGAAGCTTAAAAGGCATTCAGTGTGGGGCTCCGGACAGCAACAAACAAACATTGGTAATGCCAAGAGTTTGGGCATTTGGGTAGGCATAGGAAAGCTACTTGCCAGGCATGGCCGTACTGATATTAACCGTCCATTGATGGTAGAAGGTGCAAAATGGTTTGAGTACTTGGGAAAATGCCTAATACTTATACACATGTCAAAACGGTTGGCTTTGCCAATGCTTGTTTTTAACAGGACTTCAGTGAAGGACACACAGTATGCTTATAAATGGAGTGGCTGAAGGCAGGCCTTGTAACACATCATTACACCAGTAGAGGGTTTACAACGCCAATTAAGTCATTAACTCTCAGAAGACTCTATTAAAGCAAGTTCAAAGAGTTCCCATGCGGAGGTGTTTTGGGCGGGGAGGGGCAAGAACTGGATGGGAATGGCCATAGGGATTAGCATGGCCATGGGAAGTCAATACATGGGAATATAGACAGACAACACCTACAGGCTGTGTGTCCCTCCTGTATGCCATTCCTCCTACTCTAATACAATAGTTTCAGCTTATAGGATGGCTCAAACTGAGAGGCTCACTTTAAGCACTGCGTAAGTGCTTTCCATTACCCAGGTGCCACGTAGCTTTAAGCCTGCTCATTGCAGTGTGTCGGAAGCCTGTCTCCCTCGGTAATATTTGTAACTATCTCATCTTAAACGGATATTGCTGACTTTCCTGCTAAAATCGGGCTGTGATGCATTTTTTTCACAGTACAAAGCTCTCCCTTTAAAGTGACCAACTGCTTAAAGTTTGCAGTAGAACGTCCGTACCCAACACAATTGATTCTGATTTTATCGCGTTCAGAATGATAAAAGGCTGAGTAGCCACGTTGAACTTGGAGCACGTGACCTTTAGTTATATACACATCTCCGCAGAGAATGCTTTAATCGAATAAGCAATTTTACAATTTCCATCGCACTTAATCTGACATGTATTTGGATTGCTGTCTGATATGTTTCAGCAGCGAGTTGCAGGATGCCTAGACAACTGATGCAGCACATGCCATAAGCAGAACAGGCGGTTGTGTTATGAATGGTAGCCGACGTTACTCTTTGCACCCCTCTCAGAAGCATTAAAGGGTTAGTTGGTGCTACCGGGATTCCCTGGTGTGGATTTTACGTTACACAAAGACACCTGCGGCGCCTGTTCAAACCACTGACATTCATGATTGGATTACTTACCAGTAATCTTCACTGCTCCTAGTTCTACTCTTCCTCGTCACAGTACACGCCCCATAGATAGGTACTGTGACGATAAAGAGGGATGTAGAAGTAATGAGTGGGGACAACTAGTGTCAAGTCCCAGGGCGTTCGAAAATCCCCCTTACAATGCCGCTTGTCCATGAAGTATAAAGGCACTTATTTTATCAATGGCAGAAGGACCAACGCTGAACCAATGTTAACAGCATTCAAGGCAGTGGTCTTAAATGTACACACAGATATGTTCAGCGGTCACTTAAACCTCTTATTCGAACGTAGCAGCGTGAATTGGAAAACCTTAGGGGTTTGAAAGACCCCTGCATTCTACAGAGGTCTTACAAATCCCCCTAAAGTGTCCCCACGTATACTGCCATATTGAAATCAAGTGTAATGGAGGTACAAAGATGTGCTGGCGTTGGAAGACCCCACCTTTCCAGCCAGTGCTTTCTTTGGGCCAGGGCTGTCAGGTTCCCAGAATGGGATTTTAATTTGAAACAGGGGCCACGGCCCAACAATTCTGCCAGCGTTGTTTCCATGCGTAGGCAAAAACATGATAGCTTAAATAGCCTGTTCTGTCAGAAGGTGCCTACTTAGGAGGATCCACAATGTGCCTTACCAGACGAGAAATAACTATTTGCATATCAGTCGGATCTCGCCCACAAGGACAGTCAAGCACCAACATGCTAGGCAATTCTCCCCTGAGTACCAACAGCAACACCTGACCGCCTTGTTGGGTAGAAGGTTTTAATTCACATCACGTATTCATCACATGTAAAATGTATTAATTGCAATCTAGTCTATAACGTACAGATGGAATCTAATTGTGTTTGCATATGCTCATAAAGCTATCAATTATTTTCATGTTACTAAAGATATACTTTTTCGAACTGATGAATGTTTATCAATGTCATTTCCCAGAAATAAACAGATACAATGTGATCTGTCATAGATATAATTCACTTATTCTCACAGATAGAATCAGACAATCTCTCTAAATAGAATCTGAAATGATCCTCTCCTAACACGTTTCGGGCTTTGTACCCTTCTTCAGGAGCTGTCCGGATCAGTTCTCCTTACTGAATTTCAAGAGGAATAGACCTCTGGTGTGCATTCCTCCTCTGTCTTGTCAATGCGTTACTCCTATGGAATATGCCCTGGTTTAGCAGCTGCTAAAGCCCAGGCGGGTTGCATAGGAATCCATGAATAAATGCTGCCTGCAAAGCGTAATTTTCAACCAGCATTTATTTCTTCCCAAGACGGAGGGCAAAACTAAAGAACATTACTCAGTGTTACTACCGCAATAGGCACTAGTAATTCATTGATTATTTTCCAATTGCCGGCAGGATTATTTTCTTCTATAACAGTTCTTCTTCAAAAGCAGCATCAACGAAGAACCAATATAAGAGGAGAAAATACATGATTGGATCTATAATAGTAGCTACCATTGGGTTCTGGAATTCAATCACATCTTTAATGCAGAATCCTCTGAAAGATACCAAATTGAATAATGAAAGGATAGAAGAATTAGAGATCCTACCTCTGCTCCATGCCCTACCTACCCCTTCTTGTCACTGCTGGAAAATGGGGCAAATAGGTCAATCAAGGCACAAGATACTACACCTTGCTTTCACATCATGACGTTCCACTGTACCCCACTTTAAATGAGACTGTTAGTCTGTAATAAAGACCTTTTTTGAGTTGTGCACCCCTATGGATTGTAAGATGCTGCCTTATTGGGTGTCATCAATGAAGTGAAACAGTGGCACAGAGAGCAAGCGGCCATCGTCTGGATTCCCTTTCAAAACATTTGCATTTGATGGAATGCCAAGTCTTTCAAAATGAGGCAAAAGTGTGAGAGCTCCTCTAATGAGAATGAACAGTGCTTACATAGCCTGTTCTGTGTGAATATGCCCAGCCAGGAGGGTCCACAATCACTCTCTAGACCAAAGGAAAAATATACATTTTAAAATCTTTCTGCTTCTGCCCAGGGCGACAGTTGAGCTGCAAAATGCTAGGCAATTATCCTCTGAACAGGAGTACCACATGCAATCCCAGACACGTGTTTCTGCCTCGGTGGGCATCATCTGTGTGGGAAATCTGTGCCTCTCTAGGCACAGAGAGCAAGGGGGCCTTTGTAACGTAGGGCAGGGGTCTGCAAGCTGCCACTCTTCAGAAGTTTTCGATTATGGCTTTTATGACCCCTCCTCATTGACTATGCGTCCAGGTCTGATGGGTGTTCTGGTTCAGTAAATCTGGACAGCCAAATGTTGCAGACCCCTGACTTAGGGTGGAACCCCAAATCTTTCAGAATTACACGCAAATGTAAGAGCCCATCTACTCTGGATGAGCGCGGCTCAAATAGCCTGTTCTGTGGGAAGCTCTATGAAAGAGTCTATAATCTCTCTTCATCCCACTGTGCTTTACCAGGAAGGAATAAATGCCATTTGCATATCAAGGACAAAGTGCAAGGCAATTCCTTGACGAAGAGTATCAAAAACAAACCGTGACACATGTTTCTGCCTTGTTGGTCATAATCAGTGAGAGGACGTTTTACCACTCACAGTGGGTTCCATGTGTTAATAGTCCCGCAAAAATATCGCCATACAAAGATATCACCATATTTTTGTTGTGATATTAAGACATGGAACCTATGGGGGACAACCCCGCAACCCCCATCATTTTTTTAATGGAGCAGGGGACAAACCCGCAACCCCCGGTCCCAATAATCCCATACATTATTCCCACTAATAATATCACCTATGGCCTTACCCCACGACTATCTATATGGTGATATAATTGGTGTGGATAATATTACCTGATACCTCAAAGTCCTGACTCCTTCCCAGCACGCTACTACTGAACCAAGAAGAATGCTTAAGACGGATACATTAATTCAATTTTTTACTTCAGTGAGGTAGTGTTTTGACTGCTGTATCACACTTTAAAGTACTGGAGTGTCGCATGGGCTTCCCTTCCTATACACAAGTGTCCCAATTTTATAGCTCATTATCCAAAATAGTAATACAATTGCTTTAGAATACCATTTGCCCGAATTGTAAAACATTTTTGGAAGTTCACAAACATCCCTGACCAGCACACAGAAAACTCAATAACTAGAAGACTTTTTCTCTGGGGAACTGATGTTTTCCCTTTGAGCACAGACCTGTGTTAGTCAATGACTGTGTTTCACCAGTCTTTAGTGTTCCTTTTATCTGCACTCTTTTTGTTTTACAATTTCACATGATCACTTAGATCTCTGAAGGTTTTAAAAACGAGGGAACTAGTCGCAAGATCCCATCCAAGAAAATACTCTACATTCTTCCAGGCCTCTCACCAGTCAGACAGTACACAGCACCGACATGGCACCTAAAATGGATGGAGGGCCCTGGAAGGTACTATCTTACAACAACAAAAACTACTGCTCCCAGTACCGAGCGACCCTGACCTGCTGCTTGTGTTATGTTATGTATATTTCTAAAGCGCGCGTACGCCAAAGGGCATCATGGCGCTGGGTAGAGCAGAGGGACGGTGGCAGTCGGAAGAGGCCTAGTACAGATAAGGCTTCAAAGACCGACGAAAGGTCAGATGGTCGTCCACAGCTCGAACAGACAGTGGGAAATCGTTCCAGGCTTTTGCAGCCATCATCGAAAAAGCACGTCCGCCTATGCGAGTGGATCGAACCTGTGTTGCTCCGTGTCATCTTGCTTCCAAGGCGATCATGTTGCCCCTGAGCTATCTTCCTGAGACAATGTATTCTGCGCCCTGCTTATAAAAAGCACGGTGCATGGTACACATAGATTTGAAAAGGATCCTTTTCTCAATGGGAAGCCAGTGAAGCTGCCTAAGGAGCGGGGACATGTGTGCTCAAAAAGTGGTGTGAAGCACTGATCTGGCAGCTGCATTTTGAAGTAGCTGAAGCCGATTTGTGAGGTAGCGTGGCTGTCCCAGATAAAGCGAGTTACAGTAGTCAGTATTGCTCAGCACCAAAGCGGCCACCTCTGGAGCATGATAATTGGCCACACAAAAGGAAGCACTTTGCACAATATGCACAGTTTAAAGTATCCCGATTTTCACACAGCTGCCACTTGATATGCCATATATAAGGAAGATGACATTATAACCCCCAGATTTTTCACTGAGGCAGAAGGCATAGGGCATGGGCCCAGTGAAACGGGCCAAAATTCCGACATCCAAAAAGAGAGAGGAAGGGGGGTACTTACAACCAGCACCACTGTCTTAAAGCCATTGAGCTTCACCATCTATGAGGCCAGATCTTCCAGACATCTCAGCCGGACTACAGTATCAGCACAGGTAAAGTTCAAATGGACCAAAATCTGTATGTCGTCAGCATAGGAATAATATCTGAAACCATGATAAAGAATAAGAAGAAGGAGCGGCCGAATGTACATATTGAACAAAATGGGGGACAGTGCAGATCCCTGAGGGACCCCGCACGACAGCAGCACAGATTGCAAGCAGAAAGGGGGAAGAGATACTGACTGGGAATGGAATGCCAAAAAGGCATGAAATCCGTCCAGTGCCTGACCAGAAATGCCAGCGTCCGACAACCGGGACATCAAGATGGGGTGGTATACTATGTCAAATGCAGCAGACAGATCTAACAGTAGTACCGCTCCAACCCCACCCTGGTTGACCAGACGGGCAAGATCGTCCATTACTGAGCTGATGACTTATTCAGTCCCCCTCCCTGGTCAAAAGCCAGACTGAAATGGATCAAAGAAACTAGATGATTCCAAAAAAGAAGAGAGAATGGGGGACACCAGAGCCTCAAGAACCTTCATTGAAAGAGGCAGAATAGAAATGGGGCGGAAATTGGCCAACACCTCAGAGTCAAAGGATGTTTTTTCAATAATGGAAGTACCAGCACATGTTTCAGAGGGCTAGGAATCAGACCTTCCTGAAAAGACGCATTGGTTTGTTAAGGATTTCAATTGGGCGACACACCGTGGTCTTAGCCTAATATGTAGCGCACAATTGGAATGCTTTCTCTTTATAGTCTACTAATTAAATTTGAGATGGCACACAACCTGTCTCACACCCCCTTTTTCAAATACCCCGGGTCCCAATGGACCAGAAACCAGGCCGTTGGTGTGAATGCAATATTTATTTATTTTTAAAATTCAAAGGAAATCATACAAATTTTAATATTGGGCAGTAATCACCAATGGGGTGATAATTGCAATGGAAACTGAACAATACACTTGGTTAGCCTTCTACAAGAACACATACAAAGCACAAATTAATAGGAGCACTTTTTCTCTTTGGGTGGATAGCACCTGAGTTAAGATTTCCCCCTGCAATGTTCTCCCAAACCCCTGGGAATCGAATTTGGAGTGGACAGAAAGAAGCAACAGGGAGTCAGGGATATTGTGCAGGAAACAGAATCAAAATCCGGCCTTCCCTCATAAAATAAGAGGTAATTTAAAGCTCTTTGTAATGGCACAAAATGACACTCAGAAATTGACAAATAAATAATTAATGTGCGGTTAAATCTATGAGGAAAATATGATTTCTCACGATAGCAGGAATGGATAAACACTGGCAATCACAAGGCAAGTTCTCAACAGAAGGCATACAGTTCAATAACAAGTTGAAAGTAAGAACACGATGCAGCCGAATCACACGTTGGAAAGTTGCATTTTACACGGATGAAGTTTTAAATGTCAGAAAAGTTTTTTATGAAAAATGGGTGAAATACCCGGATTTGGAATGCGATTTCTGGGCTGGGAAATAGATGTATATCACAGGGACAATATAAGAGTGAAAGGATGGTTGTAGCTGAAGATTTGGATGAGATTTACAAGATCAAAGGAGGTTCAATTTTGGCAAAATGAAGCCGAGAAAGAGAGAAAATCATCTGGGAAAGAAAGACAGATTTGACTTAAACTAGATTATTAAGACTATCTCAACAAAAGATATACAGTTCAAATACAAGTTGAAAGTAAGAACATGATGCAGCCGAATCACACGTTGTAAAGTTGAATTTTACATGGATGCATTTTTAAATGTCACAAACAGTTTTTATGAAAAAGAGGTGAAATAAATGGATTTGGAATGCATTCTTTGGACTCGGGAATAGATGTGTATCACAGAGACAATATAAGAGTGAAAGGATGGTTGTAGCTGAAGATTCGGGTGAGATTTGCAAGATCAAAGGAGGTTCGATTTTGTCATGCTTCGTCCTCGGAAATGCTGGTCTCAGTGGAGGTTGGGTGGTAAGGTGCGCTTGAACCACATTCAATGGTCTAGTCTACTCCCAAGATGGCCACCTGGGTAATATAGGCGATCACTTCCAGATACATGATGCGTTGTATCCGTTTTTGGACCTGCACTGCTCGTACCTGTTTTGCTAGTGCTAGCGCTCTCTCGCTGTTAGTCATTTGACTAAGTTTTTCCATTTTGGCCATTTTCACTCCTCTCTCTCTGTATTAGGTTTTCATTCTGTTTCAGTTTCAGATTTTCCTTTTCTTCTTGCTTGCTATTCTACGGTACCTGGTTTACTTTCGTTTTGTCTTTCTCCTTACATCACCATTAGGCAATCTGCCTTGTCCTTTCTCTCTCTCTTTCCCTCTGAGTTATTTACTTTCTTATTCTTTCACCCTGTGCTCAGTTTTTCCTCTTTTCGGTTAATCTGCTTCTGTGACCGACAAGGCACACACCTTGCTGGTTTGGACTGTGGTATCGGATACGCTACTCTCAGTACTATCTTAGTGTACTCTATCCTTACCTGTATTTCTGACGTCCTGTCGAGAGATCCTACTTCCTCTGGTCTGACTGTCTTTCCTTTTCCCTTCTGTTACTACTATTTCATATCAATGGGTATCTCCATTCTTCGGGGATTCCTCTTAGGCATTATCTGGACATTTTTTCTGTTGTCTACCTTTGATTTCTCTTGTGGAGTTCAGGATGCGGTCATATCGGATTTCCAGTATTCATCTGACAATATTACGTCCGTACCTGCTGTAAGGAAGAACTATTTCCACACATTTAACAGGGCTTCTTTATTCAAGACCAACACAATTCATAGAACTTCAGGATCTGATCATCCTTTTCAAACAGGGTTTTTTCTGCCACAACTGACTTTTTCCCTGGAACTTTGGGAGCTTGCTCATTGGAGTTCCCCGTGAACCTGTTCCCCTGCAGGTCACTGTGGCCTCTGAGGGAGCTCGCCCTTACTTGCACGTAAAAAAGGAAAGGAAGCTTAAGGAAACCAAGAGGACCCAGAGGAATAAGGTGTCTGAGAACTCCAACGAAACATTTGAGGACACAGGTGAGGAGAGGGAATGGGGAGGTAATACAGTTCCTGCCAGATTTTGGCAAAGTGAAGCCATGAAAGAGAGAAAATTGGCTCGGAAAGAAAGACAGATTTTACTTAAACTAGATTATTAAGACTATGTGGGTCATTATGACCCTGGCGCTAAGTGTTTAACGGCGCCGTAAAAGGCCACGGCGCCGTTAAACACTTAGCGCCTGATTACGAGGTCCCTATGGGGCAAAAATGGGAATGTGGAAGGGCCATGGCGGCATGGGGAATTACCACCCCGCCAACCTCGGAATGGGGTGGTAATTCCCCATTCCGCCATGGCGGAGTCGGTAAGTTACCGGCATAGACCATGGTGCTATTAGCTATTAGCACCATGGTCCACCGCCTGGGTCGTAATGAGGCCCTATATTGTTAAAGAAAGACACGGTAGGATGCTGGGTTAATTTGCAACTTAACCCTTTCACCCTGTGTTCAGATCTATATGGGAACTGATTTCAATTATTCTGATTATTACTAAGGAGTTACAAGATGGAGTAAATGAAAGAATGGCGCTAACACTAGGAAATCACAGACAAGATGCACAAAGAATTCTGACAGTAGGACAAATTATCAAGGCATGGATAGGATGGCTTAGAGAGTGGAATAAAGATAAAAGGGTCAAGATGGGTAGGCTATGTGTTTCTATGGGATGGGAAACACTCACAGTCCATGCTTGAGTTTGGGATTTGGGAACAGTCACCCGGGTTCGGGTCTCTTCACAGTGGGCGCCCCTTACAGCAAACAGCTGGGCAAATCTGGTCACTGGATGGCACAGGTACAGCTGGATGCAGTTAGTGGACAGCAAGCCGGTCTGGTCTCAAGATGCCCCCCAAAGAGGTTACCACTGTTTTTTCCCTGGTTAATGGAATTTTAGTGGGATGTCTAGATCAAGGCCTTGCTGGGATGGGTCAGCTATGCTTTGGCCTGGCAGTGGAATCTGGAACCTGGCAAGATGGATGTAGAAGATCAGGAACGCAGGCGCTGGAAATTCAGGAGAGTCCTATCAGTCCTATCAGCCACCCTTTATATAAAGCATGGTGAAATCACAGAATTATATGGTAGGGCAGGCCTAGCTGAGTACGCCCTTAAACAACTGGATTGGTCAAGGGTGATTGTTACCACCTTCTTGTTAACTGATTGGACTCTTAAAGACATGACATCAGCTTTATGATGTGGGTTTAAAATGTATGGAACCTCCCACCGTTAATTTGCCACAACCCAGTTTTGACATAAATGGCACATTTTTACAGTTGTGGCATCTTAACAAATCACATAGGCAGATTACATATTTTATGTAGAGCATGGCAGTCCAATTCTCACAGGTGTAGGACTTTTTTTGTCCCTTTAACATTTTTTGTCATTTTCAGTGAGAAATATTCAGCCTAAAATTCTATAACTCTATACATGTGTATAGATTATTATTAGGCATATCAGCATTGACAATGGCATCATGTACAGTTTCCTCAGAATGTCCACTTCTCTTACATTTCTGTTCCCAACATGGCAGTGAAAGCTACCACGTCTTAAACTAAAAAACCCAAAATAACATTTACACTGTTAACTTTTAAATTTTTTGCGAAGTCCTGTTGCAAAGATAAAAGTCTTAACATTTTATTAATAACATGGTCTTTGAAATGGGGCGGGCCTTTGTCCTTCATTTGGCCCATTTTTTTCTCAGTTACCACCAACTGTCATTTCAGCCCAGGGCAGGGATGGGGGTTTCCCAGTTTGATTGAACGTTTATTGTAATTTCTCCACTTCACAGGTTGGTGTCCCAGAATTTCTATTATAAGAGGCCTCAGCCCAGACAAAAGTCTGCCAAGGTAGCAATTATCACCCATGTGTGCGCTAGAATCTACTGTGAGGGGCGTTCTGTTGCTAGCAACCCTCAAGCAGAAACCTGTTTGGGGCTGATTTCCCCCATGTAGCCAATGCAATTTAAATCCTTATTTTATTTATTTTTGTTCAGAATCAGAAGAAAGCCTGTTGAATAAAAACTCCCATATATGTTTCATAGCACAAACCCCTTTGCATTGCTAGATAAGGGAAGGGCCTTATCCAACATACACTTTTAAACAGGTATTTTTCTTATTTGCAAAAGTACATTTAAACATGTGGTGACTGCTGCCATTTTCCTTTCAAATTGGGTTTTTCTCTTCCATCTGAATTCCCACATTGTTTTGTAGCCATAGTTAGTTTCTTGAATGCAGCAACTTGTTTGAAACACAGATGCAATGACATTGACATAGGCCCAGAGAGCTGGGGTTTCTTTGAAGCATTGATCTTTTTTACATTTTGTGACTCAAATGTCAAGCGTTTTCTGCAGCTAAAAATGAAGTTTCTTTTGATTTTATTCAGATTTGGCTGGCACAGCCTGTCATTCAGGGATCATGCTTTCTTCTGCTGAAGCACAATGTGGATATGGATGGGCATGGCAGGTTCATTTTGATTAAAACAATGTGATGTAGAAAAGTTGAAAAAGGCAGCATCCTTTTCAGTGTAAAATATTCCCTTTTCAATGGGAACTTTTTGCAAGCAGCAGAACAGCACTGCTTTGATTCACGTCTTTTGGGTGCACCCAAGAACAAACATTTCTCAGTGTTCCCCCTTTTCCAACTCGCCCAATAGGGGTTTGGCAAGATGGTGCAGCCATCCTTTTGTCGCTGCAAAATGCAGTTTTGATGCAATGGTGCTGCGAAAGCGCAGCTTGGTTATGAAAGGGAATTCTTCTGAGTGGGTCAATGTAGCCCACAAATTGACAGCAATGTGCGGAAACAGCTCACCTGAAATATTTTTAAGCAAAGTTAGAGGAATAGCGTTGGCCGGAGAGGCAGATTTAAGACTGTGAATAGCTTGAGATATCTCAAGGTCAGAGAATACAGGGAAGGTGGACTATTCGACTCTAGTGGCAGACAATACAGAAAAAATAGGGGCAGCTGGAGAGTGAGCAGCCACGTCTTCAACATCATTACGAATATTCACGATTTGAGAGAAGAAGGCCGAGAGGTAGTCACAGAGATCTTGAGATGAAGTGACCACAGAGCCCACTTTGTCGGGGAGGAGAGGGATTGGACCAATTCCAAAAGGGCCTTGGGTTTAGTCATAGCACCTTCTACCTTTGTGCTAAAAAAGCTTTTTTTGTTAGCATAAGAGCTTTTTGATAGTCAGTCAAGAGGTTTCGAAAAGTGAGCTTTGCCTCAGGTAGATAGCCAAGCCTCCATTTCCTTTCAGCTTGTCTGCAACACAGTTCCTTTGCCTTAAGTACCTCAGAAAACCATGGCTCAGATCTGTGTTTAGTTCCTTTGGAAAGTCAGAGGTGCCAATTGGTCAGCCACATCAGAAAAAGCAGTTTCCAGAATAGTAAAAGAACAGAAGCTATCTAGATTGTGTTGCACCTGAATGGATGGCAGTAGCTCACAGTTGGATACTTTATGCCAGTCACGTCTAAGAAGAAAATGTCTGTAAGCCAGAGAGGTAGGGAGCAGATGAGGGATAGAAAAGGAAATCAAAAAGTGATCAGACCATAAGAGAGGATAAGGGATGAAAATGGACATAGAGAGTTTAGGAGCACAAATTAAGCCAAGAGTGTGACCCAGTTGATAGGTAGGTTCCGTAATCAACTGGAGGAGCCCAAGGTCCTCCATTAATGTAAGAAAGTCGTTACCTGATTTTGGTTCAAGGTGTTTGCCGACAGGTTAAAATCTCTGGCAACCCAGAGATTGGGGTATTTAATCAGAAGCTCAGATACCAGTTCAGGAAAAGCAGTGCAGAACGTAGTGTCAGCTCCAGGCAGGCAATAAACTACTAGGATAGTGTGCCTAAGCTTCGGTGAAATAGAGATACGGGTAAGCAAACACTCCATCCTCAGCGAATGAGCCGGTATGCTACACCGAGTTTTATATATGTCCTTATGCATAATGGCCACCCCCAGGGTGAGGGGCGGAGCGGTCCACATTAGCCAGACTGTAGTCTAGAGGCAGAGCTTGGACAATGGGGGGTCCGCAGGTTTCCTGCAGCCAGGTTTCCGTGAGAATAATGAAATCAAACTGAGATGCAGACACTAAGGGCCTCATTACACGGATGGCGGTAGGGATTTAACGTTACCGGTAATGGAATACCGGTAACGTTAAATGCCCATGCGGATTACGACCCGGCTCACCGCCATTAGCGGCACCGCTAAGTACGGTGCCACTAATAGCGGTCAGTCTGCGTGCGCGCGACCCACCATCCCGTAAATAACGACATGCCGCTAATAGCACACCATCACAAGGCAAGTGCACATGGCAATAGCGGCATGGTAAATCCCCCAAAACCCCTTAGCGGCATGGCGCTAATACCGCCATCGCGAACCACCCATTAAAAGAACTGAGCAGTGTTAACACCTACCACAGGTGGCCAAAATCAGCACAGGTGGAGGCAATGGAGACTGTGGCTGCTCAAAAGAAGCACACCACACCCCTTCCCACACCCTTTCACACACCAAGATGGTTCCAATACTGGCAGCATTACATGGCCTGGAGGACCTGATTGCAGCGCTGCTGCTACAACAACAGGCAGCACAGAGGAGAGGCAGGAGGAAGAGGAGGGCTAGACAGGCACAGCAAGCACCACCACGCCACCTAATCATACCACAGAGGCACCCACCAATTCCCCGGATCAGAGCCAGTCCATTTAACCTAACACCTGAGCAGATACACACCCTGTACCGTCTGGACCGGGACCCCATCACCATCATCGTGGACATGATACACAACAACATTGTGAGCCTCATAGACATCAGAACTGCCATCCCCCCTTACTGAAGGTGGTAACAGTGCTCCACTTCCTGGCCACAGGAACCTACCAGCATACAGTGGGGCAGATGCATGGCATCTCCCAACCAGTATTCTCACGCATACTGAACCAGGTACTCGATGCCCTCCTGAAGCATGCACCCGAACACATATCCATGCCACGGACTGCCCAGGAGATTGCAAACACCAAAGTTGGCTTCTATTCACTGGCAGGCATCCCAAGTTGCATTGGGGCCATCGACTGTACACATGTGCAATTGGTCGTCCCACATCACAATGAAGTAGTGTACCGAAACAGGAAGCAATTCCACTCCATCAATGTCCAAATGGTATGTGACGCCAACAAGATAATCACACATTGCTGTGCCCGATTTCCAGGATCTACCCATGATTCCATGGTCTTGCAGAACTCAACTATCCCCCGCTGCATGGAGCGACAAATGGGACAACGTTCGTGGCTACTTGGTGAGTAGCAGGCCAAGCACATGGCAGTGTGATTGGGGGGGGGATAGATAGATACTCCAACTCGGGGTGCATTGGGGGGGTAGATAGATACTCCAACTGGGTATAGCCTGTAGTCCGTCGCCCAAATGCACATACAGGTGTACGCAAATGTCCATCTGGGAGAGCAGCAACGTACTTGAGATGAACGGACATGCAAGTATATGCTACACAACACAGCTGACAATCCAATTCTAGTAACATCAAACATCAATCCTCATCCACATTGCACGACACTCCACGCCACGAAATACACAAATGGCATCCATGCCGTCAACAGTCATGCAGCATTCCTACAGAACAACATCAACAATGCATTGTGCCCTTCGATGCATGTGAAGGGATACCCCCTAGCCATGGCAATGCACCACAAACCCATGGCACCACTGAAGTGATGCCTCTCAGCATGGCAACATCAATGTTGGAAGGACAGTACACCACCAGTGTGGTACCAAATGTGCCTGGCCACATGGACACATATGACCTGGCCTCACCCAGAACATGTCAATTACTGTTGGAGGCATCAATGGGGCATGTCTACTTGCAGGCTTGCGCTCACCTTTGCACAAAGCAGTTACACAGACCATTTTCATTTATGTAGTTGATTGTGTACATGAATCCCAATGATAGGTCAAAGTATGTGATATAAACAGGCCACACTTGTGTTGAAAAGTAACAGGACCCCATTCCTTCCCCCATATAGGTGATGCCGGCTATCCCCTGAAGAGGTGGCTCCTCACACCTGTACGGAACCCACAGAACAGGCACGAAGAAGAATACAATCGTGCACATACCCGTACCCGCCTCGTGATCGAGCAGACTTTTGGACTTTTGAAGTCACGGTTTAGGTGCATTAGCAGGTCTGGTGGCGCTCTCCTGTATGGCCATGATAAGGTGGCAAAGATCACCATGGCATGTGTCATGCTGCACAATATGTGTATCAGACGGAATGTGCCACTGCTCCCTGACGTTGAAATGGTGGCACCTGATGAGGATGATGATGGGGATGAGGATGGAGGTGAAGGGGATGCAGGTCATGCAAGAGGGGATGGCCAGGAGGGACGTGCTGTGGGACAGCATTTGATCAACCAAATCTTCTGAGTACCATGTACTCGTACTGTCACGTGTATATGGCTAGTGATGCACTGGTGTCTGTTTGCTAGCTCACAATGGACCTTGGCGTCAATAAATTGCACATACACAATGAAGGAGTCTAGGCCTGTGTTTTGCTCAAACAACAGTGTATTTATGAACTGAAACAGAAAAATGTGCAAGTCCCCAATCATCCCACCACCCTTCCCCCCACCCCCCACAACTGTCCCATCACACCCTTCCCCCCACCCCCCACAACTGTCCCTCATGAGTCTCCAACAATGTTTGTGTCCAGGCATGCACACAGGGGAATGGACATTCACACCCTACTGGTCATTGGCGGGACCAGCATTTGGGGGCTGGCTGGAGGTGCGCCTGGTGGTGCGTGCAGAGCGTCTGAGTGGGCTTGTCTGCCGCGAACTGGTGGACGAAGAGGTGGCAGACTGTCCTGGTGCTGGTGGTGGTGGGAATTGGCGGTCCATTGCATCCGCAATGCGTGTGAGCACCTCCCACACAGCCTGTCTGTGCACAACTCCATCCCCTCCCTTGAGTGCTTGGATGTCTCCCCGAGCTCCGCCCTGAGACGGGCAGCCTCCTCGACATGCTGACCAACCAGCACAGTGAGAGCCTGTTGCTGCTGGATGATGCTGGGCAGGTCAAGGGCGGTGTCGGGCGGTGGGGGTGTGGCTGCTGTGCATTCTGATGCTGGCTGGTGTACAGATGTAGGCTCTGGGGGGCTCTGAAGGCCTCCATGGTCTCGTCACCAGTGACGTTGGAGACAAGTGTGTGTTGGGGTGATGGCCCTGGGGTTCCAGCAGAGCTTGGGGTGTGCATGGCCAGGTCGAGATCTGTAGGCTCATCCACATCAGACAATGGGGTAATGGCTGTCGCCTCTCCTGCCGAACTGGCTTTAGCTGAGGGTGGACCCTCGGTGGCTGTGATTGGGGGGGGAGTGAACCTCCAGAGGCGGGGCAGTAGGGTTTTGCGTGGCACTGGCAGTGGCGCTCAAAGGATGTTTTGAATGCTGCAAATGGAGCCTTGAGCCTTTTCCCCTTGATGTCGTTGGGGCGTCCTCGCTGGGCTGTGGCCTTTTTTTCTTCTGCACAGGGGGTGCCTGGGATGCTTCCTCACTGTCGGTATGTGACCCTCTCGGGGACAAGAAGGGGGATGTCATTGGTTATGGTTCAATGTACTCAATGCAGGCTACATCATGAATTCAGTTGGGGCTGTTTGGACTTCATTGTGAAGGACGCAGGTGATGTGTGTGGCACTTGGCTCTGTTGATGTGTGCATGTGTGTGTTTTTGGGTCTGGCACTGACATGGGCAGGGTGGGATGCATGTGTTTATGTTTGGCCATCCATGAGGTGATCCAGGGCTGACATTTGTGGGGACCTGTACATTCACATTGCATGCTTGCATCAGTGCACTTACCTCCATCAGAAGTGTCTGCCACGCCATGCTCCATCCTCCCAACTCCCTCAAAACATTCGACTCCGATGAGGTTGGCGCATGTCTCCTCCCACTCCTTTATCTTGATTGGCGACCCAGATCCACCAGCGGTGGCAGTCTTATGATTCTCTGACAGGATCATTCTGACCCAGAGTCTCAGGTCATCCCATCTTTTCCTGCACTCACGTACAGTGCGCGTGCTGCTGCCCACAGCACTCACTTTCATTGCCACTTCGTCCCAGATAGCCTTTTTCTTAAGGAGGGTCTCCCGCCGCATGTCATTTGCGAAGACCACTGCAGCATTGTCCGATAAGGTCTGAGTCAGCATGAGTAACTCCTCAGTAGAGAACTTTTCCTTCCGCTAGCGGTCTGTGTTTTTTTTAAGTGCCTTGGGCATGGTAACGGTGTTGCAATGGATCTCAGACAGCAAGGTAACACAAACAGGACCAGGGGGCAGAGGATGGCTTGTGTTTTTAAAGATGGCCGCCGTGCTCTTTCCCGTTCCTGTGCGATGACGCTTTTTCCGGTTCCGGTATTTAACTGTCACCGCTATTAGCGGTGGCCGCTATTTGCATGCTGCGTCAAGGCGGAGTTGCTATCTGCACTGTCGAGGAAGACGGTGAGTGACATTTGGGGGAGTTTAGCGGCAAGGCAGCAGGGGCATTACCGGCATGGCGCAATGCTCGTGTCCGCGTACTTGTAATGGTACGCTATAAGCGCCCTCCTGCGAGGGCGGACACGTTAAGGGCGCCATGCCGGTAATTTGCAGATTTTACCGCACAACGTGTAATGAGGCTCTAAGTCATGGCAGTGCATAGCATGCGCCACCAGTGAGCGCACATTTAACAGGCCGCATTTAAGGCTGTAAGATGTAACAACATTAGCCTTAGGAGGTTTAAAACCAGCAGGCCATCTGGTCTCTGAAGGGGGCAAAGATAGCAGCATTTTACGAGTCAGCGATTATGTTTTATGAGGCATATCTGTGGTGGTATGCCTCAACCGTGCACAGATGGGTACAGACGGGATTGCCTTAAGCATGCTTTGCCGCGCTGACAGCATGCCCGCTGTACCCATCCGCTGTGCGGGCATGTGCTCCGGCACATAAATGCCGACAAAGAGTCACATGGGAGGTGAGGAGGCTCAGCCCCACGGACACATAAAGAGGACTGACCAAGCTGCATCTATAAAATCCTGAGCCCTTAATTTTGGCTCCCACTGATGTACTCAGTGCGGGGCACGGGAGAGGAGTGGGCACCCCTCCTTCAGCAAGTGCACAGGCATCAGTTCATACACTGAAGGGTCAGGAGGCTGCCTTCAGATGGGAGAATGCCATAGTCAGAGGTCCACCAATTAGAGCATAATACAAGAACCATGTACTCAAACAGTGGAGCATACACCAAGGCAAGAAGCAAATGCTCACTATTCTTGGAGAGGCACAGCTCCACCTCACTGATGAAGCTCGACTAGGCTGAAACACTTGTCTGGGGTTACTGTTGGTAATCTTGTTCAGAGGAGAATTGCCTAGAATTTTGTTGCTGAACTGCCCCTCTGCAAGACAAAGACTGATATGCAGGGATATTTCTCCTCTGTGAAAGGGACAGTGAGCTAAAGTCTTGGTTGAGACTCTCCCGGGGGCCATCCCCCCAAGAACAGGTCAATGGGCTGTGTTCGTGCCAGTAGATGGACTCCTAGAACCCCCCTTGTTTTTGCAATTAAGTAACTTTGGGTTTCATCCTAAATTGCCAGGGGAATCCAGACATGGATCCCTTGCTCACTGTTCTTAGAGAGGCACAGCTCCACCTCACTGATGAGGCCTGACGAGACCAAAACACGTTTCTGGGGTTGTTGTTGGTGCTCTGTTCAGAGGAGAATTGCCTAGCATTCCGGGGCTGGACTGCCCCTGGGCAGGACAAAAAATGAAATGCAGGGATATTTCACCTCTGTGAAAGGGACAGTAAGCTAAAGACTTGGTTGAGACTCTCCTGTGGGACATCCACCCAAGAACAGGTAAATCAGCCGTGTTTGTGCCGGTAGAGGGACTCCCAGAACCCCCCCTTGTTTTGCATATTAAGTAACTTTAGGTTTCACCCTAGGTTACCAGGGGAATCCAGACGTGGACCCCTTACACAGCTCCACCTCACTGATGAGGTCCGACTAGGTCGAAACACATGTCTGGGGTTGCATTTGGTACTCTTGTTCAGAGGGGAATTGCCTAGCGTGTCAGTGCTGGACTGCCCCTGAGCAGGACAAAGACTGATCTGCACAGATATTTCTCCTCAGTGAAAGGGACAGTGAGCTAAATACTTGGTTGAGACTATCCTGGGGGCCATCCACCCAGGAACAGGTCAATGGGCCATGTTCGTGCCTGAAGAGGGACTCCAAGAACCCCCCTTGTTTTGCATATCAGAAGTTACCTTAACTTTAAACTCCACCCTAGGCCAGTCCACCATTCTTTCACCTGCTTCTCAAATCCACTCCAATAATGTCACATTATTCTCATTTCATTTCTGGTTTTCATTTTTGTTTTCATTTTGCAATACTTAAACCCCTCAATATGTTCTCCACCAAACCCATGCTCTACTATGGATCACAATACATTTTTCAAATGCATAAATGTTAAAACATTTCTCCCCACATAACAACAAAAGTCTTATTCAATAACATAATTTGTGACATCACAGAAACTACAGCAAGGTAAAAATAAATAGTGACTAGCTTCCCCTTCAATACAAGTTCGCTTTAAACAGGAAGTGTTTGAAGCGGACTTGTATTGAAGGAGAAGTTGTTCACTATTCATTTTTTGCTAACACACTGACAAAAATAACAATACATAAATAACAATCCATGGCCACCATCCTGTCTAACAGGGAACCCCAACAATTCTCCAATAGTTTTTGTGGTCCTCTTTTATCTACTTCGTCGCCTGTAGAGGTCTACCTCCGCGAGGAAAAAAACCAAGGCACTCACCTTCCATGATAAGGGCTAGCAATTTCTACCAACCTTACTCACAGGAAACCCTCATCCTTGAAGGAAGCTAAAACGCGTATCTGACATGAAATCCAAAACTTGCCAAATGCTCCCTAACCATGAAGAAAATATTTAACACCAACATTCCATATAAAATGAACATTTTAACACAAACACCAAGCGGAACCTGTCCATACACTACCCTGTTTGCAATATAATATACCATAATCTGCTGACAAAAGAACTAACAGTCCCATAGTTGTTCCCTCCCCCCTGTATTTGTCTGATTCCTTGGCTCATACTTACATCTCCACTGGTCTGCTGCAGCTCGCGGACTCGCTGTCATCCCCCAGCCTGCCATCCCCACCTTCTGCTATCCATAGCAGGTAGGAGTGAAGGGGGGTAGAGGGATATGATTTGCCTGTGAGAGCATGAGCTATCATTTTTCTGCTACCACTTGAATTGTACTTGGGAAAACAGAAATAGGCTTGAGGGAAATGCCCTCATGCCCAGAAACAGAGGAGTCCAGATGTGTGACAAATTGCTGCTTTATTTAGTCCAAGCAGGGATACACGCACGGAATCCACAGCTCCAAATGTACTCTCAGCTCTTTACAGGCAGAGAGTGAGTTTTTGAGCTGCCGTGACCTCACAACGAAAGGATACATTCCTTGCTCTTAGGAGAAAATGGGATTGGGTGAACAGTATAGGCCTAATTACAGTCTATAGAGGACAGATAATTTGATTGGTCTGGCTAGGTCTGGTAGCTCCACCTGTCATAACCCCCCAGATCAGTGCCAGCCTTGTCAGTTTAGGATATTTACCAACATGTGAGCAAAAATGATGGGTGGGGAAGGTGAGCTCAGAGCACCGCCAACTTTCCACTATTGTTTCACCCCTGTGACTTCCCCGACCTTGACCAAGGACACTCCATTCTCCATCTTCATGTTGTATTGCATTTTTTTTCATCTTCTGTCTTCAGTTTGATGGGAACAACCTTATCTGTCTGAATGGGCTTTGTTCTCCAGGTCACGTCTTCAGGAACTGTAAAAATGATTTTCTCTGCTGGCATTTATGAGGGATTTCCGACTTTTTGTCCTTGCAGGTGCTGTATCTTTTGGCAGGGCTGGACATGCTGCCGGGCCTGTTTGAAATCTCTCCGAAAAGTCAGTGTATCAGGCCTCAGCCATGTGTTTTGAGCTTTCCCACTTCCTTTCAATGCAGTTATGGCTTCCATTTTGCTTATAATCACTTTTTTGGTGTGTGCAATCAATTCATGTATGTTGTTTTGCACCAGGCTAATGTTCTGCGGTTTGTTCAGCCATGTCGCCTTTTCATGATAACTTTGGTGATGTCATCCGGGTATGGTCTGTGGGGCTGCTTCAATGGGTGCCATCCGTCATCTTGGGAGTATGCTGGCTAGGGGGGTTTGAGACCCCCTCAACAAAGTTTTTAAAGTATGGCCACACAGAAACTCTTTGAAAACCTTACAATTTCCCATGAACTTATTCACTGGCTCGTGCATGTTTGAAACGTACCATCCCTCACTCAGTTCTGCAGCTATGCTTTCTTTGGATGCACAAGTGGGGAAATGTAGCTGTTCTAAAGCTACATGTAACAGTTTTTGGGCCATTACAGGCTTGCTTGTGCTGTTCGGCTGCCAAACCAGGTCTGTTGGTGACAGTGAACATCCTCTTTTATCCACAGTTCTTTTTCCTCTTTTGGTACCTCTACTTGTAATTCTATTATATGTACTATGGGAATTGTGTTTACATGTTCCTCCCTTTCTTCCTCCCCACTCTTCTTCCTTTCTGGTGCAATGAGTGGCACCTTTACCCCTTCTCCATTGTACCTCTCAAATCCCCCTCTGTCTGGTAAATATGCTGCTGCTTTTGTTGCTCTGTCGTCCATTTCGTTCCCCATTGATATGCTGCCTTGTTTTCCTGTTTGTGCGGCACATTTATTATTGCCACCTCTACTGGAACTTTTATGGCCTCACTTAATTCTTTTAATAGTTCTGCATGTTGTATGGTGACCCGTCACTTCTTTTGAATCCCCTCCTTTCCCACCATGCCAGTCCTGAATGGATAGTTCAACGGTTTGGTCCTCTGTGGGAATAGCTAACCCACCATAGAATTGGTCACCCTAAATAGCACCAGTTCTCTAGCTAGCTTAGAACCACCCGACTAGCTTCTACTTTTATTCCTCTTCAAACAAACTGTATCAACACATCCCTGTGGTGAATAGGTACAAGGGAAAATGTATGATACCATTGTGTGCGCTTCTCGCACTTCTGCATTTGTTTTATGTGTCAACACTGTTTACTCTGCCTCTTGCTTTATTTACCTCACAAACAATACTAACACACCATTGATTTAAACATTGCACTGTGTTCAAGTACTGTTATAAGTATTACAATATCTATACTCTACCCATTTGTTGGAACTTGAATATGATATGTGTAAGCCCAGCCAAAGGACTGGATCTGCTAAATAAACGCAGCTTTGTTTTGAGCATAAAACTGATGTCTCAAAGTGTGTGCATGGATTGAAACCCAGAGTAAAATAACCCAACTATGGGGTACTTAGCTTACTTTTGAAGCACTAATACATAATGTTAACTGACACAGCACAGTAGACACTCAAAATGTGTTAATAGTGTCAGCAAATTGATATGTGGTTGGAGCCCCCCTTTTTGTTTCCCACTGAATGGATAGTTGACATGACATAGGCAGAGTCGGAAAATATGTTTGCTTTATGCCCCTCCATCATTTTTAGTACTCTTATCGTTGCCACTAATTCTGCTGCCTGTGCTGGATAATGCAAAGGTAGTCGCTTCTGAGATGCTTTTACATATTCCCTGTTTATGCAGCACACTACTGCTGCACCAGTATCTCTTTCTTGTCTCTGGGTCAATACTTGATGACTCGTCAAGATAGACCATGTCTGATCCTACTATTTCCTCCTCTTTTACCTGTACGTTCCCTTCCATCCTGTCCATGTGTGCTGCACAATCATGTATGTAATCCCCTCCCTGTATTGGTACTGCTAGGTAGATTGCTGGGTTTACTCTCAGGCACCTTACGACCTCTATGGCCGGCTTGGTTAATATGCCCTCATATCCCGATGCTCTTTGGGCAGTTAGTGTACTTTTTGATTTCTCAAGAATGGCGAATAATGAGCTTTGCATGTACAATACTACAGGACACCCCTTGGTAATCATTGATGCCTTCTCAAATGCAAACACTACAGCCACAAGCGATTGTTAGCAAGGGAAGTTCCCCTGCATTACTGGGTCTAGGCTTCCAGCGTAGTAAGCTAGTGGTTGATGTCCCTGCAGCTTCTTTTGTATGAGGACAGCCATCCATCACTGAGTCATCTGAATGTGAGAA
This sequence comes from Ambystoma mexicanum, assembly GCF_040938575.1. NCBI lineage: Eukaryota > Metazoa > Chordata > Amphibia > Caudata > Ambystomatidae > Ambystoma > Ambystoma mexicanum. Next base: position 471,933,826 of record NC_090934.1, read on the forward strand.
CAAATATTATGTTTTCACTGTAATTTGGGGTAGCTAACACTGGTGCATGTGTCAGTACATCATTTGGTTCTGTGAAACGTTCATTCATTTCAGATGTCCATTTTATTTCCCTACTTTCTTATTGTGCTTCCTTGAGACTGTGCAGTAGGGGCTAAGTAAATGCGGCATAATGAAATACCCATGCTCTGCTTAGACCTCAAAGCTTCTGCATCTCTTTCACTGTTCATGGGCAGGTGGTGGAATGTCCTTTTGGGTTTTATTCTACGCCCTTCAATCAATATTATTTGCCCCAGGTACACAACCTCTTCGAGGCGATACTGTAATTTTGACTTATCCAGCTAGTACCATTTCTATGAAAGTAGTGACAAAATGGGTACTGAGTCTGTTCTACACTCTTCTTCTGTCTTACTGCATATTAGCAGATTGTCAACATATTGAATCACAGTGCTTGATGTTTGCACATTGCATAGATCTATTTGTATTATCCTGTTGAAAATACTGGGCAATTCACAGTACCACTGGGGCAAACGTGTGTGTTTTCGAATCTAGATCCGCAATACGTGAAGGCGATCAGATACCTTGAGTCTGGGTGCATAGATAAAGAGAAGATGGCATTGTTCAAGTCAATGACCATGAAGTCCTCTGCCTTCGCTGGGATATTGCACAATATGGTTGTGGGATTTGGAACTACATGAAATTCGTCTTCCACCACTTCATTTAGGGGGTTCCAATCCTGGATGAAATGCCATGACCCGCCCTTTGATTTCTTTATCGGATATATTGCTGTGTTACAGGTTGATGTTGATGTCTGAATTCTTCCTTGCTGCCATAATGCATGCAAAGTGGAATATATCCCTCATCTGCTTCTCTGGTCAATGGCTATTGTTTTGCCCTGGTCAGCAGGGCTCCTTGTTTTATTTTTATTTTTACTGCCCCAATCCCTTACAGTACCCCCACATCGTGAGGTCCATTGGTCCACAACTTATCTGGCCCCCTTTTGAGATTTCCCTCTGTGTTGTTTATTTTCCCTCTTCACTAATTGTGTCAACATGGGCACCATTTTCTCCAATATCTGAACTGGGCAAGGTATCTGTATCTGGAACACCATCTCCCCTTCCTCCTCCTCATCGGCACAACAACTGTTCATCTGCTACTCCGGTAATTATCAAGGTGGAGTAAATGCACAGTACTGTTCGCTACTCCATGTTGTCATCGTCTCTTCCACACAGAATCCCCATGTCTTTGCGTATTACTGCTTCTTCCAGCTGTAACACCATTGTTTCCCCTTTAAGTCATCCTTCTGGCACTGTGGTTTGAATAAGAATTCCAAAGCCAGTTGGAACATCTTCCCCTTTATTCCCAGGACCCAATCCAGAAGAACTTCAACCCTGTACAGGGGTATAGTATACCATGCTGTGGTATAGTGGCTGTGCTTGCAATGTGCTTTGCACATGTGCTGCCAAGAGAAGAGCTGCTACCCGGGCAAAGTAAATGCTGGGTGTGGAGCACACCGTCCCTTCTCTGTGAATGATATTGTTGCATTCAGTTTGCTGAGCAGGCCTCTCCCCAAGATATTGAGCGTTGTGTCTTTGGAGTACAGTAAAGGAGCTATGAGGTGTTCTGTCCCTATCGTTAATGATAAATCTTTTATTACTGGAACTACGACCACCGCCCAGAAAACCCCTGCTTATCCATCACTTTCTTAGATAATGAGAATCCCTCCTTCCCTGATGCAGGATTTGGTTGCTCCTGTATCTATGAGAAATGAGAACTCTTTTGGTCCTATTTTCACTGCTACCTCGGGTTGCTCTTCAGATTCTTCAGTTACAAGCTAGGACTGGACACGCTCACACTTTCTGTGGGCCCCCCTATTGCTGTGTGTTAGTCGGCAGTAAGGGAAAAGGGTTCCCCCTACCACGTTGACCCCTGTGTAATAGGGCACCACATTTTCCTAGCATCACTTTGGTTCTGCCTGCTACTGCAGGTGGCTGAACCATCACTGGGACCATTACCCACTGTCAGTGGTCCTTCCTTGGGGCTGCACTCCTCCCTGATGTGCTGGTATCTGTGTTGTTGTAACTTCCCTGGAGGACACTGTATCTGCTGCCACTGGAGCCCCTGCTGTGCTGCGCTAATTGTATTGCCTGTGCCTGTTGCATAAATGGACAGGTGCGCGCCACATGTCCCATGTTCTGACATATGTAGCATGGTCCAAAAACCCTGTATCCTGTTCCTTGATGCCCCCTTCTTCACCGTTGTGAAAACCTTCTTCCTATGGGGAAGTATTCCCCATGCATATAATTCCCCTGTGCTGGTGTTCCACATTGTGGTCCATATTACGGCTGCTTTTACCCTCCTTGTTGTGGTATTTATCCTATAGGAAACCTTCCCTGTGGTGCTGGCACCACAGTGGTGGCGTCCGGCACTAACAGTGTTCCTTCCATGGTATATTTGGCCTGTTTCTTTTGTACTAATTTGTTTTCTGCCTACGCAGCATTCTCAGCTGGCTGCCTCTTACTTTCATGCTTCCTCTTACAGTAATGTACTATTGTTGCTTGTACTTTGGGCCATCCCTTAGCTTCTATACCCATTACCTTGTGCAAGGAAGCCTGTACTTCTATTAGCAGTCCTCTTAATAATAGGTGATAGAACAATGGCATGCATTCGTTCAATGACCTTTGCGTCTCTTGAGATCATACATTTTGGACTTGCTTCACATATTGAGCTGGTCAGCATCACTTTTCATTTTGTAACCCATCACTGTGCACAGGTCATAACTGTCTGAATACATGCTTCTTAAAACTTCCCAGACATGTGCTCGACAATTATTAAATGGAGCTCCATCATGAGCATTGGTGTTCAATTTCACACCTTTATAGCCAGCTGGATTCCAATTTTTGTCTGCCTGTTCTCCTATAAATTCGTCAAACAAACATTTCATGTCCCCTATGGCCAGTGTCACCCCTGCTATCTTTTTCTCAAGTGCATGCATCCATTTACTGACCCTGGCTACGAGGAAGGGAAAGCTACATATTAGGTTTTCCATGTCCATTGCTTGACAGTGCACATAATGGGCCCCCCTCGTCCCTTCTGTAGTAACAGCATTACCCTTGTTGTAGGTCCCATCCCTCTCTCTCTGAAAGCTTTTATGAATCCCATTTTCACCTTCCCTGTCCTCCTACGCAAAGAGGTGAACCAGTCCCTGTCACAACTGTCAGTTTTCTGTCATTTCTGCTCTTTTCTTCCCCTTCTGCTAAGTTTGTTGGGTGTCTATTTGTCACTGCCCCCGTCACTCCATTTGTCTCCTAATAACCCTTTGTCTGAGGCTACATCTTCCTCATCCCCTTCATTGTTCTTTTTCCTTTCTTCCGGTTGTTCCTCCCATTCTAATGAAAATGTTATTCTTCCTGATAACCAGAAATCAATATCTATAGACATGACAAAAGGACGGTTGTCAGAATAGAATACCCGAAGAAGCCAACAAGATACTAAAAGAAGACGACTGGTGACGTCATGAGAAATCGGACTGATGCACATATAGAGTATATAATGACCTAGGAATGCTGATACAGAGACGCAATACCATGGATAAGTGACATCTCGAGCCTAAGGTGAAACAGTTGACTTCAAGATGAAGAAACAATTTGCCATATTCATGATGAAGACCATAAGCCAGTTTAAACATGTACATACGCAAGAAACTGCAAGAGCAAAGAAATTGTGAAACTTGGTATGCTTAGTAGAAAATAGGTTGTGGCAAGCGTCAACTATACATATATATCTACCTCAAAAGCACTTTATAGATGAGTGAAAATCCACTATGCACATCAGCAGAATTGAATAGAGGTTATTAAAAGTCTCAAGAGGAGAGGGCTGCAGCAAACAAATCAAGAATTAAAGACGGAGAGACACCCAGCTGAAGGTAACCATGCAAAGAAGCCAAGGTCGTATCAGGCAGGAATAGGCTAGCAATGCCTACAATTAAAGAGAAAAAATAACAGAGTCTCCTGTTCCGCAAGGTCAAGATAAACCGCAGATGGTAGAAGACTGGCAGAAGTAAATCAAATACCCGAAAGTGCATGAAGAAGAGTCCAATTGCATGGTGTCCGAGTCACGTGGCAAGGCAGGCGGAAAGGACTTTCACACCTACGCATGGAGCCTTGCCGTGCCCATACTCCTTAACATTCTCAGAACAAGAAGCAGACTCAAGGCCAAACTACAAAGCAGTAATTAACACACGGCCACCAAGGTAATGAATGGTTGTAACATGCCTTGGAGGGAAGCTGGGGTGCAGACTTACTCCCTGCACCTGCTAATTATTCTCCATGCTGCTAAGCGCAATGGAAAAGTATTCATGGGCTCTGTGCCAACCCAATCATAGTGGACCAGGTAATCTAGGTTCCTATAGAGAGTAGAGCCAATGGGATGTCGTACCTTTAGTGACGTTTACAGTGGGCAGTTTGAAGGAAGAGCTTAGTTTCCCCACCTGACATTAGTATCCAAACCCCTCTCTCCATTGCCATATACAGATATAGTATCTATGTTAAAGTTACCTTCCTATAACCAATCAAGTTGCATGTTAGGTTTTTAAGATTACACATCAATGATGACGAGTTTTTGGTATAAATGTTGTGTTTTTTCTGAATTTAATTGGAGTTTAAGCGAGACGGAACATCGAGCGGTTGCTGATGTTCATTGAACTCCCTGTTTTCTGTCATTAAACGGACTCCCTTTGCCAAACTATTGAGTTGTCATTATTATTTGATGCAAGAGTACAAATCTGCATCCCCATCTATCTCGAGGGTGCTGCTATTCATCTTAAAGGGCCAGTCTTATGGGCCGGCTGGGCTCCATCCAGTTTAATCTTCTTCTTCCTTCAGTTTTTCCCCTTTGTTCTCCTCGTATAATTTCCAGAGACCCAGTATGTTTTGCCTGCTTTTATCTTAGAGCCTTTATATTTTGTTAACAGGTACAAGAACATATTCTCTATTATCCTACTGTCAAATGTCCCTTCCCTTGGACACACACACATGGAAACACTGCCCTGCAGCCTTCCCGGCCGACTGAAAATTGTATTTGAATAGTTTCTCATGATATGGGGGAAATTTGCAGCACATGTGGTCTAGGGGGCTGTCCACATACACCATTTTTCCTTTCTTTTTATTCTACTGCCCTGAGTTCCTCCTCCTTCTGTTCTCTCAACTCTTCCCCCTTTTTTATTCCCAATCACTCCTCTCAACATTCACTCTGGCCCTCTCCACGCGTTCTACCATACACTCCATTCGTTCACAATGCCCGTCTCCACAGGCCCGACCACTCTCTCAGTGTTAGTACTTATCAGCCCTCTCCAAGGGTTCACCATTCCCTATGTTAGCACAAGAATGTCCAGTGTCTAACCATGCATCATGGCACACTCCCGCTGTTGAAATGCGAAAGGCTGCTGTTTTACATGCGATACCTCTTGGTGCTGACTCGTCCACCATGAGCCCTCACCACTGCATGACTCTAACTACCACACTCGTGTCCATCTCCACAAAATAAACCAACACAGCTTGTACCCCAATGACGCAACTATACAATCGCCTGCCCAAGGGAGGGGGCAGCACCCCAGCTGTCCTGGAGCTCTGGCCTGGGAGCTATAGAGCTTTTCAATCTAAGTAGGAATGAAGACCCTGCCAGGGCGCCTCAGGACTGCCACCAGCATGGGGACTGTTTACCTACGTGCGAGGCAGGTGCCCAAGGGAGGGGGCAGCACCCCTGCCCTGGCTGTCCTGGAGCTCTGGCTGGGCTGAGTGGGTTAGAGCTTTTCCCCACAGGGAGGGACGGGGACCCCACCGGGGCACCCCGGGACTGCCTTTGGACAAGGGGATGGTCGACCTACGTGCAAGGCAGCACCATTGGCTGTCCTGGAGCTTTGTCTGGAGTGTGTTCGAACATTTCCCTCCAGGAGGGACTGGGACCCTGTTGGGGCACCCCGGGACCTCCACTGGGCTGGGCGATGGTTGACCTACGTGCAAGGAAGGTTCCCAGGGGTTTTGGACAGTGTCCAGGGCCCTCCTGGAGTTCTGGCCGGGGAATGATAGAGCTTCCCTCCAGGGAGGGATGGGAACCCTGCTGGGTCAACTCAGGACCACCGCTGGGCAGCAGGATTGAGGCAGGTGCCGAAGGAAGTAAGCAGCACCCCCGGCTGTCCCAGAGCTTTGCCTGGGGTGCATTAGAGCCTTTCCCTCGAGGGAGGGATGGAGACCGCGGCGAGGCACACCGGGACTACCACTGTGCAGGGGAACTGTCGGCCTACGTGTGAGACAGGTTTCCCAAGAGAAGGGGCAACACCCCCAGCCGTCCTGGAGTTTTGGCCAAAGTGATAGGGAGGGATGGGACCCTGCCGGGCTCCCCGGGGCCGCTGCTGGGAAGGGGGACAGTTGACTTATACATGAGGCAGGTGTTGAAGGGAGAGGGGAGCACCCCCGGCTGTCCTGGAGCTATGGCCGGGGCACATCAGAGATTCCCTCCAGAGAGGGACAGGGACCCTGCTGAGGGCCCCGGGACTGCCACTGGGCTGGGGGACCGTCGACCTTCATGCCATGGCGGGAAAGAGTTTGACCTCCAGAGAGGAGCAGGGACCCCACTGGGGTGCCCCAGGGCCACCACTAGGCAGGGAGACTTTCGACCTAGATGCAAGGCAGGTTCCCATGGGAGGGGGCAGCATCCCCGGCCGTCCTGGACCATTGGCCAGGCAGTGATAGTGCTTTTCCCTCGAGGGAGGGTCAGGACCATGCAGGAGCACCCCAGGTTTGCTGCTGGGCAGTTGGACAGTCAACCCAGGTGCAAGGCAGGCACCCAAGGAAGGGGGTAGCACCCCCGGCCATCCTGGAGCTCTGGACAGGGAGTGATAGAGCTTTTCCCTCCCAGGAGGGATGGGGCCCTTGCCGGGATGTGCAGGGACTACAACTAGGTTGGTCAGCAGCTGACAAGCATGGAAGGCAGGTGCCCAGGTGCAGCACCCTCCTGGAGGTCGATAGAGCTTTTCCCTCCAGACTAGAGCACACTGGGGCCTCCACTGGTCAGGGCCTTAACATAGCTGCCAAGTTTCCCCATTTTTAGGCCCACCCTTGTAATGGGAAAAATGAAACTACAAGTTCCAGAATTCGAAGCAAAACGCAGGACTGGCTTGAGGTGTCACGCATTGGAACTGGGCAACTTGGCAGGGAAGGGTAAGGTCAGATGGAATGTTCTTTTTCAAAGGGTGGGACTGGACAGAAGGCAAGGTGGTAGAGAAATATTTGAGGAAGGGAAGAAGCCATTTCACCTCGAGCTACAATGGAGTGGAAGGCCACCATTGAGGTGAGAAAGTGACTGGATCTGTTTACAGGCACTGCATCAAAACACTTAGGAAGAGGTGAGGGATGTTAGGGAAAGTGGAAGAAGCCAGTTTGAAAGAGTGCACAAGGCAGAGGAAAGGTTTTATGGACAATTGAGTTGTAAAAGGAGAGGGTGCTGGGATTGTGCAGGAAGGGGAGATAGGACCATATGCGGAAGGAGGACTAGAGAGGGTGGGAAAGGAAGCAGTAAGGATAATGGCCAAATCAGGCCCAGAAGAAGATCTCGGAGGATGTGAAATAGGTGTGGATAAGGTTCATGTTTGTGGTATTACCGAGTTTGGAACAAGAAAGGTTAGGTTAGAAGGTGGTAGACATGGTTGATTACATGTCTGTGCATACTCGGAGGGTCCGTTGTGGTGGCGAGGGAAGAAATGTTGAGAATAATAGGGTCAGGAGGGGCAGAGGGTAATGATATGTTGGAGGGTTTCGGACATTCAAAAATGGGAGAAGGAGCGAGGAGGGTGTCATGTCTCAGAGAGGACACGGTTAGTGGAGCCAGGAAGCTCTGACAACCAATGGGATGCGACGATGTGCGCGCATGTGCACTGAAAAGCCTGTGCAGCAGGCAGTTCACTGCGGTGGGGAATAAAGATGGTTATCTCTGCAGAACCGCTACTGTGTTTCTTGACACTGCATGGCACACATGTCTACACTTTGTCCACCAGTGTTCCTTCATGTAAAATCCCTGAAAAAGCTGACAATGGTGATGAGGATGGGGTCTTTGTCCCTATAGGGGCTGCCATTCACACAAGCAGTGGCCTATCAAGTGGAGGGAGTGAAAGGATCCCAGCAGTAAACCACTTGCCCCCGAATGTGATGAAATTCACCTTCCGGCGAGATGTCAGAAGGTGAGCCAGCAGAGCAAGATGTGCGCAGCGCAGCTGCATTCCGCCTGTCAGGGCCATTTGACATGAGCAATCAGCAAGCCCTGGACCCATGCTGGGGAAGGTGGATAAGAAGGTTCGAGAAAACCTACATGCCCATGATGAAAACGTGCCTGACAAATTCACCTAGAGGCTGCTAGTGAGCCTGGTGGGGGACGAGGTGGAAGATCTCATTCCCACTTTCCCAACAGATGACGTTAAAACATATGCAGGCCTCAAAGAAGCGCTAAGTGCATACTCGGATACCTAACGCAACATCGACCATGAGAAGCACACCTTCAACATGGCATGCCAGATGTCTGGCGAGTCCATGGATGTCTTTGCGACTCGCCTTCGCAAGTTGGTGGAACACTGCGAATTACACAAATTTAAGAATGAAGAGGCCATTAGGTTAAGAATAATGGAAGGATGCCTCTCCTCGGCATTCAGAAACAAGCTTCTCAGGGAGTCGCTCCCACTCACCACCATATGGCAAATGGCTAGGATGGAATCCAGAGCGGACACTCAAGCCTCCAAAATTGAAACTGCCAGGACCGCTGTAAGGGAACAAATATGCCAAGTTGTGGCAGTGACTCGAGGACATCAGATGAGTGGACATCTACCCAAGGGACCTTCATCATCTGGGAGATGTTACCAATGTGGCCTTCCCTTTCCTCACATGAAAGGCGTCAGATGCCCTACATTTGGACAAGCGTGCGCCAAGTGTGGCTTAGAAATCCACCTAGCAGTTGTGTGCAACACCCCTCCTGGATGATCATCAGGATATGCTCCCCATTCTCCAAACCAGAATCGGGCCCACGTGGGTTTGACCACAGAAGAGATGCGGGGGATCTTCTCAGACATGTCAGCCAAGTTACTGGAAGGTCCCCATCACCGTCACCCCTTTGGGAGGCTAACCAGCAAGACTATGAGTACATGATGAAAGGGACCACGACTCTGCCGGCGGGCGATATCAGTCTGCTAGTGGGAAATCACCCAGCCAAGTTTATCATTGGCAGAGGTGCCACCTTAAACATCATGTGTGTGTCAGAGTAACGCAAGATGATGTCTCCCCCGCAACTACAGCCATCCAATCTGAAGATCTTCCAGTGGGCCGCAAGAGGACCCTTGCGAATTCACAGAAAATTGCAGAATATCTCTGACACCAAATAACAAGACCAACTCCGGAAGTTGGCAAAATGTCTCTCTCGACTGTTTTATTTTCAATTGTCTAAAACAGGGAGTTACAATGGACATCAATGGACGTCGCACACCATAGTCTCGAAGCATTTCATAAAAATCACATTTATATAGTAAAACGGTGTCATATGTGATGTCATACTTCGTGGCAAACTAAGAAAACCAATGTGGGATTGTGATTGGTTTAAGGGGAATATCTAAGTTTACTTTCTATAAGGTCTTGGGTTGTGATTGGGTCTCAACAGTCAGGTGGACAACTTATACCCACCCCTAGTACAAGTCATCTTCATCAGTTACTAAGTACACAGCATATTATTGTCTCTCAAACTATAACGCCCTTCTTTATATGGCCTTCTACAATTGGTTGGTAAGTTTGTGCCCTTCTGGAACATTCGGCTCAGTAGCAGCACGTAAACTGGTACCCCAGGTGTTGGTGGGTGTACTTGACCGTGTCTCCCCACCCAATTAGGCCATCATCTCTCAACACTAATGCCATCTGCCATTCAGATTGTCTTTGAACTTGGCCTTGCAAAGTATCATTGCTCCTGAGAATAAAGGGGATTACAGGCACATCCTTATCGTAGCTCAGGTCTGGGCCATCCACTCCTATTTCCATCCTATTTCCATCCTCTATTTCCACACACCTTAACAAGGGCTGATTCTGCTTCTTACGTCCATTGTTGTTCAAGGATAGATAACCGGTTCTTAGCTACTCCATCGTTTGACACCAGGCCAGACAGCTATTTCAGGCCTTTCCCCGATCTTAATCTGTTTTCTTACTACAACACACAGCTCTCTGATCCTTCTTTCACTACGGGTCTGAGCTTACTAAATATGTGACACCGATGTCCAGAATTATATATAATGGCGGCACTACATGCAGTCTATTCACTACATATAGCAGCCTTTATGATTCCTTAGTCTACTTGCGTTACAACATCTGTATAGTTATAAAATAGCTTTAATTTTCTGCAGTGCTCTTCACCGTGCAAGCTTCATTCCACATATGAAAGTTTACTGGATTCTTTACTTTGTTATCAGATTCTATAAGGTCTATGCATTCTCTTCTTCAACCACTCTTCTCAGTGCATCACACTTGCTTCTTGTAACATCACCAGCCTCTCTTCTTCTCATCTTCATATTCCTTTGGGGACCTACTTCAAGAGATTGTCATCTCTGCGAGGGCACATCATATTGGGTTTTCTCCACAGATACCTTGTCTCAAAGGCTCTTTGTGGAATAGGTACCATCACTGGCATTGGGCATGTCGCAATTTCCGACTTCCAACATATATGCAGAATGGGGCGGGACTTCCTGCTGAGGCATTCAGCTGCTCCTCTACACTCCGTCCTCTGGTTGATTCATCAACCACTCCTCCATCAGTCTTCACATCTTGGTATCCTCTCTTGAAGAAGTGCTTCTTCGGAGTCCATATCTTCAATACTCCCTTAAGGGAGCCTGCTGATTTTACATGTTCATCAACACTCCAGGTTATGTGACTGCACTGTCCATTCGGGCTACAGTAGATCCATCGTGCCATGTACTTCCTGTGATTTCTTGGATGCAGGAACTTTGTTCCCTCAGGTGATAAGATGCTGTCCTCTACATATTTTCTGATTTCTTCATCCGTTAGCTCCTTGAGTCCAAACCCTGATTCCACATCAATCAAAATCTTCATTCCTGCTGCCTTTTTCGCTGTTTTCTTGAACTGTGAGATTATTATCCTAATCACACAGAGTCCAAACATTATCATCACCAATACTGCTCCCAGGAACTTAAGGATGTTCGCCATCCATTGTGGAACCCATGAGAAAATAGACGCAAACCAACTGTCATTTGCAATGTCTTCTGTCTGATCTTCGATCTTATCGTGCAGCTTCGTCAGCAACGTTACGGCCTCTGGCAAGGTCCCATTCTTGTCATCATGAGAAGGTATTGCTGTGATAATATACAGGACATATCTATTCTGGGGGGTCATCATTGGCCCTCAATTCTTTGATCGCATTGAATATCTTTATGGTAGTGTTGATCGTCTGCCGGAGCTCGGAGCAAGGGATCTGTAACCACTTTGCATTCACCATTGTCTGGATTCCTGGCATAAAGATAGTTGTAAATATTGCTGGAGTCTGGCTGAACAACCTGTGCTCATATGGAATAGAATGAAAGGTTTCTATTGACTTAACTGAAAATTAATTCTCCCTCTTTGTTCGGTTGAGAAATTCGGATGATCTTCTCCTCCTCAAATTGGCATCTGCCTTTGTAAACTCTCCAATGTTCAGTTCACTCTTCGGAATCACTAATGCTGGAACATGATGGAGCATTATAGAACCCATTCCTCCGCAGTCCTTGGGCAGCTTCATGTAGGCTCTGGACCCACAAGCCCAATAGTGGTCCTTTAAGACAGCTGTTATTTCTCCCATTTTGGAGACATCAACTATTTTCTTAAAGCCTCTGTTATTTCCCACACAAATGCTTCCTTCTCTTCGGAAGCACAATGTTGCATTCATCAATAGAATCACCATCATTGGGTCTGATTCACCCTCCACCCGTTAATAGTTTGCATACCTGGCCCATAACTTAGAAGACTCACTATCAACCTTATATACTTCTCATTTATTTTCATTCTTTAGTAAATGAGCTGTGCATGATATCAGCCCTTCTTCCCATCCCTTTTTAGATTCCACTCTTCATAGATCAGCAGCTTATCAGGACAGTTCAGTCTCTTCATTACTTTAACAATTACCTCATCCTGTCCTGCAGGAGAATACCCAAGCATTTTTTGTCTTTCCATTCAAGCTCTTTTTCCATCTGTGTAGTCTTGATATAATCATCCTGGAATGGAAACAACCATTTTTCTCTCCATCACAGAGCGGCTCAACTTACTTGAAACTGTCCCATAGTCTTACATGCTGCAAGTTGAACAAGACAATTGGCGTCGTTTTCCGGAACTTCTCAGGTGTTAGAAGTTTGTGCGGCTTTCATGGTATGAGAGCACAGACATAGCAACTCTCTTTAGATGTTCTTTCTCCCAATTTTTCCATGTGCTGATACCACATGTTATTACCCAAGTGTGCTGTACTGTCTAGATATGTGTTTATCCCATTAGTGTCTTCCTTTATATTTCTCCTTTGTCTCTTTAACAAAATGTCTGCAGCCCATGGAAACAACTCTAAAGCAGCTATATGCTGTGGAGAAAAAAACACGAGACCTTGGCCCATTGCTAATGGGCAAACCTACAAGAGGTCCTGGAGTGGGGAGAATCAAAGGGACTTCTGCCTTTTTTGGATCAAAAGTATAGAAAAGGTGAATCACAAGAAACAGAAAGACACAAAGCATAACTGTGCATATATATATATATTCAATGAATAAACTTTGTTAAAGGGACGTTTTGGTTAAGTTGCACTAATAAAAACCTTTGAAATTCACTGAAAAAACTTTGTTAAAGAGACGTTATGTTTAAGTTGGACTAATAAAAACCTATGAAATTCAAAAGAAAATACTTTGTTAAACGGACGTGATGGTTCCAAGTAAAACCGAAAAACCCCTGAAATTCGCCAGTTATGGTAAGCTAAGCAACCATAACTCGTGCCACCACCGAGCACTGCTAAGACTAACACCCGGGACATCAAAGATGACATCACAAATGTCATTGATGACATCACTGATGACATCACACGTGAAATACATTTTGATGAAAAGTCTCTACAAGGAGTTGTGTTTATATTGTTGATAACAAAGTGCCAGGAGTGATCGGGAGACCTATCATGAACTACTTAATCTATTAAAGAATGTACTCAGCTAAAATCATTGTATTGGAGTGTTGTTGTTAATACAGAAATGTAATCATATATAAACATAGGCAATGACTGCAGCATGCACCATAGAAGTACACTATTTATAATATTGTAATTTTTGATAGTACAATAATGAATGCTCCCTTATCAGAGTTTTTAGTAATGTTAAACATGTAATAACTAGCTAACAATTTAAGACTTACAGCACTTGTGAAGATACAAACAATATATATGAAGCACCACAATGCATACAAATCAGAGGCACATACAGGGAAACTAAAGTAAGGAAGAAAGAAACTGTATCATCAGAAAATGTTAATGACATTAAAGTTTATCTTCATGTATACAAATGAATTGTGTGTTTGAGGCCTGCTCATTTCCCCATGTATGTGCACCATGAGCTGAGACCAAACCCTAAGGAAAGTACTTAAAGAACATATGACAAGGTTAACATCTAGATATATAGCACATTTTTACATTTTATTATTCTGACTGCCAGTGAACAAAACCACCTGGCCTATATATGTCAAGGAACAAAAACAAGTGGCCCAGATGTGTGATGTCATCAGTGATGTCATCAATGACATTTGTGATGTCATCTTTGATGTCCCAGGTGTTAGTCTTAGCAGTGCACGGTGGTGGCGCGAGTTGTGGTTGCTTATCTTACCATAACTGTCCACCAATAAACTCACAAAAGAGGAACCCACTGACATGTAGTAAGGGCTGCACCTCCCTTCAACTGAACTGGAAATTACAACTCGAGGAACAAAAACAATAAAAACAAGCACTCCACCTGCTTCAAGCTGCCCCTTGAAGCCTAGAGCCTGCCACACCCCAGTGTCCCCAAAATGGATATACTACCTAACAATCACAATCCTCAGTGCACCTACATCCTTCCACCCTGGTCTGCACACCACGGCACCAGGGCTGCCACCCCCGGGCACTAACCCACTCAAAAGAGTACAACAAGCACAACTAACAACCTTAGCTCCCAAAACACCCTAAATCAGGGAACACATTAACTCTGACCTCAACCAAACCTGAAAATACTGTGCAAATCTAGTCCCTGTGAAACAACACACAAGCTCACCAAAAGGATCTAAAAAGACCCTATATCACGGTGCAACCTAGACACCACACCTAACACCACGGGACCCCTAGTCCCTGCCACACAGAACACCTAAATGCACCACAGGACCCCTAGTCCCTGCCAAATACAGAACACCTCTACAACCACAGGACCCCTACTCCCTGCCACACAGAACCTGTACACACCACGGGACCATAATCCCTGGAAAACACAGTAAACTTCTATACTCCCCGGCACCCCAAGTCCCCGCCAAACACGGTACACCACCCGCTAATGTGGGACCCCCCATCACCGGCAAGGCTACCACGGTGGTCACACCCACCAAAAACGTCCAAATTGGCACACACTACCTTACAATGGGACCCCCAACACCTAATAGGCTACCACAGGTGTTACCCCACACACGCACCATAAACATGTGCACACTCAACATGCGCACTCGCACCCACACTCACACCTCAACAAAGACACACAACAGATAATAAATATCACTGGAGCTCTTAACTCAATGGCAAACGTCCAAAAGTCACAAAACACCATCACAATTGCTGGAGTCTTCACATACTGGCATATGCTACATGGTAGAACATTTCTTTACTTGAAATGGTGAAAAGGATAAAATCTTCCCAAAACTTAACTGGTGAAAAGAAAATGAAACACCAGCCGAATTCAATACAAACCAAACTCCCAATGATTTAGTTAGCGTCTACACATGTCCCAGAGCAGAAATGGCCCCCCAGCCCCCATTCACAGATTAATACAATAACTGGTGGGAAGCGCCAATCCAATGCCCCAGACCAAACCCTTCCTAGGGAATAAAAATAAAGTTAACAACAATACATAGATAAATACGGCACATTGCAATAAAGTTACATTACTAATGCAAAACGGGCCACAACATAAACATCCACACACTCGCGTACCGGCCCGACACCAAAGACTGCATTAATACTAAAGGCCACAACATATACACGCGACAACACCACACAGGCCTTACTACTGCAACCAGATCCGGCAAATCTCAAAACGTCCTGGTTACGAACATCGCTGCATTCCAGCTAAGGCAAAAGAAGTTCCTTCCTCCACCCAGGAAACATCTTCTCTCCAGCAACCTCAACCTCTTTGTTCCCTGCTCCTGAAGCAACTCCAGGACGATCAGTTCAAAAACTTCTGCCATGACCCGGCACCCCGCAGTAGTAAAGCGCACATCCTCAATCCTCCACGAACACGCCGTGACTAGGTCCACAGTTTTCCCTGGACACAGGAAGGCGTGACCCTGTACACGTAACAGAGATGGCAGCGTCATTGCGTTCGCTGCGCACTGCAGGCGCCATGCATTCTGGAATCTCCTGGAACGGAGACATCATCATTACACGGCTGCATCCACCAGGACTACATCTCCAACGTCCCCCAACAGGACGACCAGTTCTATTACTAGGGCGCCTGTCCATGCCCACGCCGTCCTTGACATGAGCACTCCTCCAGCAATGCTGTGGAGACATGAGACACCTCTCCCAGCAAGTGCGGACCTCAAACCTGGCACCTTCCATACCCGAATCGCTGGACACGCGGCCGCCAGCCACAACACTGGACCATCTGGGGCCAGGCGACCGCAGGGCAAATCCATTCTCTATTGGGTTGCCGCCACCACGCTCAACGCCCTCCTGCACCGGGGAGCGCAGGCGGCACGGCACAATGAGGACCAGCAGGTCTCCTCACCAGATGACTGATCCTTCCGCACAGACGACTGGACCACCCGGCCTCCAGTCACAACGAGGCCAGGAGACACTGCACTTGTCCTCCCGCGTGTCCTGGGAGAGCTGCTCCTGGCCCCCCCGGACCCTGCAAAACAGCAAGGTGCAGGCAGCAAGACGCTCCACTGTCCTCAACGTCTCCTGGAAGGGCCGCACCTGGGCCCCCCCGCAATACACTCACTGCAATGCTGTCACTCCAACTCCTCTCTCCACTCAAAGTTAAGGACCCTACACCTCCAGGGCCCCAGCTCCCACTGTAAAGGAGCCTTCTTCCTCCAGCACCACCCGGCCTGTTGGGCTGCAACCTCGGTCTGGGCCCCCAAGGCTGCACAGCTGGCTGCTACTCAAGATGTGGACACTTGGAGGGCGGTGTCCTGTTCAACTGCTGTCCCCTCCACGACAGGATCCCATCCTCGTCGCCAGTGTAACAATGTGGACTTGTCATCAATACTCCTGAGCCAGCAGGTAAGTTACTTTGGGTTTATTAGTTAAGTACACAGCAGGAACATTGGCACATCCTTGCCAGTCAGCTCTCTATCTCCAACTGCCCCCCATGGAACATATATTCAGATGTCAACACTCTAAGCACAGTGACATCAGCTCATTCCACTGACATCACCACTCCAGGGAGGTAATGGAATGGAGGAAAGACACAGGAGGGAAGACACACATTATAACACACAGCTCCAACACCTATTCATACTCAGCCATTAACAATGTAGTACAAAGTACACACTTTTAGCAAAACTGCTATTTATCTTAAAATGACATCAGCTAAAGCCATCCCTCCTCCCCAAGAGACACCACCACTGCTGTAATGAAGGAGCATGAGAAACACTGCGCCCTACCTTAGAAATAACACATGCGCAACATTTTCCCCTGTCCACCTGGCCCTCCATATTACTGTTTGGTGCCTCTTCCCTCAGTTTCCTCCCCAACCTTCGTTCTTAGCTCTCCTGCCAAAAAAAAGCCATCCAAAAACAAAATAAATGTTCCTTTAGGAATCACCTTGCACAGTTAAAAAATAGAACTAAAAAAAATGCATAGACTCCATCTACTTTATATTTCTCAGTAAAGTACATAGACGCAATAAGATTTTCCAACATTTCAATTTGCATTTTGTGTTATGCTAATGGGAATATTGTGGCGTTCATCCTCCGTTTCAGGGACTGGAACGGTGGATAAAAGGCCAGCAGGCCAAGTTAGCAGCCCACTCGAAACGAGAGTGGATAACGAGGTCTGTAGGCCATTACCCCCCAATCCAGACCCTAAAATGGGGGATGAATGCCATTAGCAAGCTAGGTTTCCAAAGCGGTAACCCGTGCTACTAAAAAAAGAGGATTTTTCGTCCGTCCCGGTTTAGGAAGGAAAATCCTTTTCCAAGATGGCAACCATGGAAAGGCAAGGTGGGGGTTCAATACAGGGCCCCTCTTCGCTTTCCATGGCAGCCTGCAAAAGGCAAAAACAAAACTCTGTGACCATATTACCATGAGCACATTTTTCTTCCCTTTCAAAACTATCCTAATTTCGAATAACTATACCACAAAGCCAGTCCCAGGTGGACATGGCCACTTTAATACTATGTTTTGTCCCTTCTGGTCATGGCCAGTAGCCACATTGTCCGGAGCATGACCTAATACCATGACCCCGACATTCTGGCCACTGCCCATGGCTACAGCCTATCCCTCAGTCACTAAAGTTGTACCGCTATTTTTTAAACTACATTATGACACTTGTCAAATAAAAAAACACTGCCACATTTGCAAAACTATGCTTTTCGATCGTTGCCAATGAGCCTTACACAAATTTGCTGGAAATCCACCCACATTTTATTTTTTCAAAACTGTCAAAAGAATACACAAATGATTTGTCATATAAGGTGTGCACAAAATCCCAACAAACTTTGTAAACCCATTCGAAATCACGTCAGAAATATTCCACCCATCAGCATTACCCCTCACCTCCCCAAACATTATTTCATAAGTTTCACAAGTGCAACGCTCAGAAAATATTATTGTCCCGAGGATTCGACCATGTATTTTTGTACATACGTTCATCTATCGCAAACATTTCCATTTTTCCTCATGTTTCCTCTTTTACAAACATACAAAATCTGATAGCAGGGCGCGTCCATCTTGTGCTATTCTCATCCATTGCTGCATCTGCCTAAGGTGAACCGCCCTGACCCTGATCATATGCTCCGCCCTTGACCCTCACATAACCAACCCTAGTGATATTCAACACCTTTCTCAATGACGTTCCTCTTCAGCGTAGCCAAAAGCACCCATAATCACCTCCGTGCCGTGACGCAGAACCCGAAAATCAACACACATCGACTAACAACATAGCACGTCACAATTTGAAATATTAAACTGGTCTTTAAAAGAAAACAATAAGACTGTACAATTTGTGAAGTACTTTTATTTCACAATAAACTCTCTGAGAACATCCGACTATTCCCATATTCAATCAAATTGCAAATTTGTTTCTTCGCTCGTGATCGAAAATGTTAATCGTGAGGCACACATTGTTCTTTTCCCATACACAAAGTGTTTGTTTTCGATAAAGGAACCGCTTGGGTCGCACAGTGAATTCCAGGGTGTCTGCACGAACTTGGGCCTAGATCACCATAAAAGATGTTATGTTACTCCTAATCGCTAGTGCAGCGTACGGGCACATGGGCCTTGGGCGATCGTGACGGTGATCCAGCCGTTGACGACTACGTGCACCTGGCGAATAAAGAATCCATCAGCAGGCATCTGGAATCCATGCTAATCACAGTAAGGCAGGATGTAGCTATTTGGAAAACATAACAGAAAATATACATCAATACCCAACCTTTATTACAATACATCTATTGATTTCTTAACTCGGCATACAGTTTAAACTAACGATTAGCATGCACAGCAAACAATCTCAAAAAAGACAAAAAGAACGTGGAAACTGATACACAAATCGATATGGTCATACATGACATTTTAAAGAAATATTAGCGTTGAACCTGGGTGAATCTACTGATAGTCTACATACATCTAGATTCTGCACTCCCCATAACCACAAAAAAATGACAACCACACAGAAAGATAGTACTTCAGTTACATTGCCAAAATTAATGTTCATATAATAATAAATTAAAGCTCGTTCCAGTGTACAGTCGTCAAAAGCAAACTTACATGATATTCACTGTCTCCATTCTTTTCGCGTAATTTAGACTGCAATGCTCAATGCGCTCGCACCAAAGAATCTTCCTGAATTGATTTTACATGTTCCTTACAAACCTTTGGAATGCATAACCTTATCAAATGTTCCTTATTCCAAACCTCCTCGCTGCATTCTTACTGAATATTCCCTTTCCCTCAAGGTCAAAAAACAATTGACCCTTATAGTTTCTGTCCCATGCGTGGGCTTCCTTAGCTCGCAACCAACAAATCAAAGCTGTTGACCTTCACTCGGAAATCAAATACATTCTCACTTTGCAACAACATGGCTCAACGCATTCATGTAACTGGTACTCGCATACACGTGCAGAGCCGCTTTTTCCATCAAACACTGCAGGTGGCTGCCTCAGATGCCAAACTCTAGGGGGCACCAGTCTGACTCCAATATTATTTTAAATGCATTGTAACACAGTCACATTAGTCCTTTGCCTGTACTTTACGCATATTGTATTGAGGAACACCTCCAAATGTACGGTATAACTTTTGTGACATCAAAACACAGATGAAAGATGGCAGGCACATCGGAGCAATTTGACGCACTTCACGCTCTTCACCATCCAATGAGCAAACGCGTCACATGTCCGCGGACATGAAGCGCCCAATTAGCCAATCGTTATCTTGTCTGCGGAGCGAACAGGGAAGTGTGACTGCGGAGCGGACATAGATATCACAAAATTGTTTAGACCTACTTTTTGATCGTTTAAAAAAAAAGTACTGGACGGATTTTCACCAAATTTGCAAAAGCACGCTTTCGGGACCAATCCGCTGCTCCTGCCGAAAATTTGGTAAAAATCCATGCAGCGGTTTGATCTGTATCTGTGCGCAAAAGTTTTCCCCCATTCAGTCTATGGGAAAAAAATAAATTTTGGGACCCCCCCCTTTAACTTTGCCCCAATGGACCAAACCTCATCAAACTTTGCAAATAAATTCAGAGTAGGCCATATACTAAAGTTTGGTGAGGATTTGTCCGGGGGAACGAAGTTATAAGCCACCCAAAAAGTGCTCTTCCTATGGGATTAGCAACTTAACCATAAGTACACTGCCACTACCATGGCCGTGTAATATCGCAAACCAACATAATAATCCCCACCACTTGTGCCACTCTGGAATTTTTTGAGCTTGCTCATTCTTTAAAATCATGTTATCTTCAATATTTCTCATTTTTGCTCCAATTTAAGGAAGGAAAACACTTTACTCAGCTAACCGTAATAGGTTTGGCAGCTGCAGTACTTCCTCCACTATTGCAATGGGTAACCATCTGATTAGAGGGCCATTCTTAGGATCCTGTAAAAAAAGTGTTGATGTCCACATCTCTTCTAACAATGGCCAAATAAGCTCGAAGAATAAACACAAAAATAGCAAGCACGATACAACGCACATTACTTTCGGGAGAACCATAAAATGAGTCAAACAAATATTCAGTGAGAAATGAATCGCGGTACTGTTCACGTTTCAAATTATTAACCAAATGTTGTTATTTAAGCAT
Source organism: Ambystoma mexicanum (assembly GCF_040938575.1). Classification (NCBI taxonomy): domain Eukaryota; kingdom Metazoa; phylum Chordata; class Amphibia; order Caudata; family Ambystomatidae; genus Ambystoma; species Ambystoma mexicanum. The sequence goes on from NC_090934.1 coordinate 471,954,613, forward strand.
AATCACGATATATCGGTATTTCTCTAAAGTTCATTCTCAAGATTCCTGTGGCTCAAGCCACAGAAATAGAGTTTCACACCTGCTATGATAGCTATAAGGAGTGTCCAAGCCACAGTCCAAATTCAAATCACATTTATGAGTCAGGTTGTAGCCTTATCGTCCTTCTTGTTTGTCTTTGATCGAGTCTGCACACGCTGAAATTCTTCTTGTCTTTCTTCTGTATCGATGGCTGGTGGTGCAGTGGCATCAAGGGTGTAGAGCTTGACGTTGTTCAGGTGGATCCAAGCTTGTCTGCCTTGAACCTTCCCTGCTGAGGGAGTAATGTTCTCTTCTACATATGGGCCATCAAACCTTGGCTCATGCCACTTCCTAGTTAAGTTTTTTATCAACACGGTATCACCAACAAAGAGTTTAGGCACTGATAACAGTTCTGAAGATCCGGTTGCTGAATTGTTTTCATCTGTGTTCTGAGACCAACCCCCCTGATGCTTGAGTTGATCTGAAATGACAGAGATACTAGTGGTCATACATGTCAAATAATCACGTAATTAATTTCCAAACATTTCTGCTGTACTCTGGGCATCACTTCTAATCCTCGATGGAGGAGTTAAAGGCATTCTAATTCTCCTTCCTGACACTAGTTTGTGGGGTGTGAGGTGATGGTCCAAACCAGGCTGTTCCTTAGGGCATATAAAGCTAAGGGCAGGAAATATAGCCATCCCCTTTTCAGTGTCAACTTGAGCTCGGCAATCCTTTCTTTAAGGAGGTCATTGAGTCTCTCACATTTTCTGTTCGCTTGTGCGTGATAAGCAGAAAACAACTTGTGCTTAATGCTCAACAATCATTCTATCTGTTCAAATACTTCATTAACAAAATGTGGCCAATTATCAGATCTCAGCACTTCACACACTCCCCATCTTGGAAAGCCTTCAAGCACGAAATACTTTGCTGTGCAAGTGGCATCAGGGTATGTGCATGGACCTTCTTCAAACCACCCAGAGAAGGGATACACCACCACTATCAAATACCTGTATCCACTACATACTTGCAGCATATCAACATAATCGATATGTAAATGCTGAAATGGACCATTCAGTCAAGGAATTACTCCTCTAATCGTTCGCAGTGTATGCCCAGCAGTAAACCTTTGACATTCGATGCAGTTTACGACATAAAACGCAATGTGTTCTAACAAATTTGGCACAAACCAGTCTTCAGCAATTGTTGCAGCAAGACTTTTACTTGTTACATGCACAGGGTAGTGCAGCTGTTCAAGCGCTACCCTTAACAAGTCTACTGGAATCACTGTATTTCCAGTGCTGTCCTGTCGCAATGATGCTTCAGTGGGGGATAAAGAACACCCCCTTTGTTTCCATAATTCCTGCTCTTCCTATAGTGCACTTGCTTGAATCTCCATTAATTGGGATTTCGGTAAATGATTAAATCCTTTGTTCACTACCTAATCGTGACTACTTTTTCCTTAACATCTGGAGTATCAAAAAATGAAATATCTGGTAAATATGCAACCCTTTTGACTTCTGCGTCTGCGGCTTCATTCCTGCATGAGATAACATCAGTTTGCTTAGTGTGTTTTTGCGTATAAAAGAAGTAATAACTTACGCAACATGTTAGTGAATACGAGAAGTAAAGATACAAGTAGGAAACCAGACAAACATCCTGGAACATACCCGTGCATGAGTTGTAACAACTGTAATAATGTGATGAAGGGCAATACCTTAATGCATCCTAAAACTGGTGCAAAAATTAAATTGCGATATCATGCGACATGTTTTTCAGAAAACGTGATTTATGCCATAAGGTGCCCATGTGGCATATATTATGTGGGAGAAACAGCTCGTAAGATACGAGTCAGAATAAACGAACATAAGTCATGTATCCGAAATCAAAATACTACTTCAGCAGTAGCAAGACATTTTATGATGAATGGACATTCGGTAACACAATTAAGATTTACAGTGTTGGAAGTACAACCCACAAGAAAGGCTAATAAGGACATGAAAAAATGGAGGGCGCAACAGGAAGCGTTCTGGATTGATAAACTTGATGCATTGTCACCTGATGGAATTAACGAAGAATTCGATTTGAGTTGTTTTTTATAAATTGAATTATGTGTTAACTATGTGTAAGAATTTTCATGACTGTAATTAATTTTCATTTGTTTTCATGATGTTTGTGGAATAGACTGATGTCAAATCACAGTATTCAATGATGTAGATCGGGATTTTTTAAATCATGTGGTTAGGGCTATTAGTATCAATAGCTGGGAAGTAGAAGAAGGAGTTTAAAGATGATCGTATATATTTTTATTCTGAAATAGTTACTTTAATATAGGACTCAAAATTTACTTTGATGTATGTAATTGTGAAATAGTTGTTTGAACTTTTCATGGATTCGCATTATTTCAATTTGTGACTCACACATGAGTTCGGTTATAGATGGTAATATTAGTTGTTTTTCTCCCCTTCCTCACTTGAGATCTATAGATTGTTTCCGATCTCCGAGGCAGCAGTTTATTTGTTACCTAGCCTTACTTTAGATTGTATGTCGGATCGATGGTAAATAAGATCCACGAGCCGGCACGGCAACAAGTCTGATGAGTATTTCTCTTTTTCCTAATGTTTCTTTCTCTCAGCTTGCACCATACACAACACGCTTTACTTTCCATCATAGAGAGGCTGTCATATTACAACATGGCCGCCATAACGACCCAACCTCACTTCCCGGTCTAGCCTATATTGGTAACCATAACAACGTACAACAACTTAGCCATTTGCCGAGTTACACGCGTCCTCGCGGCTTCTCGCTCAGTTTCACGATCGTTTTCGATGAATAAAGGTAAGCTTTAGCATCCGTGCGCTAAATTACTCAGTTTACCCGACCCATCGGTGAAGCTGACATTGACCCTGAATTTATTATTACAGAGCTTAAGTGTAAGCGCTACGTATGAACGCGCGTTCACTAGACAACAAGCAGGGTGACTTCTAATCTCAACTCTACACGCACCCCTACACCGAAGGGAAACAAGGTCAGTTTCCCCGCAGAGTTTTCATGTATTAAGTTGTTTTTTCCCCATGGAACGACTATTCACCATCGCTCATACTGTTTCTTTCTCTTTTCTTCTTATAAATTCTACATACACGTGGGGATTACATGCACATGCTGCATTTTTTCATTCAACCCGTATGTATACTTTATTTGTTTCTATTTCTAATGGTATGAATGTATATTACTTTGGGTTGTGTTTTTGGGACATTTAACGGATGAATACTGTCTGATCGATTTGCATAATAACTGTGATTCAATATTCATGCATCAAATGATTTTGTATAACATGGTTGAATATGGTACTTTGATAATACCGGGTCGTATTGTTAATGTTGTTTCGCTATACTCTTGTAATGATAACCCTTACCAGGCCCTGATGAAGGAAGTTTGACTTCCGAAATGCATTGGCCATTCCTAAAGGCACCTGCATTAATTTAATTTACCTACCTTTACCATTTTTTGGAATTAAATATAACTATATGAATAAGAATCTAAGCATACATGATTTTTTATGAGTTCGGATAACAACCCATCTTAAGTTTCAAGAAACCACTAAACAGTGGGCACAGGAGTGCAGCCCGCACCGCTGGCTTCACAGCCAAGGTCTTTGAATACAGTTTGCTGCACATTTAACTATCACTATTGCTTGATAAGCCTGTCCAATAACGATGCGTGCTGCACTGGAGGGTCGTCCGCTCAGAGGTAGTCCTCCTTTTCCAACTTGTTAGCCCTGCGTGTACAGTTGACATCACATAGGCGCAGTCACTGTACACCATCTATCCTGCCCTGCATGATTTTCAAGCGCGATAATGAGCGCTGCCATTTCTGCCGCTTGTGCTGAAAAGTGAGAAAGTAGTCATGCACTTGCTACAACCTCCAATTCGCAATTTGCTATGTACCTCACTACAGCCACTTGTTTGATCAATTTTCAAAGAACCATCAATAAAAAGAATTTCCCCTCCTGACAATGTGTTCTCCTTTACGCACGGTATATCATCATAAAACTCTATATAATTTGCGTAATCATGCACATGCTCGCCCTCTGCCACTGGCTCAGGTACAAACGTGGCAGGGTTCAGTATTTTACATCTGACAATTTTAATTGCTGGGTTTGAGATCATCACTTCATATGCCGAAGCTCTCTGGGATGTCAATGTACCCTTGGGTTTCTCTAATATGGCAAACAAAGCATGTTCCACAAAAAGCGTCATAGAGCAGCCCATTACTATACTTGTAGATTTCTCAATTGCAAACACAGCGGCTGCCAATGACTGTCCACAAGGAAAATGACCTTTCATAACTGGATATAAAATCCCACAATAATATGACAGAGGTTTTTACCCTAATGTAGTCCTTTGTGTAAGAACTGTTGTCATGACTGTCCCATTTGTGTGTGAAAACAAGAAAAACTCCTCAGAATAATTGGGAATTCCTAAAACCAGAACTGTACAAATTGCCTCCTTCAAATCTTCAAACCCTCCCTCCATTTCCTCAGTACATTCTATATTCTCCTTGTTCACCTGTGCTTTCTTTAAAGCCTGCAAAAGTGGTCTTATGTACGAACTATAGTCAAATACCCAGGCTCTTACATAATAACATAGTCCCAAGAACTGTTTATTTATTTTATTTATTTTTTGCATTTGTATAGCGCACAGGCAGCCCCAGGGCATCGCGGCGCTCTTACATGTAGTTCAACTTAGTTACAGAAAAAAACAGGGGTCATTATAAAAACAACAGTGCATTTAGGCAGAAAAGTACATTACAGTATGTGTTCAGGTATACACATATTGTATGAGTGGCTGTGGTATGACGCCGTTATGTGAATAGTAGTGTTTGGCAGCTTTTTTAAAGGTTATGTGCGAGTGTTCACCTCGGAGTGCTGGTGGCAAAGCATTCCATTGTGTAGCTGCTAGGTAGGGGAAGCTGGTGCCTCCAGCTCAGGCTCTCTTGAATTTGGGCACCGTGAGCATGTTTGCGTAAGGCGTTCTGTTGGGTCTGTTTGTGAGGATGGGCTGGATTTTTCCAGCGAGGTAGGTGGGAGCGGTATGGTGAATGCAATTGTGTGTAAGTGCAAGGGTTTCAAAAATGATTCTTTCTTTGATAGGTAGCCAGTGTGCTTCTTTCCTAGCATCTGAGATGTGCTGTCTTTTTGGGATGCCTAGCGCTACACATAGGGCATTGTTTTGGATGACCTGTAGTTTGGCCAGATTCTTAGAGGAAGTTCCTAAGAAGAGGGCATTACAGTAGTCTAGTCTTGATACAGTAATGGCTCGGGCGATGGTGATGGAGTTTTCTTTGGATAGGAAGGGTCTAGCTGCTGTGATAAGTTTTGCGTGGTAGGCTGCGGCAGAGGCAATCACATTTACGTGCTTTGACATTGATAGCTTGGAGTCTATGTAGATCCTAGAGTTTTTACCGAGCTGGCCACTGGGATTTTGTTATTGTCAATGCTGAAATGACTGAACTTGGGGTCTAAGTTCTTGAGTGTTTCATTGGTGCCTACTAGTAGTAGCTCAGTTTTGTCAGAGTTCAGGCAGAGCCTGTTTTCAGCCATCCAGGCTTGGATTGTGTTGTAGATGTTATTTAGTGTAGTGGAGTCGGTGTCATAGTCTCCTGATAGGGTTAGGAGGATCTGTGTGTCGTTGGCGTAATTAGTATACGAGATGCCTAGTGTGTCCAGAATGAGAAAGAGGGGGTACGTGAAAATGTTGTAGAGTGTAGGAGAGATGCAGGATCCTTGTGGGACCCCACAAAGGATGATCATGGGGAGGCCGAGGCGGAGTCTGAGAAGACTTGCATGGTTCTTCCTTGCAGGAAGGAGGATATCCCTGCTGTGGCTTTCGGTGAGAATTTGGCTGTATTCGTTAGGTGGTGGCATAGGACCTTGTGGTCTACGAGGTCAAATGCTGCGGAGAGAGCTAGGAGGAGGAGGAGGGCCGGTTTGCCGGTGTCTCCAATCTCGTCCATCTGGTTTTTCAAGTCCAATAGGGTGGTTTCCGTCCCATATCCTGGGCGAAAGCCTGATTGGCGTACCCCTAAGATTTTGTTATCTTCAATTAATTTTTGCACCTAAATGTAGGCAGCTTTGTCCAGTATTTTGAGCAGGAAGGGTACAGTAGTGATGGGCCTGTAGTTGTTGGGAGACGTTGGGTCTAGAGTAGGTTTTTTAAGTAGTGGGCATACCCAGGCCTCTTTAAGGCAGGTTGGAACTTTGCTGGTGGCACAGGAGGCATTTACAAAAGCTGTTAGGAAGGGTGCTAGTGTACTGGCACATTCTTTAATGATACTGGCCGGGCATGAGTCCCATTTGCACTTGGAAGGCTTGATGGATTTCATGATATTAATCATGTCCTTCTCTTAAATTTTACTAAAGGAGAAGGGAGTGCAAGGGTCTCTGAGTGAGGGTGGATCAGTTGGCGGTGGTGGGGCAGTCTTTAGTGATTGTCTGGATGAGTCAATTTTGGTTTGAAGTGTGTTTATTTTAGTGAGCATGGCTGATTGGATTCCTTCACACCATGTTTTGTCTTTGTTGAGGTTTTGTGGTGTGGCAGTGGGTGTCTCTAGGCCTCTAAAAATGGAGAAGATTTCTTTGGTGTGGGATTGTGCTTCTTGGATTCTGGATTCAAAGGAGGTGGCTTTGGCTCTGATGATGGCTTTTTTTGTATTCTTTGGCAATATTTTTTAAGTCAAGTTTAGCTTTGTCAGTTTGGGTGGATTGCCAAAGTGTTAGTGCTGCGCGTTTGTTGGTTCTCATTGTTAGGAGGTCGGTGGTGAACCATGCTTTAGCATGGCCTTTGGGTTTGGCTTGGCGCAGTTTCAGTGGTGCGATATTATCTACTGCTGCCCTGATGGCTTTATTGTAAGAGAGAGCAAGGATTTCTGTATCAGTTGAGAATGGGGGTTTGAAGGCAGGTCCTGACAAGTGCGGTAGGAGGTTTTCTTTGGGGAGTTGCCTGGAGCTTCTGGCGATGGTGCCTGGCATGAGTGGCGGTGCGATGTGTTTCTTTCTGGCGGTGGGGATGGCGAAGTGTATAATGTGGTGGTCCGACCAAGGGGTCGGTGAGTTAGCTGTGATTGTGAGGGGGCAGTTGTGTTGGGCAATCCAGTCGAGGGACCGACCCTAGATATGTGTGGGGCCCGTAATAGGAGATGAGTGAGGGCTGCTTGGAAGTCGCCTACTGGTCCAGGTGGGCGGTATACCAGATGCAGTGAGATAGTGCAATTGTGTGAAAGGTTGATTTTGGTAAGGAGGTAATCACTGTTGTTGTCTATGATCTTGTCTGTTTTTCTAAAAGAAAGTGATTCTTTTGCTATCATGGCTACTCCTCCGCCTTTGGTAAGTCGGTCTTGTCTGATGATGGAGTAGTTAGCGGGTAGTGCTAGTGATAGTGCTGGACCTGAGGCCTCGTGTAACCACGATTCAGTAATGAACAGAATGTTTAGGTCATGTGTGATGATTAGGTCATTAATGTCTAGTGCATGGGCATTAACGGAGCGGGCATTGACTAGGGCACATCTGATGTGTGAGGCAGTCACGGTGTGGGTAGTATCAGCCTTAGGCGCAATAAGGGCATTCACAGTGCGAGTAGCATCAGGAATGGGTACAATAGGTGCAATCACAGTGCGAGCAGCATCAGGCATAGGCACAATAGGTGCAATCACAGTGCGAGTAGCATCAGCAATAGGCTCCATAGGGGCAATCGCAGTGTGGGTAGCATCAAGCATAGGCACAATAGGTGCAATCACAGCGCGAAAGGCATCAGAAATAGGCTCCATAGGGGCAATCACAGTGTGGGTAGCATCAGGCATAGGCACAATAGGTGCAATCACAGTGCGAGGAGTAGCATCAGAAATAGCATCCATAGGGGCAATCACAGTGTGGGTAGCATCAGGAATAGGCACAATAGGTGCAATCACAGAGTGGCTAGCATCAGAAATGGGCACAATAGGTGCAATCACAGTCCGAGTAGCATCAGAAATGGGCTCCATAGGGGCAATCACAGAGTGGGTAGCATCAGAAATGGGCATAATGGGGGAAATCATAGTATAGGTAGCATCTGCATTAGACATATTAGTGGCAAACACAGAGTGGGTAGTAGTTGCATTAGCATAGTCTGAAGCGTGTACCTGAGAGGTTTGCACAGCATCAGCGTCTAGATCCAACGTGGGTGTGCTTTCAGGGCTAACGTCAAGTTCGTCAGGCGAGGCTTGAGCAGCGGCAGTAGACGGGGTGATTTTTCCGTGCAGTCTACTTGCGTTTTGGTGCAGGTGGTGTGATGTTGTGGGTCGAGGCCCTCGGGTTCTGAGCCAGAGGTAGCGGTTACGCTGGGCGGAGGGAGTTGGGTGCATCAGGTAATGCTGGGGGTAGGTGCGGGCTCTTAGGCGCGCGCATCGGGTGAGTGTTGGGGGCGGGCAGCTTCACCCATGGTAGCAATATGGGGCAGGGAGTGGCTTGTGGGCTTGCCCTGGGGGTTAAGCGTGTCAATCATGAACGGGATACGATGGATATATGTTGCGTGTCAATCATGAAAGGGATACGATGGATATATGTTGCATCTGCTTCACCGTGTGCAGTTTTGCAGTCTTCATAATTGCCTCACCTTTTACCCTCATGTGAGATCACCTGGCCTATGTACAACACCTCTTCTTGACAGTCCTTCTCCTTGTCTAGCTTATATCCCTTGTCTACTTGGATAGTCATTAACTGAATTGAGTCTTGTCTGCACTCATCTTCTGTAGTGTTACAAATTAAAATTTCATCTACGTACTATATCAAATCAATATTACATAGGTCCATCTGCAGGACTCTGTTAAAGATTGATGGGGACTCACAATACCCTTGGTGCAAACAAGTGTGTTTCAGACAATTTTGGCAAAACATAAATGACGTCAAGTCTTGTGAGTCCTTCTGCAATGGGATTGAGAAAAATGCATTTTTCAAATCGATCACTGTGAAATGTCGAGCTACTACTGGGATACTGCATAGTATCGTTGCTCGGTTAGGAACTAAAGGAAACTCTGCCTCTACAATCTGATTAATCAGTCTCATATCTTGTATAAATCTCCACAACCCTCCGTTTGATTTTTTCACAGGGTACACCACGGTGTGCACGATGATTCTGATGGCATCAGAATAACTTGTTCCATCAATGCTGAGATAGTCTTACAAATGCCCTCATCCGCCTCTCGAGACATTGGATACTGTCTTTCTTGAGGTAAAATTGCTCCTGGTTTCAGCTTTATCTCAACTACCCATATCCCCTTCAATAGGCCTATGTCATAAGGGTCTGTAATCCATAAGGCGCTTGGCACCTTCTCCAAGTCTTTGTCAAACTATAGTGTGCGCTGCCGCATTATCATCATGCGCTGTGGGATCTCCCTTTTCTCTATTCTAATCCAAGATGTAATGCTTATAAAGAACACTACTTCATCATCTGATGGATCATCTCTAAACATGTAATCTTCAGTGATGTCAGTCAACCTGTATCCTGATCCAATAGCTATCAATATTCTCCATGGCCTACCCTCGTCATCTGTTCCTTCAAGCATTGCCCTTTCCCCTTGTACTATGGCTGCATCTATATCTATTGGGATGGTCTGTCCCCCCTCTTCATTAATGGGTATCTGTGTTCTAAACAGAAATCCATCAGGTATTCTCAAAGTCCTTCCCACTAAGCCAGGTAGCCATGTCAACAGAATGCTCAAACCATAAAGATAAACCTTGGCTCCATTGGAACTCCTTGCAGAGTCACTTGCCCTGTAAATGCCAGTATATCCTTAGGTTGCTCTACATCAGACCATCTTACTTCCTTGTCTGCCTGCAGGCTTCCCTCAGGGGCACATGCACCTCCTCCCTCTTCTCCATGGAAGGATTCCCTTTGCTCGTCTGACATATCTAGTCCCCAACTAGTGTGACTCTCGTCCCCTTCACCTTTATCTAAGATCAGTCTACTTAATGATAAAGCTCTATGCTCAAGGCTAAATGGATGTTCCTCTTCACTTCATGATTGGAAGACCAGTGTTAGATCTCCCTTCCCTCGGCTTCCCGATTTGCAACCTTCCCTTAATTCTTGACAGACTTTATCAATCCTATCTCTGATGCTTCCTATATCAGAGATCTCTTCTAAGGCTACTCTAGATGGCCCTGACGTTGCTCCCTGTAACGGGAGGAACTTCTCTATGCTACCCCATTGTACTGCTGGATTTTGCTCCATTAACTCCTTTTGAATGCAATCAATATCGCGCTCCCGCTGTCTCCTGTTGCATTCTATTGCTTCATCTAATTCTCTTCACTTCCTTTCTTCCCACTAACTCTTTGTTCTTCCTGTCTTATTTATTCTCTCCTTGCCCCTGCTCTCCTTTCCGCCTTTTTTCATCTCTGTATTCTTTTGTCCCTTCATTTCTGCACTTCCTCCTCTTTTCTATTCCTTTCTTGCCTGCCCAGTTCTTCTATTTCTCTCTGCATGTTGTCATGCTTACTTTGATCCTCTGTCCTTTCTTCTTTCTTTTGTTGTTCCTCTTGATACATCTGTTCTCACTGCTGTCTGCTCTTACTTTTATGCTCATCTTCCTTCAATCCTTTTTCTCGTTCCCTGTCTTTTCTATCTGTTGGTCTTGATCTTCCCTTTGCCTGACTTCCTCAATGCTTTTCCCATCTAGCTTGAGTAATAACTCCTCTCATCCATTCATTATGTAGAAGCGTTACCTCATCAGCTTTATCCTGCTCTCCTTTCCATCTCTTAATCTCTCGTTCTAGCTTGGTGGATATATACGATCGTTCATTTTTCTCCCCTTTGTCCTGTAAGATCTTAAAGATCTCTCCATTTCTCTTACTTTCCTCTGGGCTATAAGCGGGTGGTTTGTATATTGGATTACTACACCCCTTTGCCGCTTTCAATTCCTTTAAAGGATGCAATCCTACGTCTTCTGCACTATAGCTGTTTTTTTCTGCGAGTTTAAGGAGAGAAGAAGGCTCGACACCTTCCTCCCTGCACTGGTTAAGCTTCCACTCTTCAGGTCGCGGATCCTCCCTCTCTTCTTGATACATCTTCCAAACATCTAAAATAGCTAATCTTCTTTCTAACTTCTTTCCCTTGTTCGCAGCGTGCAAGTATTTGGTCATGTATTGCAATACCACTTTTGACAGTGATCCCCCTTGTGGGCATGGCATGAACATCTTATCTGCCGTGCCTTTCACCCATTCCGCACTATACTGTTTGAGCTTCGGCATGTGTTTTGGCAATGTCTTACATAAATGCATCACAGGAGTAATGTCTCCCATTGTGAAGAGTCTCAATTGACTGTCAATACTTACCAGCGTTTATAAAATACCTTTATGAAAACAACAAATATGAGCGCACTCCAACAGTTGCCGCTCAAAACCTTTATTTCTACAATAAACTCTGCCTACCTCTGGGTTGGTACCAACAGTTTCCCTAGATAAACAGTATTACTTCTTAACTTTGTTTTGATTCTCGCACATTTATTCGTGTCATTCCTCAACACCTTAAGTTGACACAAATACACAAAAAGACAAACTAGTCGACTATTCACATGAAATCTTTGGTGATCACTCTTTAACTTTTTGCCCCTAATAATACCCTGATTTACAGAGTTTAGATTGTCACCTTATGCCTTATGCGTACCTGTCCTGCAAGTTAGCTCCTGTTGGAGAGTGAAACAATCTGTTCTAAAACCCCCTGGGTTAGGACTCCTGGGCTTTCTCTCTCTCTCTTTACACAAGAAAATTCTCCCATTACTTTCCTGTTACTTTCCTGTTACTTTCTAAATTACCACCATCCCATCCTCTCCGTTTTTCAATTCCCCTTAGTCTACTCACCATTCGCTCGTTCAGCTCGAAGACTTCCCCCTCCGATCAACCACTTTTGCCTTCTGTGCACAAAGCACCTGTGGAAACCAAGTAGGTATTTGTCAAAGAGGGACCCCACTCACCGTCTCGATTCTACTTGCACGTTTTCTATTCAGCCGCCCTCCACAAGATGGTGAAGGATGTACGATCGTCCAAAGCTCTGGAGTCAACAGGTTAATGGGTCTTCTATGCAACCATCCGACATGCTACCACGTGTAACCACGAGGGGCACTTTAAAATCAGTAACACGTCATAAAAGGATGGGGATGCAGAATAACTCTGACACCAAATAATAAGACTGACTCGGGAAGTTGTCATAAAGTCTCTCTTGACTGTTTTATTTTCAATTGTCTAAAACAGGGAGTTAGAAGAGATATCAATGGATGTCACACAGCACAGTCTTGAAGCATTTAATAAAAAATCATATTTATATAGTAAAATGTGTCATACTTGACGTCATTCGTTATGGCAAACTAAGAAAACCTATGTCGGATTGTGATTGGTTTAAGGGTAACATCTAAGTATACTTTTTATAAGGGGTTGGGTTGTGATTGGGTCTCTACAGTCAGGTGGATAACTTATGCCCACTCCTAGTGCAAGTCATCTTCATCATTTACTAAGTACATGGCATATTATTGGCTCTCAAACTATAAGGCCCTTCGTTATATGGCCTTCTACAATTAGTTGGCACGCTCTTGCCCTTCTGGAATATTCGGCTCAATAGCAGCACTTAAGCTGGTAGCCCAGGTGCCAGTGGGTGGGCTTGACCATGTCTCCCCACCCAATTAGCCAATCCTCTCTCAACAACCATGCCATCTGTCATTCATGTCTTTGAACTTGGCCTTGCAAAGTATCATTGCTCCTTAGAATAAAAGGGAGTATAGGCACATCCTTATCGTAGCTCAGGTCTGCACATCCACTCCTATTTCCATCCTTGACTCACGCGACAGGAAACCGTATTTGGGCCTGGTTTGCAGCATTTAATTGTCTTGAATTAATAAACTTGGCACACATGGTGTTCTTTCCTCGCACCTTTACAAGGGCTGATTCTGCTTCTTGCGTCCATTGTTGTTCAAGGAAAGATAACCGGTTCTTAGCTACTCCATCCTTTGACACCAGGCCAGACAGCTATTCCAGGCCTTTCCTCAATCTTCAGCTGTTTTTCTTTTACTGTGACACACAGCCCTCTGATCATTCTTTCTCCACGGGTCTGAGCTTACTAAATATGTGACACTGATGTCCAGAATTCGATATAATGGTGGCACCGCCTGCAGTCTATTCACTACGTATAGCCAGCCTTCATGATTACTTAGTTTACTTGCATTACAGCAAATGTACAGTTATAAAACAGCTTGCATTTTCTGCAGCGCTCTTCAAATGTGCTTTCTTCATTCCGCACATGAAAGTTCACTCGATTCTTTGCTTTGTTATCAGATTATGTAAGGTCTATGCATTCTCTTCTTCAACCATTCTTCTCAGTGCGTCACACTTGCTTCTTGTGACATCACCAGCCTCTATTCTTCTCATCTTCATATTCCTTCAGGGACCTCCTCCAAGAGATTGTCCTCTCTGAGAGGTTACATCATATAGGGTTTTCTCAACCGATACCTTGGCCCTCATTCCGAGTTGGGCGCAAAGGGATACCAGGCACCGTTAAGGACATCAGAGCCGGTAATCCCTTTGCGCCCTATTCCGAGGTCCCTTAGCGGGTCTCTTCCTTAATGCCTGGTTTTACCAGGCGTTATGGACGGGGCCCGTTAAGGGTCTTCAGAGCTAATAACGGTACCGCAATTTGCGGTACCGTTATTAGCGCCTTCCCCCTTCCCATTGAGCCCTATGGGGGCTGAAATGAGAATGGGGAATGGCTTTTTCACTGGGGACTTACTGCAAAGGTCAGAATAGACTGGTAAGTCCCCATTGAACCAGGGCGGACTCGATACCGGTATTGGAGGTAGTCATGGTGCAAATAGCGCCATGACTACCTCCAAACTCGGAATGAGAGCCCTTGTCTCAAAGGCTCTTGGTGGAATAGGCACCATCACTGGCATTGCGCATGTTACAATTTCTAGCTTCCAACATATAGGCAGAATGGGGCCGGGACTTCCTGCTGAGGCATTCAGCTGCTCCTCTACAACCTACAATACAAGGAAAAGCGAGCACAGGTCGAGTTTCACGTAATACAAAGGGAAGTCCCCGGAAAAAAACGTTCTGTGAATAACTGTTTCAACTACAGTGCCGACATTCTGGTCTTCGGGGTGACCATGGTACAACATGATCAAGCACTCCAACACGTATGCACAGCACTAATAGAGGCTGGTCTGACTTTCAATAGGGAGAAATCCGTATTTCACATGTCTCGCCTCAAGTTTTACGGTCACAACTTCTCATATGAAGGCATGAGCCCTGATCTAAGCAAGGTTGCCACCATCTCAGAAATCCCATCCCCTAAAGACGTCAGCGAAGTTAGATCACTCTAGGTATGGCTGGTTACTGTGGCCCGTATCTCTGCTGTAAAGGAATGACTATCGCCTCCCCCTCAAATTGAATGTAGTGGAGATAGACCCACTCCCCCTCAAAACAAATGTAGATAACTTGGTGGGGGGTCAAGGACTCTAAATGTTGTAGAAATAAGAATTATAGTGCTTCGCGGTAAAGCGCTTTAGAACTCATTCATGTTTACGAGGTCAGAATGTTTTAAACTATAGACCGCTTGTTAAGTAGTACATGCTAAGTATATTTTACAAAAAAAATAGACTTGAATCGGACCAGGTATCAAAATATGACCAGAAATAGGGTGATCCAACATTTTGTGATAGGTCAGGCATGGTCAGGCGATTCCTAAAATGGTGGATTGCTGTGAGTCATGATGACACCAGTGGAGATCTTTTTTATAAAGAGTTAATGTAGGGGACAAAGAGGGGGGAAAAGAGTGGATAAAACCGGTTTAGACTAGGTCGAGTGGCAGATAGGCCCTCGAATCACAAGTAGAAAGAGGAACAGCATATTGATCATGCCTTGTAAAATCAACAAATCACAGATAGACAGGGGTTGTCTTTATGACCAAACCATTACCTAATCTCCTTGTAACTGTATATAAGGGTGGGCAAACCCAGTGATTTAGAGCACAGTACAGAGATGTTCCTGATGATGTGTCCTGTGTATTGCCTGTTGGAAGAAATAAAACCTGATGACTTCTGAAACCGACCTAAGTGTCCTGCTTGTTCCAGAGTCTCTTCTTGATTGCAAGAAATGCCAAGGCCCAAAGGGTGGGGTGGTTGTACCATAGAGAACACTTGGAGAGCCAAAGCCAGGAGTCCAGAGCTGATATCTCCAGGACTAAATGAACCTGGAAGATAAGGTAAGCCATGCTATCACGCCTGATAGAGGGGAGAGAGAATGAGGCAGGAGGACAGATGGGGGAGGACAAACTGCAGTTGCCAGCCTACCGGTAGAAGAGAAGGGACTTGCAGGCCTGATAGCATGGCAGAGGGCCTTGGCAGTAGGCTAGTGAAGGGGACTATTTTGTTTTTGGCAATTTCTCAAGAAAAATTATTTAGGAGTCCTTTTTTGGAAAACTTCAAAAACATCTAGAATTTTGTAAAAATATGAGGGTCTTCAAAAATAATTTCATTAATTATTTAAAAATTAATGTTTGGGAGAAGCACTTTAGAAAACACATTTTTCAATGTTTTGAAGAAAAAATGAAAGCCACTTGGAGAAAGCACTCTTAGAAGAAAAAAGCTTTTTGATTTAATGTGCGCACAGCTTTTAGAGACAAGGTTATCACTTCTACAGGGGACGCCCTGTAGAATCTTTTTTGGGGGAAAAATGTATGTTTTTTTAGGGTGTAACGGGAAAATGGTATAAAATGTAGCTTAAAGAAATGAGTAGTGTATATATATATACATATATATATATATATATATATATATATATATATATATATATATATATATATATATATTGAGCAATTGACTTGAGAGAGGCCAAGCAATTGAATTAGTGAAATATTGACTTGAGTGTGGCCGAGCAATGTATAATCGCGAGAGAGGCCACGATAAAGAGGATACGCCCTGTAACTAAGCTTTAAAGAGTGTTAGAAGAAGATTGAACCCAAAATCCCATAGTTGCACATAAGGAAACTGAACCGATTAAAGAGGGGTTTAACGGGGTAACTTACACTCCAGTTGAAGTATTTTAGAGGGCAAGATGTGTCTTGGAAAGGAAACCATAGGAGATACATGTGAACGGTCGAGTCTGTTTTTTGTTGTTGTTTGTTGTTGTATGTTTTGTTTTATGCATTGTGATTTATGTCACATGTGTGCACTGTACATTTTTATTTATTGGTTAGGAGTAAGTAAATGCATTTTTTTGTTGATTTAAAAAATTGTCATTAAGCCAGGAATTAAAAGTGATCTATTATGAAAATAAGTGAGCTAAAAATATATTATGGATCAAAGTAAACAGGTTTGTGTGTTTTTATGTTTATTAAAATAATACCTGGTGAAATAAATGAAATACACGCTGGAGACCAAGTAAAAATACTGGGTCACACAACCGCTCTCATATGGGGCCCAAGATGGGCACGTATTTATATCTGATTCACGACAATATGTTCAAGTATCCATAATATACCATACTTCTTAGAGAAAGGAAGATGAGTCTTTCTGATTCATATCAAAAATGATTTATCCATAGTAGTTCAAACAAAAAGCTATCACTAATAATCCTTAGTGAGGAAGCAGTTGCCACAATCCACATGTATTAGACTAAAAAAGCCAATGCATTTCGGAAATTATTTCCTTCATCAGGGCGAGTCTCATTGGTGTGGTCAGTGGTGAAAAACAGAACGTCCTGCGTTCATGCCCACTCAGCAGTGGGTTGTAAATGACATTATGCACAAAGGCATGGAGAAAATCCACTCGTGCTTACAAGGAAACCAATCTTGTAATACACAGAGAGAAACGATCCTCCACTGTGCAGCTGCAGGGCTGCAATTATAAGTCCGGGTGTCTCCAGACTTGTCACAGCCAGCTCCTTTTCAATTGGATGTATATTCTTTTTTGAAATATTTGATTTTTACTTGAATATTCTGAACATTTTTGAATACATGGTGGTGCCCACTCTCTTCTCTGTTTGAAATAAATGAAATAAACAGGAAGAAAGTGCTTCCATTTAAAAACTCCATAAAAATCAAAGTCCAGCAAGTATGGAGTTAATCTTTGTATTTGCTAAAAATAGACCAGTTGAGCTGTCCAAATAACCTAATACAATAAGGTTTTGCATTTGGCTTGTTAGAAATGAAGAGTAGAGAAGATATGCCTTTTTAAGAATGATTTGTACTTTCAAAAAATTGAGACTTTTGTACGTAACAGCTTGCAAAGCCCACAGCTAATTAAACAGAGAAAATATTTAAGAGGTAATGGGAAGAGTTACAAACCACATACGAGTTAGTGCACCACTGGTAGGCTTTTGAATCAAAAGCTTGCACCAATGCAGATTGAAAATGTGAAAGGTTTGTTCTGCCTAAAACATGCAGGCCAGGACAGAGCAACCTGACAGTGCGGCCTTGAAGGGTGTTTTTCAGTGTATAAAAAAAGGAGATGGGCAGGTTTAGATGCATTTGCATCTCAGGCAACAGAATCACTGGCGCAGTTAGAGCAATTTAAAAAGCAACCTCATGGTGAGTGCGGGGAAGTTGCTATCTCATGGGAACAGAATTTAGATCATTCCAGGTAAAAGGCGGTGCAGAGCCATTGCCCTTGCTATGGACAGACAGACAATGAGAAATGAGAATGAATTTGGGGCTTTACAGTTTCCCTTGCTAGAGAAAGGGCGAGCCAGATCACAGTATGTACCTTGACCCCAGATGGGTAAGGGTGATCTAAGGTACAAATTCCCGAGTTTTGATTTCTAGCGCTGAGAAGTGGATATATGTATTAGAAAAAGTGACAAAAAGAGGCACATTAGGCACAGAAGACAGTAGAGGTTTTCTAGCGGTTATTTTTTGGGACAAAAGCTAATTACAGTTGGTCAAAGGTGAGATAATTAAGCATTACCGCTCATAATGGAGCGCTGTTTAAACAATTGTAGGGCGGTAATCTGACTGTATCCAGACATGCCAGATGGGAGAGCCATCAAATGCCAAAAGCTGTCAGAGCTGGTGCTGGCGCAGCTTAAGGAAGTAGTGGACTTGAAAGCAAGGCCATGGTCAGAGATGCAGCTGACCATCGTGCATTAGTGCAGACTCTTGTAAGAAAAGAATCGCAAAAAAGACGATGCCCGCAAAGGCAAGAAGGCAAAATTGGTGCAGAAAAGACTATCTAAGTATGCCATTGGAAGGGCAATGTTGATGAGTGTAGATGGATCGAATTCACAGCAGATTGCAAATATGCTGCAGGTGAATAACCAAAGGCAGTTTGACCAGAGTAATAATGGGTCTGCGAGGAAGAGGCTTTCAGAATAATTAGGGAAGCATTCAGAGTAACCAAGGTGGGTTTCAAAGCACACAGGAGAATAGTCAAAGCATATGAGAGGAGCAAGTTAGGAGACTTCATGTATGTTCAATATGCGGTATGTCAGCCAGAATACCGTGAACGCATGTGTAGAAGCAAGGATTCATGCAGAATGGACAATTCTTGAGAGGGGGACAGCACGCCCCCTAGTGTACAGCTCACAAATAAAGGAGGGGCTTTGATGAATGAGAGAAGGAATACAAAGTGCCCTCCCGTTCAAGGATGCTCAAACTATACTGAGGAAATGTCCTTTTTAACATATGCAGATGGAATTGATATAATAAATGTGCACATGCAGTGACTCATATTAGGGTGGGCCTTGTACGCACTACTGGGGGATTTTTTGGACTCAGTAATAAGGGGTCACTCCCCTTGCGACTAAAGATGACAGCCATTGAGGGCTGACAGTACGGTGATAAAATGATTTTGTGACGTAAAGTATTGAACATGTAGGGGTTTTTCTGTTTAGGAAAATCTAAGGGTATGTTGGCGCCTCCAAGGGCTACAGCCTATGAGGGGGTTGTGTTAAAACTAGTGATGAAATAGTCAGACATTGGAAAGAGAATTCTGCCATGGGTGCAGCGGAAAGTACTAGCAGAAACTGAGCAAGCTCATTGTTGTTTGTATTCTGAGAAACTTCATGATGAACCCTCGAATGTAAAGGAAGAGATAGTGGCAGTGGGAGAGATTCTCTTTTTTGACATTTCTTTAAAAATCAATCAAGGTAATAGACTTAGAGATACAGGTGCCGCTGGGGTAAAGCGCATGACTAATAGAGATGGTTGAGGTATTGACAAAATGTATGCCTACTGTCGTGCTTTTCATCACAGGCTGTTGAAATAGTGGCGCTTATTGTTGCGCCATGGAAATCTTGTAGATCCAGAAGTAACGGTGTACAGTGACTCCGCCCATGTGACGTCATCAGTACACGCAAAACTAGCACATTGAAAAGGGAGGGGTGACCCCCGAGTGGGCGGCACTCCTGTGCAGCATACAGCGTTATTGATTAGACCCATGTGAGAGTGCACTACGACTCCCAGTAGTCATTATAGTAGGGTGATAGGATAGCTACACTGTCATAAGTATGTCAATAAAAAAGAACCACACCGCAATGAGTGCAAGGAATGGTGCAGTTTGAATAAAGAAGAAAACGTTGAATTTTGTAATAAGTAAAGTGCACCGTATGCAAAATAAATTTACTGCAGAGGGTAAGTAAGTGAGCCCACATGGAGGCTCAGCAATGTGTAAACGCAGAATACATAAAGACACACAAGAATAAAAGGTGTTAATATAAAAAGAAGGAATGCCTCCACAAAACCAGAGGAATACATGCATTAACAGTAGGACAGCCTGACAGGAGGGGCTTGATGCATTCAGAATTGTTAGTGGCACTAGGTTTTAAAGGTGCCAAGAACTAATATGGCAAAGAGAGAACAATTTTGAGGTCTCGTAGTAGACATTGGGACTGTGTGTCCATGGAGCAAAGACAGAAAGGTGGTGGATGACTATAATAAGGCTGAGGATGGTTTTTGAAGACTATAAATGCAGTTTTTGTTTAGTAAGACATTAACAGTTTCTGGAGGAGGTGATTTTTTTGTATATGGGTAACAGGCACTTGTCAGTGGCTGAGGAAAGGATTGGATGGCAAAGCCTAAGCATGATGATGTTGTTTAGGTAATTAAAGAAAAGTGTGTTTTGTTTTATTGTGAGAAATACACCATTTGAATATGGGTATATTTATAGGGGCATGAACAAGGCAGAAGGCCAATGAGATTGTTCTGGTAGAGATTAAAGGCTTTAATTGTTGTGGCAAAAGCGTGGAATTATAGATAATTGTGTGACCTGGTGGAAAGGTGGTAAGAGTATATGATGAATTCAGTCTCAGACCACGGATATTTATGAGCAAAGAGGGTGTGGGGGACAAATGACCTCTAAGAAATTAGAGACAGCCATAGAGTAAGAAACAGGTCAAAAGATTAAGGAACGAATAATAAAAATAAGATCATGAAGGATAGTAATGGTTCACATAAAAAGGTTTAGGTTAAGTAACATCACAGATGGTGATATACCTATATAGGGCTTAATGGAGTATTAAGTGGTGCTTTCTTTAGGAGCATACTATAATGTAATAGCACCCAGCATAAATAAAAGAAGATTGGAAAAAATGTCAAAATCGTTGGGTAGATTTTGGACCTTTTTTCGCATAGGTCCAGAAAAATGAATTAGGAGAAGATAAAAATAATTGATTTACCCTAAAACCATATAGGAGTAAAAGAGCTCAGTTAATAAATAAATAAATCAAAAATGAATAAAGAAATGATTGGATGAATGAATGAATGGTTTGGGAATTAAACAAGGAGCATAAAATGGGTACAAAATCAAAAAATTGAAAATAAATAGTATCAATGAGGGTTCCAAGCCAGAGCCATTTTAAAAAGAAAATACAAGGGTAAGTAAATTACCATTTTTTGAGTGCCTGTAACGATGTTGGTTTATGTTACAGATGAAAATCATGGATCTTGCGTGAACGTAGGAGGAATGTCTGCATGGCCTTAAATAGGGAGAAAAGAAAAAGAGGTAAGTACTGGTTCGCACCACAAGGGTGTGGACACACAGTTGATCATTACTAAAAGTAAGATGATCCAGGTGAGTAACAGAAAAAGAGGTAGATAGAGACACAGAGTGTGTAGCCATTTTTCCCAAGATAGGCGCAATAAGGTGTAAGGAGAGTAGAACATAGATGAAAGCACGGCCACTTCAGACAAACGCTGACAACAGAAGTCAAATTGAAGTTGGGTAATTATTTTTGTATTTATGGTGCCAAAGGGGCTTGATTTGGTGAGGGTACACATTTTTTTTAGAATAGACAAACAATGTAATTTTATGATAAAAATGAAAGCACATAGTAAGAATTGGTGCCATAGTCTGGAAAAACAGGGGTAGACTAGATTGAATGTAGTGGGGTAAAGAGGGGATGATGTGCAATGAAACGTTTAGTTTGTCTCAACAGGATGAAAGCAAAGCACAGAAGAAAAGACCATGGTCCAACGCAATCAGGAAAAAGATGGAGACACAAAGGCAGGAAGCATTTACAGCTGATCAGGAAGTATTTACAGCATAGTTGAATGAAGCATTTACAGCTGAGCGGCAAGCATGTTCAGCAAAACAGAGGAAGCACGTTCCGCTAAGCAGACGAAGACTGTTCAACTGAGCTGAGAAAAAGGCTAAATATAGGCATAAATGTTGTACAGGTCCAATAAACAAGTTTGTTCTTATGTGCATCACAGGGTCAGAGACAGCCTATAACTTAAATCGGCTGAAAGTAGTGAGAAATGATCATACGTATGCATTTTCTGTTAGCAGCCAGGAGAAAATGTTTGGGTTAGGAAGTAACTTGAACCCCTTGCCAGTCCTTGAATGACTTTTGTCTCTATTTTGATTTTCTACAGACAACAGGGATCCCTACCGGCAGTGTTCTCTTCTACTATGGATGTGCCTAGAAGACAGAAAAAAAAGAAGACGTCCTTCTTTAAATGTGTTTTATTTGTTGTTTGTTATTTTTTTATCCTTGGTCTGAAAGGGTCGACCTTAGGAGGAAATGTGTCCCCCAAAGGAAAAATAATGTGTATAAAGAGAAAACCCAGACAAAAGAAGGGCGGAGAAAAATGAGGAAATAGGCAAATGTATTTAGTGCCTAAATATATATGTTTATTGTAAACAAATTAGGTTCCAGCAGGTTGACCACATAGAGTAAAATTAATGTCAATGTGTACACCAAAGAAAAAGAATTAGTAGCTTTGATTCGCAAAGAACAAAACTATACGATGTAGCTGTGTCTAGGAGGTAGGAATCTCCAGAAAATGTATAAATGTAGTTTTTCTAGGAGACAGGGACGTTCAAAACATAAGATGAATGTAGTTTGTTTAGAAGGCAGGTGAAGTTTGTCAGGGCACAAGGTTTTTAAGGGATTGGGTTGACAGGAAATGTACTGATAATAGAGACATACTTATTTTACAAAGGAAACTCATTCAGTTTTTTATTACAGATGGACAATGAGGGACCTGTATGCCTCAAAAAATTGATATTGAACCACACAACGAGAGAGAGAAGTCACTGAGGAACCCAATTACATGCCCGATTTTGTTCAAAGTTGTTGTCTGCAAAAAACTCCCCCATCCTTGTGTTCCCTTGCTAAAATGCCCCCTCTTTTGAACTTATTTGAACAATGGATCTGCATGCTCTATGCAAAAAGAGACACTCCAAAGTGAAATAATTGGGCTTGAATCAAAGGCCTAAGAACTTGCTTCAAAACAGCTAAAAAAAAAAAAAAAAAGAGGCCATAATCGTCAGGACACAGATGGTCCACGGATGCCAAACCGAGATGAGTCGGGTGGAAGACATGTGAGTTGAAGATGTATTGATGAGAAGAAAAATATATGTTGAACTTTGAAAATATGAATGAGCAAGAAAATGGGACCAGGGAAAGAAATCATTGTTCATGTGGAGGGAGTAGCAGAAAGGATGTGGACTATGAGCCATGATATGGGCAAAATGAATGAAGACACATGGGCTAATGGTTTACCCCAAAGATTGACCAAACTCTCACGTTATAGTGGCTGTAAAATTATCTGAGGCATATAGTTAGTTTAAAGTAAACTGGGGAATGGAGGTAGGGCTTAAATAAAAGAAAATAAAAGTAGTATTAGAAACACATACATTTTCAGACTAGGAGAGTATAATGTGTTAGTACTGATGTTGTAGAAATGTTTTAGAATACCTCTTAGAATAAAGTAAATTTTCTATAGAAAAGGGTGATTAGGTTAGAGATGTGTAGGTACATTGAAAATTAAGGAGGGTGGACATGGGTGTAGTTGTAAGCATTGAGTACATGACTAAATACTATAAAATATGGGGGAGTGTAAAGGAACGACTATCCCCTCCCCCTCAAACTGAATGTAGTGGAGATAGACCCACTCCCCCGCAAACCGAACATAGATAACTTGGTGGGCGGATCAAGGACTCTAAATGTTGTAGAAATAAGAATTATAGTGCTTCCCAGCAAAGGGCTTTAAAACCGATTCATGTTTATGAGGTCAGAATGTTTTAAAAGATAGACGGCTTGTTAAGTAGTACATGTTAAGTATATTTTACTAAAAAACTAGACTTGAATCGGACCAAGTATCAAAATATGACCAGAAATAGGGTGATCCAACATTTTGTGATAGGTCAGGCATGGTCAGGCAATTCCTAAAATGGTGGATTGCTGTGAGTCATGATGACACCAGTGGAGATCTTTCTTTATAAAGAGTTCATGTAGGGGACAAAGGACGGTGCAAGGAGTGGATAAAACCGGTCTAGACTAGGTCCAGTGGCTGATAGGTGTCATGCAGACTGTCCCATTTGTGGGTTCCCATCACTCCAGTGCCAATACCCCTTCAGACGCCCATCATTCCAGCTCCCGTTCTGCCCATTTACCCTCACCCAGACAGGGTGGCAGCAGCAGTGTGGTGTTCATAGGTGGCGCACGCGGAGGAAGACGGGCAATGATGGTCACCCGAGGTCCTTACGACCGTTCCTCCATTGGCAGCTGCCTTTGCGTTATTCAACAGTTCACCGTAGCCTCTGGCACAGCTCGGTTCCATGTCACGTGACCAAGAAAAACCAACCGACTGATGTTATCATGGAACATGTGATGCGGAAGCACTTGGAGAGACGTGCATCACGTGACACCAAGGCATGTGTCACCTGTCTGCCCAGCGCAGTTAAAGACAGCGAGTACGCGCTTACACAGTGCTTCACAGCTGTTTCGTTTCAGCATTGTTTGGCGTTTCCTTACCTTCTTGATCACGGTTTAGGACTACGGAAAGCTTAATGGATTCCTCTTGTCTCACCCTTGGATTACGGTCTGTCTCGTGTTGCTTTTGGTCCTCCGACTCCTGGCACTGCTAATTGGTTTTCCTTCGGATTTCCCCTCGGGCTTGGTTGTACTCTTTGGCTCTTGACCTCGGAACTCTTTTGGATTGTTTACGGATTGCCCCGCTCCAACTACTGAACAATTACCATCAAGGCTCACACAGGTGTCACCAGTGTTTTCCACCACTTGCTGTTGCCAGCCACACACTGCAGGTGTGGGAACACCTCCTGCCTTGTCTGTCCCAACACAGGGTATGGTTTGTCATCTCGCTCCCCTTCCACCTAGATAATCCATGTAGTGATTCCCTTTATACCTTTTGATTATTGTCTGCCTTTACCGTTGTGTTTTACTTAACCCTTGCTTGCCTTACAGCGGTTGGGGGGTTTCCGGCGTTCCTGGTTCCTGCTCCTTCGGCACCCAACAACTGTGGCCTCAAGGATCGCACACGGAGTTCATTTACTGTCTCCCTGTGTGGTACTTGGGAACGGAGGTTTCTCATAGTCTTCACGACCATCAAGACACAACAGACTGTGAAGCCTCATTGGTTGTCTGGATTATGGAGGCCTCAGCCGGGGACCCCGTGGCCGCTTTGGTGCAAGCTATAACTGTCCTAAGCGCGGACATGGCTGCAGCCACAACGGCCATCCATCATCGCCTTGATTCCCTTCAGAGTACACGGCACCCCCTACCAGCTGACTCTGAATTCGGGGATACAACACCCCAACCCCCAGGTCCCTCCAGTACTCTACCCGCCCCCATACCAGTGGTGGTTCCTACCCCATTCCCATTAGCAGCCACCGAAAGATACCACGGTGACCCCAGGAAGTTCCGCACTTTTCTGAACCAATGTAAGCTCCACTTCCTCTGCCGACCTCAGGCGTTCCCTGACTCCACCACCAAGGCTGCCTTCCTGTTATCCCATTTGTCTGGCGTCGCAGCTACCAGGGAAAACCCATTGCTAGAAAATGACCATCCAGCCCTATATGACTTTGACATATTGGTAGACGAGATGTCCAAAGTGTTTGACACTAGCCACATGGCCCAGTCCCGGGATTTGGAGCTGCTTGACCTTGCTCAGGGTAAACAAACCCTCATTGAATACATAACCCGCTTCAATCAGCTGTCAGCAGAGACCTCTTGGCCTGAGAACAAAAAGGCTGTGGTATTCTATAGGGGGTAAAGTAGCTCTTTGAAAGATACTCTCTCGGTGCTACCATCACTCCCGCCATTATACCCCGATCTGGTCGACCTGGCTTTGCAGTTCGATGCTCGAAGAACCGAGCCGAGAGCAGAAGCCGGTCTCTCTGGCACTCATTTCTCCCTCTAACTGATGCACCCAGTGAATCCATGAGTGTTGGTGGGATACGTAGTCCCATAACCCTCACGGAACGGGAACGTCGGAGGGCGGACAATGCCTGCTTTTACTGCGGCCTCAATGGACACTACGTCAAAGACTGCCCAGGTCGCCCAAAAAACAAGAACCAGGGTTTTCAGAAAGCTTGCCCTTGAGATTGGGGGCCAGGGTGAGCACTTATCAGTCCCCCTCCGATTCAACCCCTGCATTTGGATCCATAAGACCCATCATAGTCCATGCCCTGTTGAGACCACACCCTGACACCACACACCCCATTCAGATAGTGATTGACTCTGGGGCCACAAGCTGCTTTATTGACATTACACTGGCCAATACACTTAACTTGCCCCTGGTTACCAAGAAGTGCCCTGAGCCCATGCAAGCCGTTGATGGGACCTCCCTTGCTTCCGGCCCGATTAGGCAACAGACCGCCCCTCTTGAGGTAGTCATTCAGGATACCCACAGGGAAACACTCACTTTCGATCTCATATTCACACCCCAGTTTGGGGTCATTCTGGGCATACCCTGGTTACGGCAGCATAACCCACTTATCAACTGGGGAACAGGTCAAGTCCTTTTTGAGTCCGAGATATGTCAACATTATTGTCTTGTAGAAATTGAGGGGGTGTCTACACCAGCACGAGCACTTGGTGCAATTGCCCTCCTTGCTGTGGCCGAGGAAAATGAACCACTCGCACCAGTCCCGCATACTATAGGCGCATTCTTGGCTAGCATCCCCACGGTTTATCATGATTTCCGGGCAGTGTTTGACGAAGGGTCAGCTGAGGGTCTACCTGCGCACAGACCTTACAACTGTCCCATAGACCTGATCCCTAATTCTCTGATACCCAAGAGTCGGGTCTACTCACTCTCTCCTTCCGAAGAGCTGGCTTTAAAGGACTATATACAAAAGGCTCTACGTATGGGTCACATACGGCCCTCAACCTCACCTGCAGCAAGCCCAATATTTTTTTTTCCGAAGAAGGAAGGAGATCTTTTCCCTTGCGTGGACTACAGGTGTCTAAACGCCATCACGGTCAAGAACCGTTACCCAATTCCCCTCATTTCCCCGCTCCTGGATAGGTTGACTCATGCTTCCGTTTACACCAAGCTAGACCTAGGGGGGGCATACAACTTGATCCGTATCCGTGAGGGGGATGAGTGAAAGATGGCGTTTTTGCACCCGGCAGGGCCTATACGAATACACAGTTATGCCCTTCGGGTTGTGTAATGCCCCGGCCACATTCCAGCGGTTTATGGACAATGTTTTCAGTGATATCTTGGATACTTACGTCATGATATACCTGGACGACATCCTTGTGTTTTCCCCTTCGCTGGAGGAACATGTTACCCATGTCAGAGAAGTGTTATCCCGATTACGCAAGAATGCTCTCTTTGCAAAACCAGAAAAATGTCAATTCCATACGAAGGAGGTAGAGTTCTTGGGATTCCACATCTCCCCAGGCAGACTAACCATGAACCAGTCCAAGGTCCGCGCGGTTGTGGACTGGCCGGTTCCGGTGAATCTCAGAACTCTGCAGTCCTTTCTCAGTTTCGCCAACTTCTATCGGCGATTCATTCCGGGGTTCTCCTCCATCGTAGCACCACTGACGGCCTTGACCAGCCCTCACGTTCCCTTCACATGTTCTACTGAACAATAAGCAGCCTTTGAGTCGCTCAAATCCTCCTTCACCACGGCCCCTGTCCTCCAACACCCAGACCCGGAACTCCCCTTTATTGTGGAAGCAGACGCTTCATCCTTTGCATTGAGGGCCGTACTTTCCCAACCATGCCCGGAATCTGGCCGCCTACATCCGGTGGCGTATCACTCACGAAAGTTCACCTCTACAGAATCACACTATACGGTCACTGAAAAGGAGCTCCTTGCTATCAAGGACGCATTCCAAGTGTGGAGGCATCATCTTCTGGGGGCTAAGCACCAGACCATTGTACACACTGACCATAGGAACTTGCAGGACCTCGCTTCTCTCAAGTGTGTCAATAGCCGGCAAGTACGATGGCACCTGTTTTTTGCGGCCTATGATTTTCTGATCAAACACCTGCCGGGTGTGACCCACGGGAAGGCGGACGCACTATCCCGTTCTCCTGGGGGGGTTTCTCTTCTGATCTTTCTGGAAACAGTACTCGACCAGGGTCACGTAGTCTGCATTTGCACACCATCACACCCATGATCTCCACTATACCACTCTGGGTCTCCCAACAACCCCATCTGCTATCCGAGTGGGATCCCGTTTATCATGACGGACTGCCTTTTGTACAGGGGAGACTGGTATTGCCCACTAGTGACACCCGAAACCTAGCATTGGAGTGGTCTCACAACGCTGCCGTCAATGGGCACCCTGGTCAACAGCGCACTCTAGACCTGTTAAAACGCTGGTGCTGGTGGCTGTCGATGAGACACGGCGTTGAGAACTATGTGAATACATGCTCAGTGTGTGCCCAATGCAAATCACAAAGGGGTCACCCGTTGGGTCTGCTACAGCCTTTGCCTGTGCCCCCAAAACCCTGGCATACCCTCACAATGGATTTCATTACTGATTTGCCCCGAATACAAGGTTACGGCACGGTGTGGGTGGTGGTAGACTCTTATATGAAGATGGCCCACTTTATCCCCTGTGCAGGCATCCCTTCTGCCCCTGCTTTGGCCAACCTGTTCTTTAAGTCTATTTTTTGTCTATTCGGGCTGCCAACGATCCTGGTGTCTGATAGGGGATCACAGTTCATGTCCCGATTCTGGCAAGCCCTCACTAAGTTGCTTGGGATTGATGCCCGATTCTCCTCTGGTTACCACCCGGAGACTGATGGACAGACGGAGAGGGTTAACCAGGCCTTGGAGCAATACTTACGTTGTTTGTCTCTACAGTACCAGAAGTCCTGGGTCAGTTTACTACACCTCACTGAGTTCACGTACAACAACGCTTTCCATTCCTCCACAGGCTTCTCCCCGTTCTATCTTCTCTATGGCCAGTATCCCCGGACCCTTCCTTTTCCTGATCTATCATCATCTGGTACTCCTGCTGCAACTGCTTGTGCCCGCGATCTTGCCATGGTCCATGCCCATACTATTGCCCACCTGCAGGAGACCCAGTCATCCATGAAGGCGGCAGCTAACAGGAAGCGGGTGTAGGCTCCTGGGTACCGTTTGGGGGACCGCGTTTGGTTGTCTACTCGTCACCTGCACATACCTGGCTACCGCAAACTATTCCCTCGGTTTGTTGGTCCTTACCGGGTGTCTAAGGCCCTGAATCCAGTTGCTTATCGTCTCTCGGTCCCTCCTGCCTGGTGCATTCATCCGGTGTTTCACACCTCTTTGCCCAAACTTTGCACTGACCCTACCCGCATTGTAATGCCTCCGGTCCCTGTGTACGTTATTTCCCCCGACGTGTTCGAGGTTAGTGCCATTCTGGGTTCCCGCTTCCTTAGAGGGCGGTTGCAGTGTCTGGTAGATTGGTTGGGTTATGGCCCTGAAGGCCGCTCTTGGGTTCCTGCTCGGTATGTCCATGCCCCTCGTTTGGTCGCCCAGTTCCATCGGGATTTCCCGTCCATCCCACGGGGGGTGGGCCTTTGGGGGGGGCTCTGTCATGCAGACTGTCCCATTTACGGGTTCCCATCAATCCAATGCCAATACCCCTTCAGGCGCCCATCATTCCAGCTCCCTTTCTGCCCATTTACCCTCACTTACCCAGTCAGGGTGGCAGCAGCAGTGTGGTGTTCATAGGTGGCGCACGCGGAGGAAGACGGGCATGGATGGTCACCCAGGGTCCTTGTGACCGTTCCTCCATTGTCAGCTGCCTTGGCGTTATTCAACAGTTCGCCGTAGCCTCTGGCCCAGCTCGGTTCCGCATCACGTGACCAAGAAAAACAAACCGACTGATGTTATCACAGAACACGTGACGCGGAAGCACTTGGAGAGACGTGCATCACGTGACACCAGGGCATGTGTCACCTGACTGCCCAGCGCAGTTAAAGACAGCGAGTATGAGCTTACACAGTGCTTCACAGCTGTTTCGTTTCAGCATTGTTTGGCGTTTCCTTACCTTCTTGATCATGGTTTCACACTGCCGAAAGCTTAACAGATTCCTCTTGTCTCACCCTTGGATTACGGTCTGTATCATGTTGCTTTTGATCCTCCGACTCTTGGCACTGCTAATTGGTTCTCCTTCGGATTTCCCCTCGGACTTGGTTGTACTCTTTGGCTCTTCACCTCAGAACTCTTTTGGATTGTTTACGGATTGCCTGCTCCAACTACTGAAAAATGACCATCAAGGCTCACACAGGTGTCATAGCGTGTTTCCATCCAGAGTGCTGACCAGTGTTTTCCAACACTTGCTGCTGCCAGCCACACACTGCAGGTGTGGGAACACCTCCTGCCTTGTCTGTCCCAACACAGGGTATGGTTTGTCATCTCGCTCCCCTTACGCCTAGGTAAGCCCTGTAGTGATTCCCTTTATACCTTTTGATTATTCTCTGCCTTTACTGTTGTGTTGTACTTAACCCTTGCTTGCCTTACAGCGTTCGGGGGGTTTCCGGCGTTCCTGGTTCCTGCTCCTTTGGCAGTCAACACCTGTAGCCTCAAGGATCGCACAGGGAGTTAATTTACTGTCTCCCTGTGTGGTACTTGGGGACAGAGGTTTCTCATAGTCTTCACGACCATCAAGACACAACAATAAGCCCGCGAATCACAAGTGGAAAGAGGAACAGCACATTGATCATGCCATGTAAAATCAATGAATCACAGATAGAAAGGGGTTGTCTTTATGACCAAACCATTACCTCATCTCCCTAGAACTGTATATAAGGGTGGTGAACTCAGTGATTTAGAGCAGAGTCCAGAGGTGTTGCTGATGATGTGTCCTGTGTATTGCCTGTTGGAAGAAATAAAACCTGATGACTTCTGAAACCAGGCTGAGTGTCATGCTTTCTCCAGAGTCTCTTCTTGATCCCAAGAAATACCATGGCCCAGAGGGTGGGGTGGTTGGACCATCCAGAAAACTGTGATTTTGCTACCATTACTGAAGTATTTTGGTCCGAACATATGCACAGAAGTCACGGTGGATGCCAGCCTCGTTGTCCTACGGGCAATTCTAGTGCAGCATCAACTAGGGCGAGAATCTCCCAGGACCATGATACCAAGAGCCTGTCCGAGGTGGAGACAGGATATTTGCAGCCTGAGAAGGAAGGGCTTGCCGTTGTTTTGGTCTGCGAACACTTTCAGATGTTCCTTCTAGGGAAACCATTTACAATTGTAACAGACCATCAGGCCCTAGTGACCATTTATGGGAGTTCCCACTGCAAGATGCCCCCTCGAATAGATTGACGGGGCCTGCGCCTACAGGATTTCAACTTTACTATTGTTCACAAGCCCGGAAAGGAGTATAACCCCACAGATTTCATGTCTCAGCACCCCTTACCAGAACCATCCTCCAATTAATCCATAGCGGTGGAGTATGTCAATTTTCTCCCCCATCAGGACCCCCAAGGGCAATCACACAGGAGATCATCTTGGAGCACACCAGGCATGACAACATTCTAACGAGAGTGCTGGAACTTATATAACCCAGAAGATGGAGAGACATTGATCTTACAAGCATCCGAGGGGAAAGCTGCTACACAGCTGACCTGCAAGCGTTTAAGAATATACAAGAGGAATTGGCAGTATCAGCAGAAGGACTCATCATGTGAGGACACCGAATAGTAATCCCCACCGACCTACGACAACATGTTGTGGATCTAGCTCTCGAAGGTCATTGCAGGGTGGTATCCACGAAGAGACAAGTAAGGGACACCATGTGGTTCCCAGAAATATACCAGATGGTAGGGCACACAGTCAACACATGCCACCTCTGCCAGAGCACCTCCAGACCAAACAATCCGGAACCCTTACTAATGTCTGAAATGCCAGAGCGCCCGTGGACCCACCTTGCCATCGACTTTTTTGGCCCTTTCGGAGACAACAAATACTGGCTCGTCATCATGGACGAACATTCTCGTTTCCCATTGGTGCACATGTTCTCGTCCACTGCAGCCAGCATTGTGATACCTGTGCTAGACAGCATATTCTCAGCATGGGGAATCCCAGAGGTCCTAAAGTCGGACAAAGGTTCACCCTTCAGCAGTCTGGAGTTCGCCATGTTCATGTGGTACATGGGCATTCACCACTGAAAAGTTACTCCACTATTGCCCGAGGCCAACGGCATGGTGGAGAAATTTATGAACAGCCTCGAGAGGGTTCTCAAACAAAATTAGCTGCAGCCAATGTCTCTGAACCAGGTGGTGTGCAACATGCTGAGGGACTACTGAAACTGACTGCATGGCAATACCAGAAAATGTACCTCAGAACTACTCTTTGGCCGATGGATAAGGACCAGACTCCCACCCCTAGCAAGTGGCTTCAGTGAGGACATAGAACAGATTAGAGACCTTGATGTCTGCAGGAAGCAAGGCATGAAGGATTATACCGATAACAGGAGGTGAGCCAAGAACACTGACTTGCAAGTGGGGGACAAGGTACTCATGTGCAGAAGACAAAACAAGAAAGCAGAATCAAAGTTTGATCCTTCACATTGAATCTGTTGGTTGTCTCATGATCATCAGTCTGGCTTCAGAGCTGCCAGAGGCACGGAAACTGCTCTCCTGAACATCTGTGAAAACCTACTCTCCAACCTTGATTCCAACTCCCCCTATGTCCTCATCTTACTTGATCTCCCTTCTGACTTTGACACCGTCAACCATGCCATCCTGCTCAACCGTCTCTGTTGAGCCCCAACTTTCAGTGCTATGCAGATGACACTCAGCTCATTTTCATGCTACCCTCAGCCACCTCTTCTCCCTCTCTCATCTCTGACTGTCTGTCCGCCATCCAGGAGTGGTGTGCCGCCAATGATCTCTGCCTTAATGCCATTAAGACAGAGATTCTCCTCATCGCCACACCCGCTCCCTCCTTTCCTGTCGCTCTTTGGCCGGCCTCTTTTGGCCCTCTTCATGTTTCCACATTTGAGGCCAAAAACCTTGGGTTCATCTTCGACTCCACACTTTCCTTCTATCCTCACATCTCTGATGTCGCTAACAAGTCTCACTAATAGCTGCACCTCCTCAGAGGTATTCTTCCCTTCCTCTCCTTCCCCCAGAAGCTCACCGTCTCCAGAGCTCTGGTTCTCTCTAGGCTGGACTATTGCAACAGCCTCTTTCTAAATGTGCCTGCTTCTGCTCTCCGCCCTCTGCAACTCATCCAGAATAGAACTGCAAGACTTACCCTTGGCCTCAAGCCCAGGGATCATATCTCTCCAGGACTGAAATCTCTACATTGGCTCCCAGTGGCTGCGATGATTAAGTTCAAAACCCTCTGCATTGTCCACAAAGCCTTCTGGGGCCTCGGGCCTCAATACCTTCAACTCTCCCTTCCTAAATATCTTCCTTCTCGAGCTCTTCGCTCATCCACCTCCAGCTCCCTCGGGTCAGACGCTTCTCCAAGGAACGTGTTGGTGGTAGATCTCTTTCTTCGGCTGGGGAAGGGAAAGATTGCGAAGGGAAAAAGAGGCAGCAGGTGGGGTTGGGCAAGTGTGGTTGTTTGAGGGGAAATGTGGGAGATGGGTGGTATAATGAAGGGTGTGTGGTGGGCTGGTAGAGGGCAGAAGCTGCTTTTTCAGAAATGGGGTGGAGGAGGGGAAGGAGAGGGTTTCGGTTGGGGTTCAGTTTAGGATAGAGAAGAGGAAGGCTCGATAGGGAAAACAATTTGAGGAATTAACCACATGGGCAATAGTCAGGTATATAAGAGTCACATGGGGCAGACCAGAGGCAGTGAGGGCCACCTGCAGTGAATATGAAGATGTTCAAGCCACACAGGGAAGAACTGGGACAGTGACAGTCACATGGTGCAGAGGTAGGGCAGTGAAAGTCACATAGGGAAGAACTGGGGCAGTGAGAGCAATATAGAGCAGAACTTGGGGAAGGGAGAACCACACAGGACATAACTGATGCAGTGAGAGCAACATGGGCAGTACCAATACAGTGGAAGTGACATGGGGCAGAACTGAGGCAAGTATAGCAAAACAGGGCTGAACCAAGGCACTAAGAGCCACCGAACACAGAAAAGGGGACGTGAGAGACACATGGTGCAGAACTGGGGAAGTGAGTAATATATGGAGTATAACTTGGGGAAGCGAGAACCCCAGGACATAAATGAGGCAGTGAGAGCAACATGGGCAGTACCGATACAGTGGAAGTGACATGGGGCAGAACTGAGGCAAGTATAGCAAAACAGGGCTGAACCAAGGCACTAAGAGTCACCGAACACAGAAAAGGGGACGTGAGAGACACATGGTGCAGAACTGGGGAAGTGAGTAATATATGGAGTATAACTTGGGGAAGCGAGAACCACGCAGGACATAAATGAGGCAGTGAGAGCAACATGGGCAGTACCGATACAGTGGAAGTGACATGGGGCAGAACTGAGGCAAGTATAGCAAAACAGGGCTGAACCAAGGCACTAAGAGCCACCGAACACAGGAAAGTGGAAGTGAGAGTCACATGGTGCAGAACTGGGGAAGTGAGTAATATATGGAGTATAACTGGGGGACGTGAGAGCCCCAGGACATAAATGAGGCAGTGAGAGCAACATGGGCAGTACCGATACAGTGGAAGTGACATGGGGCAGAACTGAGGCAAGTATAGCAAAACAGGGCTGAACCAAGGCACTAAGAGTCACCGAACACAGAAAATGGGACGTGAGAGACACATGGTGCTGAACTGGGGAAGTGAGTAATATATGGAGTATAACTTGGGGAAGCGAGAACCACGCAGGACATAAATGAGGCAGTGAGAGCAACATGGGCAGTACCGATACAGTGGAAGTGACATGGGGCAGAATTGAGGCAAGGAGAGCAACACAGGGCTGAACCGAGGCAGTAAGAGCCACCGAACACAGGAAAGTGGAAGTGAGAGTCACATGGTGCAGAACTGGGGAAGTGAGTAATATATGGAGTATAACTGGGGGACGTGAGAGCCCCAGGACATAAATGAGGCAGTGAGAGCAACATGGGCAGTACCGATACAGTGGAAGTGACATGGGGCAGAACTGAGGCAAGTATAGCAAAACAGGGCTGAACCAAGGCACTAAGAGTCACCGAACACAGAAAATGGGACGTGAGAGACACATGGTGCAGAACTGGGGAAGTGAGTAATATATGGAGTATAACTTGGGGAAGCGAGAACCACGCAGGACATAAATGAGGCAGTGAGAGCAACATGGGCAGTACCGATACAGTGGAAGTGACATGGGGCAGAACTGAGGCAAGTATAGCAAAACAGGGCTGAACCAAGGCACTAAGAGTCACCGAACACAGAAAATGGGACGTGAGAGACACATGGTGCAGAACTGGGGAAGTGAGTAATATATGGAGTATAACTTGGGGAAGCGAGAACCACGCAGGACATAAATGAGGCAGTGAGAGCAACATGGGCAGTACCGATACAGTGGAAGTGACATGGGGCAGAACTGAGGCAAGTATAGCAAAACAGGGCTGAACCAAGGCACTAAGAGTCACCGAACACATAAAAGGGGACGTGAGAGACACATGGTGCAGAACTGGGGAAGTGAGTAATATATGAAGTATAACTTGGGGTAGCGAGAACCACGCAGGACATAAATGAGGCAGTGAGAGCAACATGGGCAGTACCGATACAGTGGAAGTGACATGGGGCAGAACTGAGGCAAGTATAGCAAAACGGGGCTGAACCAAGGCACTAAGAGCCACCGAACACAGGAAAGTGGAAGTGAGAGTCACATGGTGCAGAACTGGGGAAGTGAGTAATATATGGAGTATAACTGGGGGACGTGAGAGCCCCAGGACATAAATGAGGCAGTGAGAGCAACATGGGCAGTACCGATACAGTGGAAGTGACATGGGGCAGAACTGAGGCAAGTATAGCAAAACAGGGCTGAACCAAGGCACTAAGAGCCACCGAACACAGGAAAGTGGAAGTGAGAGTCACATGGTGCAGAACTGGGGAAGTGAGTAATATATGGAGTATAACTTGGGGAAGCGAGAACCACGCAGGACATAAATGAGGCAGTGAGAGCAACATGGGCAGTACCGATACAGTGGAAGTGACATGGGGCAGAACTGAGGCAAGTATAGCAAAACAGGGCTGAACCAAGGCACTAAGAGTCACCGA
Organism: Ambystoma mexicanum; assembly: GCF_040938575.1. Classification (NCBI taxonomy): domain Eukaryota; kingdom Metazoa; phylum Chordata; class Amphibia; order Caudata; family Ambystomatidae; genus Ambystoma; species Ambystoma mexicanum. Next base: position 471,990,525 of record NC_090934.1, read on the forward strand.
ACACAGAAAATGGGACGTGAGAGACACATGGTGCAGAACTGGGGAAGTGAGTAATATATGGAGTATAACTTGGGGAAGCGAGAACCACGCAGGACATAAATGAGGCAGTGAGAGCAACATGGGCAGTACCGATACAGTGGAAGTGACATGGGGCAGAACTGAGGCAAGTATAGCAAAACAGGGCTGAACCAAGGCACTAAGAGTCACCGAACACATAAAAGGGGACGTGAGAGACACATGGTGCAGAACTGGGGAAGTGAGTAATATATGAAGTATAACTTGGGGTAGCGAGAACCACGCAGGACATAAATGAGGCAGTGAGAGCAACATGGGCAGTACCGATACAGTGGAAGTGACATGGGGCAGAACTGAGGCAAGTATAGCAAAACGGGGCTGAACCAAGGCACTAAGAGCCACCGAACACAGGAAAGTGGAAGTGAGAGTCACATGGTGCAGAACTGGGGAAGTGAGTAATATATGGAGTATAACTGGGGGACGTGAGAGCCCCAGGACATAAATGAGGCAGTGAGAGCAACATGGGCAGTACCGATACAGTGGAAGTGACATGGGGCAGAACTGAGGCAAGTATAGCAAAACAGGGCTGAACCAAGGCACTAAGAGCCACCGAACACAGGAAAGTGGAAGTGAGAGACACATGGTGCTGAACTGGGGAAGTGAGTAATATATGGAGTATAACTTGGGGAAGCGAGAACCACGCAGGACATAAATGAGGCAGTGAGAGCAACATGGGCAGTACCGATACAGTGGAAGTGACATGGGGCAGAATTGAGGCAAGGAGAGCAACACAGGGCTGAACCGAGGCAGTAAGAGCCACCGAACACAGGAAAGTGGAAGTGAGAGTCACATGGTGCAGAACTGGGGAAGTGAGTAATATATGGAGTATAACTGGGGGACGTGAGAGCCCCAGGACATAAATGAGGCAGTGAGAGCAACATGGGCAGTACCGATACAGTGGAAGTGACATGGGGCAGAACTGAGGCAAGTATAGCAAAACAGGGCTGAACCAAGGCACTAAGAGTCACCGAACACAGAAAGAGGACGTGAGAGACACATGGTGCTGAACTGGGGAAGTGAGTAATATATGGAGTATAACTTGGGGAAGCGAGAACCACGCAGGACATAAATGAGGCAGTGAGAGCAACATGGGCAGTACCGATACAGTGGAAGTGACATGGGGCAGAACTGAGGCAAGTATAGCAAAACAGGGCTGAACCAAGGCACTAAGAGTCACCGAACACAGAAAAGGGGACGTGAGAGACACATGGTGCAGAACTGGGGAAGTGAGTAATATATGGAGTATAACTTGGGGAAGCGAGAACCACGCAGGACATAAATGAGGCAGTGAGAGCAACATGGGCAGTACCGATACAGTGGAAGTGACATGGGGCAGAATTGAGGCAAGGAGAGCAACACAGGGCTGAACCGAGGCAGTAAGAGCCACCGAACACAGGAAAGTGGAAGTGAGAGTCACATGGTGCAGAACTGGGTAAGTGAGTAATATATGGAGTATAACTGGGGGACGTGAGAGCCCCAGGACATAAATGAGGCAGTGAGAGCAACATGGGCAGTACCGATACAGTGGAAGTGACATGGGGCAGAACTGAGGCAAGTATAGCAAAACAGGGCTGAACCAAGGCACTAAGAGCCACCGAACACAGGAAAGTGGAAGTGAGAGTCACATGGTGCAGAACTGGGGAAGTGAGTAATATATGGAGTATAACTTGGGGAAGCGAGAACCACGCAGGACATAAATGAGGCAGTGAGAGCAACATGGGCAGTACCGATACAGTGGAAGTGACATGGGGCAGAATTGAGGCAAGGAGAGCAACACAGGGCTGAACCGAGGCAGTAAGAGCCACCGAACACAGGAAAGTGGAAGTGAGAGTGACATGGTGCAGAACTGGGGAAGTGAGTAATATATGGAGTATAACTGGGGGACGTGAGAGCCACACAGGACGTAACTAAGGAAGTTGGAGCCACATGGGCATAAATGATAGAGGGAAAGTGACGTGAGGCAGAATTGCGACAGTGAGATGCTCACTGGGCAGAGGCGGTGTGCCGAGAGACACTTAACAGAACGGGGGCAGTAAGTGCCACATGGGGCTGAACTGGGGCAGTTAGAGCTGGGGCCTCACATCTGAAGTATAAGAAATGTTCCCTCTACAGAACTGTAACTGTTATGGCGTTTACATCCATATCGCCCATAATTGGAACGGTAAAATGCACAATGTTGACTAATTAAAAAAATATGTTGGGTGAAGAACCACCAAACCCTCTTCAGTGGATTCATCTCCCTTTGCCAAATCGGGGACATTTATGCACCACTACTTTAAACGGTTCTGCCACTGGATCCAAACGTGCTAACATATCACCATCTGCCTAATAAAATGCGCTGGGTGCGGTATCATAGAATCCCAATTATAGGGCAGTGAGACAAGCATGACTTCTTATACCATCTCTCAAATGGCATTCCATGAGCAGGACCTGACCAGGCTCCAATGTAACAACTGTATTGGGGGTCCCTGTAGCAGGCCCACCGGTCTCATCTAATACGCCCCCTGAAGCATGTCTGAGTTAAACAAATAAGTCGGGTACCACATTTCCGCCCCACCTTTAACTGTGTGAAGCACCTTGCATTAATCGTCCTTCGGAGAACAGCCTCTACATGTAGTAATAAAGCCTATTAACAAGCCCTCAGCAGCACAGTGGCAACGTGCTTACCTTGGAAGCAAAATAACACGGAGCAACACGGGTTCGATCCCTGGGTCTGCGCTTAGAAACCTCTGGGTATTAAGCGCGTTATAAATAACCTATCATATCATAGTACTCGGTTCCCTGATGAATTTTCAAATGGTTTCCATGTTAGTTTATGGCAGAACAATGCTGAGCTATAAGATGCTGAAGGCTTTTAATGTCCCCCCCTTACATTTAGGGGCAAATGTTATATAGAATTTGTATTACCTTTATAATACATGTTATTACATTTTAATGTTTCCTTTTAAGAAATAATTATTAGCAAGTGCTGCATTCAGTGGAGTACCTCAAGAGTTTGAGCAAACACTAAACTGTGTTCTTCAGTGCACGTCCTTTCCTCCTGCTGCTTGGCCTTCAGGTCTACTGCCTGCCAATGGGAAGCATTGCTACATATATAGATAGAATGGACCGCCCTCAAAGGAAGTGTGCGAATAGGCCGTGGCAAACAGGACTGTGGATCAGGCACATTGGCCTGTGCCACACAGATATCCTGAGTGTGCCACTCTCCTTCTTCCGCTGGCACCACACTGGCAACAACTAATTCCTGTAACATGCTTCAAAGGCACCACACAAAGCAAGAAATCCTCTAATTATTGCGATGTGGGGAGGGGGCGCCTCTCCCCTCTCTGTTTCTTTATTTGTGTCACAGAGGGCAGCCATGTTATAGCAAGTGGTAAATTGACCGAACACACGGTCTTATTCATAGGCCATGCTATGGTGTGTTAAGCTGCTCGAACCAGCTTAAGGACCCCCTGAATTCTTGCTTGAGGCTGTCTGCCGGCAACAGGCAGGCCTTCATGGCCGACTCTGTCCACTGAAAGCTGGCTCCAAGTCAAGCTCCTGGTGGGGCATTGATTAGCAAGGCTTTCCAAGCATGTCTTTCCTAGAGGAAATTCCAGGCGACAGTTAAAACAGATTGTACTGGATCCAGTTGTAACATGGATTTTTGGTCACAGCACACCATTTGCCCAACAGAAAAGGGAAACTCCACTGGAGAAAGTCTGCTGATTAAAGAAAAACACAGACGGAAACCAATCGAGATTAAAAACTACTTACAAAATGCATATGGAATCAGCTACATAGCAGTAAAATGTCCAAATACCTACATGTCAGCAATCAGTTTCAATAGGATCTGTTTGTGACTTGACAAACAGAATTTCGAACAGAGTTGGGGGACATTGACAAGGATGTGATGAGACTAGAGATGTGGTAAGAAATTGACTATTAAGGCCAGTAAATCAGAAGGGAATGCATAGGTGGTGTTGATGAGGGTTAATAAAGAACCAGAGAAAAGGAAATATCCAGGATGAAAAAGATATGCGAAAAACATTTCTGGAGATTTGTTTCTATGTGTGCGCAATCACTATTTATAAACGGTTATGGGAGATCAGTGGCTAAATGTGCCTGCTGTGTGAGCTTTAAGGTTAATATTCTAAGCCTAAGTGGTCAGCTCAAACTGGTCTAAATTAACAACATTATTGCCTGGAGCCGAGAGCAATACAGGATGTAATGTTCCCGTGACCCGACTTAAGGGCATGATGGAAGCGAGGGCCAATAAGGAGGCCTCAGGGCACTCTGCGTCCCATATTGCCTTGTAGCCCCAGGCAATAATGTTAATAGCAGCCGATCACGCAGCTGAGCGCTAGTATTCACTGTGCAAACGAAATCAAAATGAACAAAAACATGTCCATGATCGCAGCCAGCCATCGTTGTGAAAAAGAAGCAGCCAGAGGTAGGAAGGGAGGAGCATGTACAGGCGGTTATTCCCAGCATGGAATCATGTGAGGGTCCAGGAACTCACCGGGGACCAATGCGCAGAAGGCCTGTCTCCTGATTGGCTCTCAGGTTTCTAAAGTTCCTCTCAGGATGCTGATAAAGCATTACAGGAACAGAAACCACGGGCACTTTTTTCTCCATGAGTCATCAGTACACACACTATGCACAGCGTAACTATGTCCAATTAGTGTGCTTTCTGTGGAGCATCCCTAGCATTTCGATGCACGTATCACTGCAAGCAACCCTTGTACGCCATGGGCAACTTCTGGTGATGGCCAGCCACACAGGGGTGAGCTGTCATCGTCTGCTCTGGCAGTACTAGGTGGATAAACACCCCCGCTAGTGACACCTCTGGCTGCCAGAGGATAACCACTGTACAGGTATTTGTACAATCACGTATCGCCATGCAAATGTGCAAGAGACTCTCCCTAGTAATGCATATTAACATTACAACCTTGGCAGAGGACCATGGTGCTATTAGCACCATGGTCCATGCCGCTAAGGTTACGATTCCGCCATTGTGGATGGCGGAATTACCGCCCCATTCCAAGGTGAGTGGGGCTGTAATTCTCCATTCACCATTTGCCCTTCCCCATTCCCATTTCTGCCCCCATAGGGCATAATGGGAATGGGGAAGGCGCTAATTACGGCACCGTAAATTACGGTGCCGTAATTAGCTCCAAAGTCCCTTTGCGGGTTGGATTTTTAACGCCTGCTAAAAGCAGGCGTTAAACACCAACCCACAAAGGGACACTTGTAATCAGGCGTTGTATCATGTATGTATCATCCTTTCTATTCTGCAACCATGTTGCTGTGAAAAGCGAAGTCTACTTGACAAAACTTTGTGTTCAGTTGGGGGCAATGTTTGGAAATGAGAGAAAGTTGTTTTCTATTCCAGCTGTCAGTCACAGCTATGTGGCATTTTCAAGCTAGATCAAAATGAGCTAAGTCGCAAAACCAACGGACAAGAACACATTTTCATTCTTTAGTACAACAACTGTGATGGCATGATGTGATATCTTTTCCAATTCTGGTCTTCTAGGGATGTCCATTTCGTCATCTGCGTTTCACGACGGAATTACTATGGACGGCAGTCATTCGAGGGTCCATTGTTAGCCATTAGCAAGGAATACTACAGAACAGTCCCTAAAGAACCTGTTGGCTGGTAAACTGAGACTGTAGAACACACAAGTCTGCAGACAGTAACTGTTGCAGGCAATAGCATTGCTGTTACTCCATGCAAACTTGTCTGGCACTACTCCTTTAACAAATCATACACATCCCTTGGGACTATTTAGCAGCTCCACAAGTAGCCCTTTGTCAAGCGTGACACCTCGAGCCAGTTCTGGTTTTCTTATTGCACGCTGGACATTGTAGGTCAGTATGTACAATGGAAAAAATGAAACTTCAAGTGCCAGCAAGCAATAAGAAAAACCAGGACTGGCTTAAGGTGTTATGCATGAGAAAGAGTTGCTTGGGTGCGAGCTATGCAGTAACTAACCAACTGTTTCTATTACACATTTCTCAAGCTGTCCTTTTTCTTAATAAGTCCTGCGAACACGCTATGAATGGACATGCAATGCAAAACTTTTTGTACTTTCACAATCGCTATTAAGTACATTTTTATGGAGTTTATTTCCTGCGCCGGCACCTCCCAAGACTTTCACTAATGAAATTAAATAAATATGTTTCTAGCTCTCGTACGCTTGTCCCTAAAAAGCACATTCTCAAGCACACTAACTGTTCCATCTCTTATGCATACTGAAAACTCTCCGCACTCCCTCACAACTTTTCTATTTAGATAGCTTCTAAAAGCACCACAGATATAAAGAACTCCACTTTTTATACAATCTAACATCTTTTTCACACCTTGTATTGACCAGCGAGAGATTCAAAGAATATATAGTACATTTCCACTTTTTTAATGTGGATCCTATTAAACAATGAAACTAATAGCATTTCATTAAAATTAATCAATCCATCAAAAGTAAAAACAGTGGTCATCAACAACTGGTGTCTGCCGAATTCATTTGCAGGAGCACAATTGACGCCTCAAATGTGTAGAGCAATTCATTTCAGGCTGATCCGGCATGTCTTCAGCCCCATTCGCCATTGTTGCTACAAGAGCCAGCATGCTTTTCAATGCCTTTGCTCTTCAAGCAACTGCTACGTCACAAACATTTACAACAGCACCTCTTGGGCAAAACTCTAAAGATGCACGGGTCTTGCGTTCAAGTCTGTAGAGAGTCAAGAGACATTTCAGTAGTCATTTTAAAATCATACACACACACCAGCATACACACAGAGTAGAGATCATGAGAGGGACATTTTTTCAAGTGGTTCTTCCATAAAAGATCAAAGGAACCTGGTAGTTTGTTATTTGCAGCATATCAACGGTCACTATTTTTCTTACATATGAAGCAACTTTAAAGAGTGAGGTTTTTTTGATGTACTTACCCTAGCAACAATTTCTCGCACAGGTGGTGGCTATTGAGCCAGCTTGAGGACCTGGAGATGGAATCAGCAGCAGATTATCATATTCAGAGTGTTGGGATTGAGCCAGTTTGAGGACCAGGAGATGGAATCAGCAGCAGATTATCATATGCAGAGTGTTGGGATTGAGCCAGTTTGAGGACCAGGAGATGGAATTAGCAGCAGATAATCATACACCATTGTGCTGTGGTGAATATGGCATTTGGTTTTAGCCCACTAGGCTCTGCCCTGAGACATCCCTGTGTGCTGATGGTGAAAGAATCATCAAAAACGGCTGCAAAAGCCCTATGCGCGCCAAACCTATGAAAATTGCGCTTTGAAACCAGAAGCGATGGATGCCAGATCTACTTTGCCTGTTGTCAGTGGTGGAATGGAGACCTCACTGCTGAAACATGTTACTGGGCTGCCCACCAAGTAAAAATGAACACTGCAGGAAAGGCAGTGCTTTATTGCAGGAAACCCAGAAATTGTTCTTAAGTCCCTTTTTCTTGGTTGCTGAAAACACAAAATACAGGACCAAAACACCACAAAACATCCAATATCTTTGCTGGGTGTTACCCACCACTTCATTTAAGGAATCAATATGAACACACAATGTCAGGAAAAGCAGAATCTATCATCAAAATATCCACAGTAAAAAGTGTGCTTGCCTGTGAAAATCTGTCAAAATATGGGCGCAGTAGAAGCTTAAACTTGTGCATTTAAAATCAAATGTTTATAAATTAAGTGGCCTCTTATCAAAAGTAATATAGGTTGCAACTATTTAATCTCCATGGTTTAGAGACTGGAATTAGAGTTCTTGTTGCCTGTTTTAAAATTGCAAGTTTATTTTCAACAAAGAAAAATGTAACAAAGAGACTTTTAAAGTAAGCCTTATTCAGGAAAAACTACAAAGCAACTTCCCCCACTGGGCAAGGCACCTCCCTTCTGCTCTCCGGACCAGGAACTGACATTCAGATGTTGATTAAGGGGGGAGGGGCACTGGGGCTGCTCCTGAGAGAGACAATGAACCTTCCTTGGATGAAAGGATATGCAGATTGTAAAGTGTCAACAGTGGCCTCTGCCAGAGGAAGAGGGCGGAGATTGCTCTTGAGCTACAAGAAGGAGGCGGAGACAGACATTGTTGTTGATTCCCAAAGCACAGAAAGCATATTTTTGAAAAAGACTCACAAAGGACTGCACACATTTGTAAAAATTATAAAATTAGTAGCAGTGTTAATGTGATTTTTTGTGCACATTTTAAGAGGTGCCAGAAATCGGTGCGATGTTCAGGGAAGGCACAGTGCAAATTCTGGTTTTGTAGCAATTGTATTTATGTCAGAAGCATGAAACTTCATAAAATTATGCCCAGATATCATGCTCACATATGTACAACATTGTGGAAAAATCAGATAATGTGTGCCGGACAAAAAGTGCAAAAAAATGTCAAATCCAGACCCAAGATCTCACCGCAACGAGGATTGCAAGAGGGTTTGCTCCACAAAATATGTGATCTATGTATGTTATTGGTATCAAGGTTGTACACACGTAAAGATGTATTATATCAAAAATAGATTTTATGTGCAAAAGGCAAAGAGGAGGATGTTTTGCCTCATAAACTACATCATCATGGTGACACACTGTTTTCTCCTCCAATCAAGGGAGAGAGCAGACTTTAGCCAATAGACTACCTAGGGGGTGCACCTAGGATAATTCAGCATACCCACCCCTTTATCAAACACATAAATAGAGACAGCTGAGGACCTAGAAAAACACACTGATCCACTCACCATCCCGATTTGGCAAAGCATTCTGAAGGAGATCCATTCATACTCCTTGTTCTAGACTCCTGAAACTTTGCAAGCAGAAAGGCTCAGAGCATAGCTGATCCATTTTCAGCTGGGCCTAACTTCCAGAACCCATCCCTCAACTTAAAGGGGAAATCAAAGAGCAGCCAGGCTGAGCTGTAATTGCTTGCCTGCCAAAGAATCCTCTTCATAGCCAGAAGGGCAGATTAAACCCCGCCTGGTGCCGTGCTGTGCTGTGCAGACCAGAGAGCCATTGCAGATCAAGTCCAGTCGTGCTGTGCAGTGTAGACCAGAGCGCCTTGCTGTCCAGTCCTGCCGTGTGGTGTCCAGAGCACCTTTCTGATCGCTGAACCAGACCAGTCTGGTGTGCCCAGCACACTGTCCTGGAAAATATCCATGATCAGAATCAGAATTCCTGACGGTTCCCTTCAAAACATTGGTAGTGAGTATCCAAAGTATAGGATTGTCACTAGCCTATGTACTATCCATAGTCATCCCTATCCAAATCAAATCCTATATCCAGAACTGTATTGTTAGAAATCTTTTTGTCTTGCCTGAACCCTCTCTCTTATCCTATGGTCCTTCTGTAATAATATTGTTAAAATCATCTTTGCGCTGATATAGTGATCTGAAGAAGGTAAGCGTCTCGGCAGGCAAAGACCATTCAGAGACGTCCTGGTATGGTGGCTGTGCTGTCATGCAGTTTGCATCTTCATAGACCATCCTAGTGTAAAGAAACCTTGTTTGTATTTTAAAAGCGCATCCTTCTTTTAAAATTTTGCCTCTATCTGAAAAAAACAACCTCCACGAAAACGTCCATAGCTTCTTCATACTTTATGCTAGAAACGGAATGTAAGTGTCTACTTGTGTCTAACATCCTAAGCTTTCCAATGAACCCAAAACCGCATCTCAACTCCTTATAGTTCATCCGCAATTGCAATTACTGCGGACAGAAAAGTTTGCTGCACATTTTTCGTTTGGCTAAAATCCATAATGTGTAAAATAGCTTCTCATTGCACCCGACCTCAAAAATAAATTTTCAACTTGCTTATTACTCTCAAATCATTGCTAGTGTTTGTCTGAAACCATACAAAGTGGCTCCCATTAGTATTTCAACAATTTCAGTGAATTAAACAATTTTCAGTGTTTTAACCATTCCATTCAAGCCAACTTTAAAACCATTTTTGACAATTTGCCAATCAATTCTGTTTTTCTCTGGTGTTTGCTGGGGGGAAATTGGGATTGATATATTGTATTGACGTCTGCATTCCTGAAACCTGTTCTCTCTTTTTCTATCTCTTTATCTCGCATATTGGGGGGATTGAGGGGTGTGCAGGGGCAATAGTAATCACATTGCCATTTGATTGAACAAACCCACAAAAGTATTTTCTGTGCTGCCTTATTTTTTCCCATCATTACTCCATGTGATTAAAGAGATTGTTTAGTGTGACATCACCCCTTTGGTGATCACTGTATACCCATTCAAATAGTGTGATATATATTGTGAAATCCATAAATAAATATTTTTAACTTTGCAAACCAGCCTGATTCCTGGTTCAGTGTGACCGGGCGGTTTAAAAGAGAGGGCGTGATATAAGTGGTACATCGTTCAGAACAAAAGAACTTATAGACACAAATAAATAATTTAGGGTTTCAGTTGTGCATCCCACGCTAGGCATTGACCCAGGTGACGTGCCTGATTGAAATCACTTACAAGATTGGGGGCTCGTCATGAGATCTCTGAATTAGACATACCACTTGTGACAGTCTAATACAGCGTGGTAACTGACGGGGTACATAAACCCCGTTGGGCTACCACACTGTGCTTCACTGTGAAAAGCACCCTTCAATAGGAACGTTCTAAGGAATTTAGTCTGTTTTGCAAAAATAAAATAAACTCCTGTAAATCAAAAAGGAAATACATATTTCCGGAATGGCGACCTTGGTAGAAATCAATATGGCAAAAGAACACCTACTGCACAAACTATTTGTCAGGGGTGAATGGACAGAGCAGGATCAGAATGTGTGGTTGCAGGAAATCAAAGAACAGGCCACTGCAACAGGATTAAATACATGGCAGGATCAGGGTCCATTACATATGGCACTGAGTGAACTGTATATGGTCCCTAAGGTAAAAGAAGAGCAAAGTAAGATTGCCAAAATAGCGGCATATCTGTACCTCCACATTGGAGCAATACAGGACAAATATGGCGAAAACCTAGATCTGGCAAACAAGCAACTACAAACAAACTGATCTGGACTCTGCAGAGCAAAGGCTACAAAAGAACCATTAATCAGAAAATGAAACCAGGCAGTACCTGATAAAAATAAAAGAGGACATGGATATCCTGCAGCAGGAGAAGGTAGAGCAGGATACCAAAGTACTGGTGCTGCAGAAGGAGTGCCAAGAAAGTTTGGATTCTCTACTACAGAGCCAGAAAAAGCTGGGACAGCAAATACATTTTAACCGAGCATGCGCAGAGCAGGTAGTCACCCTGCAAAACCGCCTAGACCAAGAAAAAGAAGAAAATAATACATTAATTCTCAAAGACCTGGCCACCCAGGCAGAATTTGATGCGGAGCGCCAGAAAGCTGGTGGACTCCAAAACAAAGAGACGACCTGGCTGCACAGAGGGGTACTCTTATTCAGGAAAGGGACACCTTAGGCCAGGAGGTCAGTTATTTAAAAGATAAGATGGAAGAAAATCACCTGGCCCTCCAGGGACTGGGTGAGCTCCAAAAAGATTACACAAAACTGTTAGAGCACTCCAGGAGGATGGAAGATGCTCTGGCAAAGAGTGACCAGGCCTGTAAGGACAGGACTCAGGAGGTAACACTCCTGCAGCAAAAATTGGCCCAATATTCTAAAGTTACACAGGAAGCACAGAGAGACAATGAGGCTCTCTGTCAGAAAAATGATAGGCTCCATGGACAGGTAGCTATGCAAGAACAAATAATAGAGACTAACAAGGCCTTGATAGAAGAACAACAAGGTTGGGTTCTTGTATGGCAACAGGGAGCAGGGGCTGAGAGAAATGAGGTCCGCTGGGAAAGGGAAACACCTGAGCACAACCTCAGGAACCCTAGTACCAAAGGCTTTCATCTCTTCTACCCCATGGACTCTGTCACCCCCATGTCCACTGGCGCACATGAGCCAAGGGCCACGGGGCTGGCAGACTTCAATCCGATGAGGAATATGGGGCTCATAGATCAGCACCTCCAAGGAATGGATGGGCGGGCATCTGGGTATGGGTTCCCAAGTGCTAGGGCCATATTCTCTGATCAGGGAGACTCCAATGAGGGGAGGCTCAGAGAAATGGATCCTCAAAAATACCATTTACTCAGAGACCAGATGGTAAAATTTAGTGGGGAACTCCATGAGAATAGGCCCACTTAGGGCACCATGAAAACCTCTGCCCAGCTAGGACAGTGGGGGGGTACTCAGCAAATCCTGGGAGCAAATAGGAATCAGAAGACTCCCCTGTGCACCACAGGGCTCAGGTAACTAGGCCCCCACATTCTGCCAGCCATTCCCTAGCTCGCAGAATCTGGGAGAGCCTAGAAGACCAGACAGGCACCTCTGGGAGCAGTGCCTCTGAGTCAGAGGATGAGTGGACCAGGGTCACCTGAACCAAGAAAGCTAACAAGGCCAAGAGGGTCTTGCTCAAGGATCCCCTAAAACAAATAAAGGCCATTAGGAGTGTCATCACGCCCTATCATAAGAATGCAAAATATTCGGTTTGGGAGCACCTTGAGGTCTTCGAACAAATGATGAAGACTTTCCATTTGAAGGACAGCCAAAGCTGTATTCAATATGTAAAGTGGATCTTCTCTCCCGAGTACTCCAGCTTCTTTGCGGGGTTGGAGGACCAGAATCATTCTAGATGGTCCACCTATAGGGAGGCCATCTTGAAACACTTTTCTGTGCACAGGAATCCTCAGGCAGCCTATAATTTGCAATGTGGGGAAGATCAGGCCCCACAAGAATTTGTTCAAGAGTTGAAACATGCCTTTGCGCAGACCACTAGAAAGGTGACAGCAAAGAGTTTGTAAATACTTTCTTCAATGCTCTCCCCAAGTACATCATAACCCAGCTAGTGAGGGACTTTCATGAGAAAAGATCACTATACTGGGTCCTTGAAAAAGACACATGCTTTTATGCGGTGCAAAAGCTAGTGGAAAACAAAAATAATCCAAAAAGCCCCAAAACAACCAACACCCCTGCTGCGACCAAAGTGGCGGAGGTGAAGGTTGCCCCCATTTTAGATTTAGAGATGGGGGGCCTAAAAACCTGCCTGCACAGAATCAAAACAACCCCAAACCCAGAAGGCCCTCGGGCCAATCACAAACAGGGAGCCAGGGAGGTAGCCCCCCAAATGGGACCCCTAACTCCCCTGACTAAATCATCCCACGCTACAAGGGCAATAGACCCATCCTATGTTATGTGTGGACTCCTCCAGCCCAGGGCGGAGGGGTCCAACCAGACAGCAGCTAACCCATGGAACCTCCCTCCTCATTTCCCCCAGGAGGGCAGTAATCCCCCAAATACTGGACAGAATTTCTTCCCAAGGTACCCGCAAAACTTTAACCCCCAAAACAACCATCCTCCTTTCCCCACTTTCCTGAGCCCAGACAACCCAATCCGGGAGAGGGGAGGCCAAGAGTGGAGGGGTACCCAAACTTTCCTAATCCAGGTTATTTTGGGAGAAGGGATAGCTACCCTTCCCGGGATCAACCCAGGGGAGACATGAGGGCCCCGTACCAGCCGGAGCGGGTGTCATAACTAGAGCGCCAGGTCCAAAACATGGCACAGGATCTGGGTCGCATGCTGAGGGCTCAACATAACCCTCGGATGAGCATGGCGGCGCAGAATGCCTCAAATCCAGGACCTGGTGCTCCAGAGCAATGACGGGGAAAGAACTTCGACAACCCACCGGTTCCTACGGAGGAGGCACAAGGGGAAGGGGGGTGTAAAGCCTTGGAGGAAGCTTCCTTCCCCACTTGTAAAAAGCCCCTGGAAACCCAGGAACCGGAACCAAAATCTCCTGTCCCTGAAAGTCTGCAACCCAAGGAGCAGAGAGGGGGTAGGAGAAATAATGAACCGAAAAAGACCCATTTTGTGGAGGAGGTACAAGTCTTCCAGTTTGAAAGAAAGGGATCCTCAGGGGATCCTGGGAAAAGGATCTTCTGCTTCAGAGATGGGGGAACTCCTCCCAAAGAAAAATGGGTCCCAAAGGATCCAAATCCAGACTGGGTAGATGTGGGGACTGAGTTAGCACCGCCCATCATCAAACCCCAGAATCATCAGCATGAAAATCCCCTGGTTCAAACCCATCCTGGTGACTGCCTCCAAAAGGGGGGGCATCCCAGAACCAGAACCAGGGGAACCCAAAACGTCCCCCATATCTAGCTGTCACCTTTTTCTTTGAGATTCCCAAGACTCCAAACAGAATCCTGCCCAAATCACCTTCCTGTCAGTGTCCAAAACCAAGAAACTAACCCACCAGTTGTCCAAAAATGTACATTACCTTTGCCCCCTTGAGGAGAAGGAGGGAAGATTTTATGCCCCGGTCCAAATACAGGGGCAATGTACAATGTTGGCACTGGTGGACATGGGATCTCAAGCTACCCTTCTGTCAAAAAGGGCCTTTGACCAACTGAATTCTGGAAGGGGGGAGAAATACCAAATTCTTCTCACCCCTCTTACTGGACAACTTCAGAACTTAGACAGGAAGGAAATTCCCATCGAGGGGATTGCAGATTTGGATATTAAAATTGGGCGACACAAGGTGAAGCACCCGGTCATAGTTGTGACTCCAGAGGGCACCCCTTGTTTACTAGGGAATGACATCCTGCGTAGCTTGTCACCCCTCATAGATTGTGTAAACAAGGTCTTCTGGACCCAGACTAGCCTGTCAATCATGTTAGTTTAAACGGCACATGCCACATGGTTGAACAAAAACCTGACCAAATAGAATTTCACTTCCAGAACAACCAAATCCCAGACGTGACAGTAATTGCAGAAGGACAACAAACTGGTGAATGGGGGGTCCTCCCTATTTCTGAAAATCACCCTTCCTTCCAGTCTAAGGTGGTATTCCACACTGGAAGGAAACAGAAATTCCCACTCCTATAGTCCAGAAAGATGAGAAATCAGCTCAAAGCCTGGCTGATATTCAGAAAATTGGAGAGCAGTTGTTCATCCCTATTCATTTAAATGAAGGGAAGGACTCTGTTCTCGCCCGAGTGTGTTTGAATAATGGTAAGAGCTTCATCAGCGAGGCCATGTTCCGCAAACTCCCAAAAGACCCAGTCATTCCCACATTTAAACTGATAGACAAATGGGAAATGGACCTGGAAACACGCAATTCCAAACATCTCCTCCCTAGCAGGTGTATATCCAATATTTCCATAGGCAACAAGAGCATAGTCCGTTATTGTTGGGTCGTGCGAGATGTCCCTGCCGCATTTTACTTGGGCAGTGACATTCTCAATCACTTTGCCATTAGTTTGGACCTAATAAACTTCAAAGCTTGGTCCCGATTAGGGGGTAATTGTAACGCTCACCTGATACCCATGGGGGCGTCGATCGGAACTGGACTGCTAAGGTCTCCACCAGCGTTATTCGTAGTGCAGAGACGGCTGACTGGACCGGTCTTCCTAGCTTCGTCTGCTTGATTCGTAAAAGTAGTTTCCTAAAAGCAGGAGGAGGGAAATTAGCCACCCAGTGGATGCAACAAAACACTTGTTTAATTCGTTCCCTCTAAGCACCCCGCTATTCCCCTTTTGTTATCTCACCTTATTGTTTGTAATGATGAGCTCTCCATCCTGCAGGGGCACCTAGAATCCCAGTTGCTTCACTGGTTTGAAGATCTTGGGCGAGTTCCAGACGTGTTGGACTCCATGGTAAATGGCAAGGAGCCGTAAGTATAATGTCTATAGAGTTCAATTGTCTGTTATTCACTCGTTTTTATCCCTTTTGTATTGCAGCTTAATCCGAGAAGAGTTCACCTGAAGTGCTGCAGGATGCGCGTGGGTAAGAGTCTGTATCACCCAGCGTTGTCCGGTAAAAGCAAAATAAATCTCTTTAACAAGTGTTCTTTCCTCCCACAGGTGCGGTGTTAAAGAGGTGGAACGCCGATGAAAGATGCCTAGGGGAGCGGTAACTCTGGTGAGTATAATATGGTTGCTTTGATTGTCTTTGTTAGCACCCGGCTCACCCTGTTCTCTTTGTCCCTTCCAGGTTCCACGGATCCCGTGATGAAATGATGGCTGCAGCGCTGAACCGGGGAGATGCAGACTGGTAAGTATGGCGCGGCGCGCCTGCTAGCGATGCAATGCTTTTATTTCCGACGTGTCTTTTCCAATTCTGAAGTGCAGCGAATTCGAGAACAGATGAAGATTAAAAGGTAAGTTCTTGTTCTTATTTCTCTTTCTTCTAGGATGGTGTCCAGGTTCGAGGCGGGCGTGGCAGAGGACTGGATGCAGCAGGCACGGTGAGCGTCACGCTGCTGGAGTGCAGAATAACGCGAAACATGGGCTGCTGTTCGGGCGTGATTTAAATAGCCTGCAAAGTAGTCCCAGGTAAGAAGTTCCCCAGAACCACACCCGAGTAAAAAATAGTCCCTGTAATAAAATAGTCCCATCCAGGCCTCACGTGGGCTTTGATTCATTTGCAGCATGGTCTGCAGGAGGTAAGTAATGTCTATGAGCCTGGTGCCTATGGTGCAAGGACTGATGTCTATTATGAGCCTGGTGCCTAAGGCGCCAGGACTGAACCCAGATAGCCCCCAGCCGGGGCTGCTGGGGTCTCAAAAAATGTCTGCATGCCTGCTCCCGAGGCTGCTGGGCTGGGTCCGGATGCCCGGGGGTAGGCATCATGACAGCACCCCCCCCAAGGCCCCTCCTAAAATTGTTCTTCCCCCTGGCCCTGGTTTGTCTGGGAAGTTCCGATGGAATTTCTTCACCAATCGAGGCGCATGAACATGGTCACTAGGCTCCCATGACCTTTCTTGAGGTCCGTAGCCCTTCCAGTCGATTAAATAAAAAAGCTTTGATTTAACCATCTTAGAGTCAAGGATGTTTTTAACTTCAAATTCAGGTTCCCCATCTATGAGGACGGGGTCAGGTAGTTTGGCTAATCTAGTCCCAGCTTGAACTGGTTTTAGAAGTGAGACATGAAAGACAGGGTGAATCCGCATGTTAGAGGGTAATTCCAATTTAACGGCCACCGGGTTGATAATGGCCTTGATGGTGTAAGGTCCCAAATATCAAGGATTAAAAGTTCGAGTTCCTTTCAGAGGTATGTGTTTTGTAGCCAGCCAAACTTGATCCCCAATCTGGTATGGTGGAGTGTCACTTCTATGTTGATCGGCATTTTCCTTGTATTTTTCTTTTGCTTGTTTCAAATGTTTTGATGCCTCTTTAAAGGCTTGTGTAATAGTAGAGTGCACGTGAGTTACTGCAGGCATTTCTAAGCGTTGAGGGGAGTCAAGTTCTTAGGTTCGAGGATGATGCCCAAAGATAGTATAAAAGGGGCTCTGTCCGGTTCCTGAATGTACTGAGTTCTTGTATGCGTATTCAGCAATCCATAAAATATCCTTCCAGTTGCTTTCGGTTTGGTGTAGCATGCAACGTAGATATTGTTCGAGAGTCTGGTTGGTCCTCTCCGTTTGACCATCGGTGTGGGGATGGTGACTGGTTGATAACCTTACGTCGATTTGCGCCAATTGACAACATTTCTTCCAAAATTGCAAAATGAATTGACTACCTCGGTCAGAGACCAATATGGAAGGAAATCCATGAATTCGCACAATGTTTTTGAGAAATTCCTTGGCCAAAATTGAAGCGGAAGGTAATCCTTTTAAAGGAATAAAGTGGGCCATCTTGGAAAAAAGATCCACGATAACTAGAATGGTGTTGAATCCATTGCCTGGAGGCAAATCCGTAATAAAGTCTAAGGACAAAGTGTGCCATGGTGTAGGCGGAATATCCAACGGTTGTAAAAGGCCAGCTGTTTTTTTCGTCTGACTTTTGTTTTGGGTGCAGATACCACAAGACAGCACGAACGACTTTACACCCTTTCGCCAGGTGGGCCACCAGAATTGTCTTTTAATTTTAGACTCGGTTTTTGCGATACCAGGGTGTCCTTCCATCAGAGCATCATGATAATTGGAGACCACTAGCTCTTGTAGTTCCTTGTGAGTTAGAAATAAACGCCCTTAATAGTAAGGTAGATCATTGATGACAGAATAGTCTTGGCCTTTCTTTACCCAGTCCTGCAGGGCTGCTGGATCGTAAAAAGTTGTTGGATTTTTAAATGAATGTCTTCTAAAGTCTGTAGTGTGGTTATGCCGAGGATTCTTTGTTCTGAAATTATAGGCACCGGTTCCGGGTTGGAATATGTTTCTCCCATTCCTAGTCGGGATAATGCATCTGCCTTGTCGTTTTTACAACCTGGTCAATAGGTGATCACGAAATTGAATTCGGCAAAGAATAATGCCCATCGAAGTTGACGCGACGATTGGGACTTGGCTGTTTTTAAATACTGCAGATTCCGGTGATCTGTGATTACAGTAATGGTATGCCTGGCACCGAGAAAATAATGCCGCCAAGCCTTAAAGGCTGATTTGATGGCTAACAATTCTTTATCAGTGATCGCATAGTTCAACTCGGGTGGCGAGAACTTTCTAGACCAAAATGCTACTGGATGAAGTTGACCGTTTCTGGATCCTTCTGGGATAGGACAGCTCCCATGGCTAAACTGGATGCATCGGTTTCCACTATATATGGAAGTTTGGGGCGTGGATGCTTTAAGACAGGCGCAGACGTGAATTTCAAGTTCAATTCTTGGAAGGCTCTTTCAGCCTCTTCAGTCCACGAGAAGCGTTTGTTCTTTCGCAAAAGTGCTGTGATAGGGTTTAGCACATGTGAGAAGTCCGGAAAAAATCTGCAGTAGGAATTAGCAAATCCAAGCATGCTTTGTACCCCTTTAACTGAATTGGGTGATGGCCACTTGAGAATTGCGTCCACCTTTCGAGAGTCCATTCGGACCCCTTTCGGAGTCAGGATGAATCCAAGGAATTCCACTTCTGTATGAAAAACACTTTTTCCAATTTTGCATATAACTTATGCTGGCGTAGTTTCTCAAGGACTGCACTAACGTGCTTAACATGGTCTGATTCTGAGGGGGAGTACACTAGAATATCGTTTATGTATACAACAACACAGACGTCAATGAGTTCACGAAGGACATCGTTCAGAAAATACTGGAAGGCTCCTGGTGCATTGCACAACCCGAAGGGCATCACCTGATATTCGAATAATCCGTACTTGGTGCGAAAGGCAGTCTTCCATTCATCGCCCTTCTTTACACGTACCGGATGATATGCCCCTCGGAGATCTAACTTGGTATAGATGCAAGCATCCTTTACTTGGTCTAGTAACTCGGGGATCAGAGGCAAGGGGTATCGTTTTTTTACCGTAATCTGATTTAACGCGTGGTAGTATATACACGTTCTAAGGTCACCTTCCTTTTTAGGCACGAAGAATAAAGCTGAGGATGCCGGAGATTTGAATGGCCGAATGAAGCCATTAGCAAGGTATTGATCCAAGTATTGTCGTAGGTGAAGATTTTCGGGCTCAGTAAGGGCGTAAATCCTACTGCAAGGAGGTTGTGCACCTGGTAAGAGGTCAATTTGACAATCGTATGGTCTGTGAGGCGGTAATGTGTTTGCCTGTTCTTTTTGAAAAACATCTTGAAAATCTTGATATTCCTGAGGTAACTGTGCGACTGGGGTAGTAACTGTGGCCAGGCCTTTGTTCAAAGGTTCTTTCGGGTAACAGGTACGTGCACAATCCGGGAAGGTCACTTTCTTCTCTCGCCAATCAATACAAGGGTTATGTGTTTCTAACCATGGAATTCCCAGAATGATTTGGAATTGCGGGGCCTTGATTAAGTCAAACACAATAGCTTCTCGATGCCCGTTTTGACCCAACAGTGTCATCTCTGTAGTGGAATGAGTTACGGGCCCTGAGGCTATTTCAGTTCCATCGACTGTGGTGATGAAATCCGAAGTGGTCTTCTTGCAAAGAGTTTGATTCATCCTTGAAGCCAAATCGTGGTCCATGTAATTTCCTACGGCCCCACTGTCAATATATGCCCTTACTGCATGCATACGTGATGGCTGCTTTGGATCAACAAGGACCATTGGTATGATGAGGTGCGAGGTCTGAGTGTCCTTCTTCAAGCTCGGCAAGCGGACCCCTACGCTTGTCGGGCGTGGTCGTTTCCCGAATCGGGTTCTCTTTGGCCTTTATCAGCAACTCCTACCACCTTCTTGGGTGGTTTTTCAGGGCAATCCCGTAGAAAATGTCCGGAGGTTCCGCAGTACAGACACAATTGCATCTGGCGTCTCCTTTCTCTTTCCTTTTGCATTAAGGGTCCTCTAACCCCCCCGATCTGCATAGGTTCATATGCATCAGTACCTTTGGAGGTAACGTTGGGCTTAACTAATACCCGATTCTCGAACTTGGCTCGGTCAGCCTTTCTATTCTGGAGTCGATGGTCTAGCTGGACCACTAAGTCTACATACTCTGCGCAATCCTGAGGTGGGTTTACAACTTGAGCCAAGATGTCTTTGAGTTCTCCCCGAAGTCCACTGTGAAATAATGTAACTCGCTTTTCCTCAGGCCATCCGGTTTCCACCACCAACCTATTGAAAGTTGCGATATAGGTTAACAGATCCTGGTCACCCTGTCGTAAGGATAAGAGTTTGTTATCCAGGGCCTGTGCTTGTGAATGTCTGGTGAATAGTTTTTCCATGTTCATTTGAAAACCTTGAAAATCCCGGAGAAGGGGGTCATCCTGGTTGACTAGTGGAATGGACCAATCTGCTGCGCTGCCACTAAGATATTATAATACAAAGGCTACTTTGGCTTGGTCATTCGGAAAGGCTCCAGGTCTGCATAAAAAGTGCAAGCGGCATTGATTCATAAACACTGCGAACCTTTTTGGGTCCCCAGCAAAGCGTTCAGGTGGAGCTAAAGGGATAGTTCCTGGTAAAATCACTTGCACAGGATTGCTCGATGAAACAGGGGTTGGATTCCCCCCAAGTCCAGGTAGGGGTGTTTGCCCAGCTTGGTTTTGCAGCAATTGCCTAGCAAGATCATCAGTGCACTCCTTTGACACAATCAGTTCTCTCCTGAGGGCATTAGTCTCTTGACGGGCGGAGTGCACTTCCGCTCTAAAATCCCCTAATATTTGGGCCAGTTGGTCAGTTTCTGAGGTCTCCATAACGCCCGGGTGGGGATTTGTAGATGGGCTTCGCGTTCTATAACACTCACCTGATTCCCACGGGGCGTCGATCAGAACTGGACTGCTAAGGTCTCCACCAGCGTTATTCGTAGTGCAGAGACGGCTGACTGGACCGGCCTTCCTAGCTTCGTCTGCTTGATTCGTAAAAGTAGTTTCCTAAAAGCAGGAGGAGGGGAATTAGCCACCCAGTGGATGCAAGGAAACACTTGTTTAATTTGTTCCCTCTAAGCACCCCGATATTCCCCTTTTGTTGTCTCACCTTATTGTTTGTAATGATGAGCTCTCCATCCTGCACCGAGCGCAGGGGCGCATAGAATCCCAGCTGCTTCACTGGTTTGAAGATCTTGGGCGAGTTCCAGACGTGTTGGACTCCATGGTAAATGGCAAGGAGCCGTAAGTATAATGTCTATAGAGTTCAATTGTCTGTTATTCACTCGTTTTTATCCCTTTTATATTGCAGCTTAATCCGAGAATAGTTCACCTGAAGTGCTGCAGGTTGCGTGTGGGTAAGAGTCTGTATCACCCAGCGTTGTCCGGTAAAAGCGAAATAAATGTTTTTAACAAGTGTTCTTTCCTCCCGCAGGTGCGGCGTTAAAGAGGTGGAACGCCGATGAAAGATGCCTAGGGGAGCGGTAACTCTGGTGAGTATAATATGGTTGCTTTGATTGTCTTTGTTAGCACCCGGCTCACCTTGTTCTCGTTGTCCCTTCCAGGTTCCATGGATGCTGTGATGAAATGATGGCTGCAGCGCTGAACCGGGGAGATGCAGACTGGTAAGTATGGCGTGGCGCGCCTGCTAGCGATGCAATGCTTTTATTTCCGACGTGTCATTTCCAATTCTGAAGTGCGGCGAATTCGGGAACAGATGAAGATTAAAAGGTAAGTTCTTGTTCTTATTTCTCTTTTTTCTAGGATGGTGTCCAGGTTCGAGGCGGGCGTGGCAGAGGACTGGATGCTGCAGGCACGGTGAGCATCACGCTGCTGAAGTGCAGAATAATGCGAAGCATGGGCTGCTGTTCGGGCGTGGTTTAAATAGCCTGCAAAGTAGTCCCAGGTAAGAAGTTCCCCAAAACCACACCCGAGTAAAAAATAGTCCCTGTAATAAAATAGTCCAATCCAGGCCTCACGAGGGCTTTGATTCATTTGCAGCATGGTCTGCAGGAGGTAAGTAATGTCTATGAGCCTGGCGCCTATTGCGCCAGGACTGATGTCTATTATGAGCCTGGCGCCTAAGGCGTCAGGACTGAACCCAGATAGCCCCCAGCCGGGGCTGCTGGAGTCTCAAAAAATGTCTGGATGCCTGCTCCCGAGGCTGCAGGGCTGGGTCCGGATGCCTAGGGGTAGGCATCATGACAGTAATCCCATTGACCTTCATGACCCAGAGAAAGCATTTAGGTCAGCTCAACTGCTGCCTTGTGCAGTTGAAATTCAGATTCTTCTGGTGGTCTCGTAGTAGATTCTGTTCCTCCGGCATCTGTTGTTGTGGCAGCTGAAGAGCTGGTGATCCCTGCCTTCCAATCACAGGTTGCACAGGCGCCTTTGCCCCCGGTGCGGCTTGCCTTTGTGGAGGATGGGCCAGCTCTCCATTCATCCTTTGGAGAGTTTAATACCGATGCTTTGTCCTTTTCGCAAACACCCAAGGACATGAAATTAATCCTTGGCTGGACCAGCAATCCGGATATTAATGGCCCAGTTCGAATAAATAGGTCATTCTTGATGAATTCCTTTTTTCAGATCCCTGCCTTAAGGAATCTTTCATCTAAGGACTTTGACTGGGTCAAACTGGCGGCTCACAACAACCACAGAGTGCTCTGCAGAGTACAATCGCAGATTATATCTAAAATGCTATTGGAATTTGCAGATCATTTTCACTCTATTGGCCTTGTACCCACCTTGTTTTTGGACATGGAAAGTGCATGGGCCTTTCTTGACTGGGTCCCTCCTCCCCCGCCAGTATGCTCGGTAGGTCCAGCCATGGATTCCTCTGACTCTCATGTTAACCAATTATCTATCCGACTGGCCTCGCTTACCCAAGAACTCAGTGGTCTATCTTGGCTGGAACCCCTGTTAAAAGTGGCTGTCGCCATCAATGGGCCTACTCCTGGCTCATAATTGGCCAGTCTGACCGTTGCCTCTTGGAACTGCTGTGGCTTAGGCAACCTCGGAGTATGGCATAAACGGGTTGAGCCTGATAAGAAAGCAATCATCTTATTCTTACAGGAAACGATGGCTTTAAGCGATATCACGCTAGACGGGTACTCTTGTTTTTCTGTTCCAGCTCATCGTATCCTTGCAGGCCGCCCTTCTGGGGGTATTGCCATTCTTATTAATCATGGCCTAAAAGCAGTGGCCTCAATATTGGACACTTCGGATTCATGCATATTGGTGGAGCTGTTGCATGAACATTCCAAGGTTCCGTCTTTGCTACTATTGTCCATATACTGCAATCCTAAGGCAGTCTCTTTGAACTTGATCTTAGAGGAATTGGATCGGATTTTGGGCCATGCTTCTGTTACTTGTCCTAATCACAAAATTGTGATTGGAGGTGACCTGAATTCATATCTGCAACTTCGCAATGTTTTACGTCCCTCCTCTCTTTCCTCCTCATATGCACAACAAGCCCATCATAGAGGATAGCAACTGGTAAGCTTCTTTGAAACATGGGGCATCTACCCAATACAATTGGCGCCTCACTCCATCAATATCTCTTGGTGTCGCGGCGCAGCTTCGTCTCTTATTGACTATCTACTCGCATCTCGAGTGTGTTCTGGCCTGCTTGACCCAATCTTAATTTTAGATTTGGGTCTGAGCGACCATCACATGCTGTCCTCGTGTCTTCATATGGGGATTGATGCTTATAAAGTCTCGGCACCAGCTCGTTTGACTGAATGTGATAGGCACACTATCTCTGTCAAATGGCATCTTTCAGTTTGTAGGAAATTGGTGTTTTTGGTCAATAGGGATCTCCTAGTGTGCCAGGAGGACTCTCTTTCGCTGGGCAATGTGGACAAAATGAACGAAATAAACATCAAAATGATTCACACGCACCTCCCATCGCTAGTGAAGAATTCCCTGGATAAGGGTAATCCCTTGGATGTCCATTTTAATTTGGACCAGATAGCAACTTTAAAAAAGCAAAACAATAGTGATTTCCACACCTTAAGAAATAAGTCTACCAGTTTGCCTAATTACCATCGAGAAAAAAATTATATTGCTGCCCGTTTCAAGCAGCAATTAAAGTCTCTTCGTCAGGCTGCCTATACCTTAGCTAATCAACATATGATTGGCTTGTTATGTAAAAAAAAACTCGGGAGTTATGGGCCATCTTAAGAAATCTGTCTGGTAAGGTAGACACTCGTTCGGTGGCTACTATTTCGGGCCCTGAATGGGAGAAGTTTTTTTGTCAAAAATATGCCTTGCCAGACACTCATTCCAAATCAGAATGCATCTACATGCAGTTGTCTTTTCCAAGTGTTTGTCCATGGGAATTAAAAGACATCATATGGGCAATCTCTCAACTGAAATTTTCAAAAGCAGCCTGTCCTGATGGGTTGCCCCCCTGTGTCTTTAAGGATGACCCCCATTTTTGGGCAAGGTACCTCCTTCCACGCTACCAGTTGATCTATCAAACTGGAAGAGTTCCAAAATCATGGTTAATGGCTATAATAATCCGATACACAAAAAGGGCGCCCTAAGTAATCCTCTAAACTTTAGGCCAATCGCACTTATAGACACAGCTGCGAAGATTTTTGCACGGCTGATCCTGTCTGAGTTTGAAGCTCATATAAGTGCTCTAAATATTCTTTCAAAATCCCAGGTCGGTTTTCGGCGGGCAATGGGTACTCAGTTAAATGCTGAAATTCTAGCTCATCTCCTTCAGTCTGCACACTCTAAGTCTAATGGTACCATATATACGGCAGAATTAGATCTCTCAGCTGCCTTTGACAATGTACTTCGTACTCGTCTCTGGCAGAAGATGCTGTCATATGGCATCCCTCCCACCTTGGTAGCTATAATTGCTGCGCTACACCAAAACACCTCTTACCGGGTCCGTATCAACGCTGAAGGGCTACTAACTGACAATATCCCCACGTGCATAGGTGTAAAACAGGGCTGCAATTTGACCGCGGTATTATTCAATCTTTACCTGGCCGATATTGACAAAATCTGGCAGGGCTCAAATTCTTTTCCGGCAACATTGGGTAGTATGCGGCTCCACTGGCTGGCATTTGCGGATGATGTCATCCTATTCAATAGAGTGCCATTTGGACTCCAAAACAAACTAAAGTTATTTTATGCCTATTGTACGCTGAACAACATGACCATCAATTCAGCCAAATCACACATAATTGTCTTTACAGCCAAGAAAAAACTACCCAGATTTAACTTTGCCATTAATGCACAACCCATCTTGAGGAAAGAAGAGATTATCTATCTGGGCTATCACCTATCGAATGGGACGTCTGTCGGCACTTGGCGCACAGTGTTGAACGCAAAAATTAATCCAATGTTGGCCCAAATTAGAATCATCTTCCAAAAATATTGTAGATATTCACTTCTGCCCCTCATACAATATTACACTATGAAAGTAGAGCCCATCCTACTTTACGCAGTGGACGTGTGTCTTCTGAAGTTGGGGCCTCTTTTAAACCTTTTACAAGGTAAATTTTGGAAGAAAATCCTAGGGCTACCAGGATACTTACCTAATGCCATTATTTTACATGAATTAGGTTTGTATCCCTTAGCCGACAAATATCTCTGGCGGATGGTAAATGCCTTTTCTAAAATGATCTCTCCTCCTCCAAATTCTCCTTATGAGGACTTTCAGGCAATGCTTACCCATAAATGTCCCTCGTCGATCTCTGAAGTGAAAGATCTTCTAAATGCCACACTAACATCATTGAATATGTCGCAACAGGATTTGATTGACACTCCGAATAAAGTTAAAAACCGCTTCTTCAAAAATTCATGGGCATGTAACTCTGATCAGATCGGAGGCTACTCCTCTTTTATGACCTATGCCACATTCAGGCACGCAGTTACACCTCGGCTGCCTTATGTACTATGTTTCCCTGGCAAAGTTGCAAGACGGTCCTACATGCGATTCCATTAGGATCTTATCCACATGGGCGATCAGATCAGGAACTGGTCTGGCTATAGGGATTTGGTGAAGTGGGAGGGTTGTAGATTTTGCTTAAACAATTCTGAGAGTGAAACACTGGAACATTTGTTTATGTACTGTAACTTTTTCCTCAATCACAGGCGATGTTGCTTGGATGCATTCTTGACTTCTTATTCTTCATTTGAATGTCACCTAGTTTGGCTTAGATGCATGCAGCGAAACACCAATTCATTCATCTTAGCAACTGTTAGACTTGTTGTAATGATTGAGAAACATTTGCTGACACTCAATAGGGCCATCTTGAGTGGGCAGTTTGTGGACTCTTTTTTTTCCAAATAACTTGTTATGGTGTAGCAATTCTATCATTTTTTGCTTCTGATTGTCACCTTCTTTGTATTTTCTTGTTTCTCACAGGCTTGCTAGGTTTTGTGATTTTCTTCATGATTTTGTTTTGACTGATTTTATTAGGCAGATTTTTTGTATACTTTCTTGTGGGACCAAAGAAAGTTGGTGGAGGGTGGTCTTTTTCGTATGGGTCGGCAATATGTTTTTAAATGTTTTATTATGTCTTATTTGCTCATAATGTTTAGCTTTGATGAATTTTTACATGAATTTTTATCTGATATGTATAATTTGTAAAGGTGTAAATTAATGTTTGCTACCAAAACAAATAAAATAAAAAATAAAACATTGCAAGTTACAGGGAAAACATTTGTATTGGTTCTTGGAGATTAAAATATGCACACTTTTTAACGTTTTCAAAATTACTATACTCAGAAAATATCCTCTCTTGGATTCGTGTGCGTGTTGATTTTATTAAAGTCAAATGCCATTCGTCCTGTGCAATTTGGGTGGTTATGCAAAGCCAATTTAATGAAATGTGCGTATTTCACCTTGATATGCTAATTTCTGCCAACGTCACATCCCATTCAGTTTGTTGATGAGTCCTCTCACTTTAATTTTTAGGACTTGACCCTTGAACACAATGTAGGGAAATAATTAAATGACCACACTAAGCAAATATGGTGCTTGAAGAGGGGTACTTGCATCTTTGAAAAATCATCTATCAGCCTAATGGGACATCCTGGCCTATTATCAATTTCTAATGCAGTACTTTGTTAAATACAAGCACTTTGAAAGTCAAGGTCATCATGGTATCGTACGGCCAATGGAAATGTTGGCATGTATAACATTTTACAATTTCTTTCGAGTGAGCGAGTGACTTGTTTTCTCAGTAAAGATAATCATGGTCTTGAATAGCTTCAAAATAATCAGAAGGTGTTCAACTCAACACTCCTTGCCCCTTGATGTGAAGCCTTCAGAATCTCACATATTTACATTTCTTGCTTATCATTTCCATTTCATTGTTTTAAGTCTCTTTTACATTTTTAATATGTAGTATTTCTATGCATACTAATATTGTATCCCCGCTCCCTATCCAAAAAATTAACTACTTATAAATTCTATTGAAAGTAGTGACAATTTTGTATTTTCATACTGCCTCACACAATCACCCCTCCCAACACACTATCCAACCTGCACATTAACAGTGATGCCTTTGGTAGCTGCGGGAGGGGGGGGATAGCTACACAACCTGGGGATTACTTTGTTATAGACACTGCTTTAACAGTGTTTCAGTGTTTGAACACTGCCAGTTCCAAGAACAACTCAGACATGATTATGTGAACATACATAACTTGTAAACACGCAAAGCTTTAACAAAGCCTGCAGAATGTACTTGTGGGTGGGGAATTGCTGCATAGTGCAAAAGCAGTGTGTCAAATGTTTGAGTAGCTAATAGAAATTGTTAATGAATTTCTCCACCAGCTGTATATGAAAGTCTGTTTTATTTATTTATTTTTGTATTTGTAAAGCGCCTAGCAGCCCGGAGCCATCTGCGGGGTCATTGAGACCGAGATTCATGTCACCAAGGAGGATGGACATGGTGGATTTCTTGAGGTTGTCGCCAAGGGCGTGTAGGAGTGCTTCTTGGAAATCTGTAGCTGGTCTTGGTGGGCCGGCAGGTGACGTGGGCGCTGATGGTGCAGCTGGGCGAGGGGTTGATTTTGATAAGCATGTAGTCACAGTTTTGGTATAGGTCTCCTCGGATTCTTCTGATGGGGATGGATTGCTTAGCGATCAGTGCAATCCCCCCCCTCCTTTTTGAGATTTCCGGTCTTGTCTTAAAATTGTGTAACCATCGGGCAGGGCAAGGGCCAGTGCTGGGCCGGAGGCTTCGTGAAGCCACGTCTCACTAATGAAGTTGGATTTACAGAGAAGGTTGTGGATGTCTAGAGCGTGCGCAGGAAGCGATCACGCATTGTTGAGGGCACACTTGAGCACTTGAGTGTAGTTGACGTGCTTGGGCTCTCCGAATTGGGAGTAGGTGCAGAGGACTTGTTGTTAGTGACAGGACCCGAAAGGGGGGTTCCATTAGGTGGGCGGGTGCTTACAGTAGGAACATCAATAGTTGGGGTGGCAGTATGGTCAGGTGCAATTTTGGAGGCAATAGTGCTGGTGCACCTATCATGTGCAGCAATAGCAGTAGTGGTGGCGCACACATCATGATTAGCATTAGCAGTAGAGGTGGTACACACACAATGACCAACATTATCAGTAGTGGTGGCACACACATCATGATCAACATTCGCAGTTGGGATGGCGCACGCATCATGAATAACATTAGCAGCAGGGGTGCCACACGCATCATGAACAACATTAGCAGTAGTGGTGGCGCACACATCATGATTAGCATTAGCAGTAGTGGTGGTGCACACATAATGAACAACATTAGCAGTAGTTGTGGCGCACACATTATGATCAGCATTCGCAGTAGGGTGGGCGCATGCATTATGAACAACATTAGCTGTAGTGGTGGCGCGCACATCATGATTAGCATTAGCAGTAGAGGTGGTGCACACTTAATGAACAACATTATCAATAGTAGTGGCGCACACATCATGATCAACATTCGCAGTAGGGGTGCCACACGCATCATGAACAACATTCGCAGTAGGGGTGGCGCACACATCATGAGCAACATTATCAGTAGTGGTGGCGCACACATCATGATTAGCATTAGCAGTAGTGGTGGTGCACACATCATGATCAACATTATCAGTAGTGGTGGCGCACACATCATGAACAACATTATCAGTAGAAGTGGCGCACACATCATGAACAACATTATCAGTAGTGGTGACGTACACATCAAGTTCAGAAATAGCTGTAATGGTGGCTGTAGTCAGAGTGTTCATGGTCACGGCGGTAGCAAGGAAGGGGGTACCTGCAGTAGTGTCAATCAAAGGGGTGGCAGTAGAGCTATGTCCCTTCTGCTTGGGCGAGATCGTGGTGGTGTGGGGTGTGGGTTTAGAAGGTCGTAGCGCTTTTTGAGCGTTCTGAAATGGTTTTGGAAAGGCTCCTGCATAGTATTGCCAGCGCCCTCCGGGGTGCCACAGCTTATCAGTGCTGTGTCAGTATTGTTTGTAATCAAGACAACTAGGTTGTCATTCATTAATATTGGGTTTAATTGGCTTATGTGATAGCAGAACAGTACTGAAAGCGGCACAAAATATTGTTAGAGGATGACATTCTTTTCAGATATTGGGTGTACAATGTTTTATGTATGAGCACTGTGTGGCTGCTAGTTTTCATTATCATACTGGGTGTGGAATCCAGCCAATCAGGGAGCTCGGAACACGGGCTGTTACTACTAGTGTCTGCCACTTCTTCGAAGACCTTCACCTGGATGTCCTTGCGCTCACCAGGACATGGTTTATGGCCAGTTCTGTCACAGGTTTTGAGAGCTACAAGATTCTCTCCAAGCCCAGAACCAACCGGCCCGGAGGTGGAGTGGTCCTGATCTTTCCGGAGTGTGTTCCTGCTTCTGTCATTACTACGCCGGCCTACTCCTTCTTTGAATGCCTATTCTGCAGGCTCTCTATCTCTCCTGGCCTCTCTCTGACTGTGTCCACCTTCTACAGACCACCTGGCTAGGTTACCCCCTTCCTCTCAGAATGGGCTGACCTCTCTTCTCTCCTTGCCTCAACCTCTCAACTTCTCCTCCTCTGAGACCTCAACTTCCACCTGGATGATTCTAATCCCTCCTCTGGGCTCTTCCGCAACCTATGCAACTTTCTCTCCCTTTCCATTCAGCTGGACACACCTTGGATGTTCTCATCTCCTCAGGCATCCTCCTCTCTAACCCTCTCACCACTCCTCTCTCTTGGCCTGAACACTTTCTGCTCTCCTCTCAACTGAAACTTCTTGGCGCTCCAGCAAAGCCTACCCCAGCACTGCCACCTTTCTTCTCGGTCATTCTGCCCATGAAGCGAGTGTCAGTGGACTCCTTTGCCTCTACTTTCTCTGATCCTCCTACTCCTGCAGCTGACTCGCACCGGGACACAGCCATCTCTAACCTGCACCTTTCTATCACCAACACTCTGGACATCCTGGCCCCTGTCATGAGACTCCATCTGAAGCATATTTCTAAGTGCAACTCTTGGTATGACTCTGACCTCGCCGCCATGAAACACAAGTGCAGGGTGGCCGAGAGAAAAGGGAGGGCTGCATGTGCATCTTCTGACAAACCGGCCTGCCACCTCCAAAGGCAATACAGAAACTCTGTCCTCTCAAAGAAGGGGGTCCACATCCAAACCCGCATCTCTGCGGCCTCTAACAACACAGCCAAACTCTTTAAAATCTGCAGTGGACTGGCCAATCATACTGCAGCCTCCACCTCTCCTTTTCCCTCATAGGCACTCTGTACGGCTCTGGCCTCTCATTTCACCACTAAAACTCAGGACATCTTGTCTTCGCTTTCCTCTTCCTCGCCTCCTACCTCTCTCAGGCTCTCTTTGGCCACCTCTCTCTCTCCTCTTCCTTTTTCCTCCTTTAGTCTGACAACACTTCGGCATGTTGCACTCCTGTTGTGGTTTCTTCCAGCTCTAACACACCTCTGAGTGCATTGTTGCTTAATTCACGCTCCCTGGTCACACATGCTGATCATGTTTGCAACGTTATCTGTGACGATGGAAACCTGGCTAACAACCACCTCGGCCCTCATGTTTGCCCAATTCTTGCCTGGTGGGTATAAAATCATTTGTGGAGACAGAGCTGCACCCCATGCGGGTGGGGGATAGCTGTCATATTTAAATCCACCCTCGCAGATGAGGAGCAGGTGCAAGTGGATGTAGGTCACCTGGCCTAAACCCCGCCCACCTGGTGAAATCCTGCCAGCCGCTCTTTATCACCACTTAGCAAGCCCCACCCACCAGGTGCCTTCCTGCTTGCTGCTCTTTTTCACCACTTAAGGAGTCCTCCAGCCCCTTTTCCTTTGCAGATGGGGAGCAGGTGCAAGTGGATGTAGGTCACCTGGCCTAATCCCTGCCCACCTGGTGCCTTCCTGCCTGCCACTCTTTTTCACCACTTAGCAAGCCCCGCCCACCTCGTGCCTTCCTGCTTGCCGCTCTTTTTCACCACTTAGCAAGCCCCGCCCATCTGGTGCCTTCCTGCTTGCTGCTCTTTTTCACCACTTAAGGAGTCCTCCAGCCTCTTTTCCTTTGCAGATGGGGAGCAGGTGCAAGTGGATGTAGGTCACCTGGCCTAAGCCCTGCCCATCTGGTGCCTTCCTGCCTGCCACTCTTTTTCACCACTTAGCAAGCCCCGCCCACCATGTGCCTTCTGGCTTGCTGCTCTTTTTCACCACTTAGCAAGCCCCGCCCATCTGGTGCCTTCCTGCTTGCCGCTCTTTTTCGCTACTTAAGGAGCCCTCAAGCCTCTTTTCCTTTGCAGATGGGGAGCAGGTGCAAGTGGATGTAGGTCACCTGGCCAAAGCCCCGCCCACTGGTACCTTCCTGCATACCGCTCTTTTTCACCACTTAGCAAGCCCCGCCCACCTGGTGCCTCCCTGCTTGCCGCTCTTTTTTTCGCTCCTTAAGGCGCCCTCAAGCCTCTTTTCCTTTGCAGATGGGGAGCAGGTGCAAGTGGATGTAGGTCACCTAGCCTAAGCCCCGCCCACATAGTGCCTTCCTGCTTGCCGCTCTTTTTCACCACTTAGCAAGCCCCACCCACCTGGTGCCTTCCTGCTTGCCGCTCTTTTTCACCACTTAAGGAGCCCTCCAGCCTCTTTTCCTTTGCAGATGGGGAGCAGGTGCAAGTGGATGTAGGTAACCTGGCCCAAGCCCCGCCCACCTGGTGCCTTCCTGCCTGCCGCTCTTTTTCAGCACTAAGCAAGCCCCGTCCACCTGGTGCCTTCCTGCTTGCCGCTCTTTTTCTCTACTTAAGGAGCCCTCAAGCCTCTTTTCCTTTGCAGATGGAGAGCAGGTGCAAGTGGATGTAGGTCACCTGGCCTAAGCCCCGCCCACCTAGTGCCTTCCTGCTTGCCACTCTTTTTCACCACTTAGCAAGCCTCACCCACCTGGTGCCTTCCTGCTTGCCGCTCTTTTTCCCTACTTAAGGAGCCCTCCAGCCTCTTTTCATGTGCAGATGGGGAGCAGGCGCAAGTGGATGTAGGTCACCTGGCCTAAGCACCACCCACCTTCTTAGCCCTGCCTCTTCCTTCCTGCTCTTAACTATTAGATCAAGGGTGTCTCTCGCCCGGGCGTCCTAAGTGAAGGGCAGACGAAGAAAAGGGCAATTCCTGTTTGGACCTGTTCGGACCAGGAGGACCCAGGGCCCGACCCCCTGCTCAGAGAGCAGGTAAGCATGCACCAACATGCGTTACTCCCTCTGTCCCCACAGGCCATCCCCACCCCTTCTGGTCCCCCTGTGATGTTCCCTTGTGCCCCCACTATTCTCGCGCACAGGTGTTGCCTGTTTTGCTTGATTCTTCTACCCTGCTCCCCCCTCACCCCTCTCAAGCCTACTTCTGCAGGAGTCTGTCCTGATAAATTCTGGTTTCACCATCACCGTCTTTTGGCCAATGCTGGAACTGACTTTTATGGACTTCATTCATTCACGGTGTGTCACGCTTTCTCAACTCTCATGCTGGACTTCCTTTGCATCTTGTACTCATGGTGGCCCTAAATCATGTGAAGTGGGAGAATGGGAAAACAAGCTCCCCCCAATCTCATCAAGACCATGGCCTAGAGAATCACGGCCTAGGCACCCCCCACGGGACGAGTTTGTCTATCTACCAGATGATAAAATACCCTCGTTCAGGAACATAAGGGTATGCACACCAGCCTGTCCGGCTCAAGCCGACACCTGCGGCATGGATGAACTTGACTAAGACAACATCCACAAGTATCCACATCGTTAGAGATGCCATAACGACCTTGCCAACTGCCAAGAACACACGTGCCACCATGTACACTGGTCACTCACACCAACCTGCACGAAGAACATATTCAGTGCTATGACGTAGGTGACTGACACACCCACTGACGTGCATCATTATTTTTTTCACATAGGCCTTTTTATAGTAATGCAGAAACGCAAGACGCCTGAAGAGCTCGTGTATACGCTTGCTGACGCTTCTTCCACCACTCGCCCTGTGACGACACCATCATGTATACCTAACACTGCTTGTGACGCCATGTCAACCCGCGATCTCCATACAATGGATTATGTACCACCCATGAACTAGGCCTGAGTAGGCCGCAAACAAGAGCCTCACCAGGAAAATCCTCTCAGAGAAGAGTACAAGTGCTGATCATGCAGAACGAGCCCCAGCGAGGGCTCATAGCCAAGGCCACGATGTTGCAACTCACATGCTACCAGCCCGGCGCCAAGGTTACACCTGTAAAAAAGCCAAGCCCACAGAAACAAAATACAAATCTAATGTGCAGGATTCTGCTCCAGCTACGGTCTCTCCACACGTGACCAAGCCGATCTGACAAGGTGCCAGACCCACAAGACAGAAAGTCGCCTGGGTCCCAAGTCTGGGACACAGGTTGCAACAATGAAGCGGCAAGATGGACACTTAAGGTGATGGGAACGACCTGCTCACAAGCCCATGAGCAGACCTGTACGTTGCCTGCACAAAGACATAGTTGAACATTGTTGCTAATGTCAGGTACACCGTGAGCTGGGAACGGCGATAGTCCCAGGCTTGGGGGCTCGCGGGAGAACCAATCAGAACACAGGGGGGTTCATCACTGATGCCAGTAGTATTAGCCAATCACCAGGGGTCCCCTTGTAGCAATTTTCAAGTATCTAATAGTAGGGACAGCCCAAGTATACCACCTGACTCATCCTTAACCACTAATATCCTTCTCCATATGTACCCTATACTAACCCTAGCACTCGGGGAACCAATCGGAGTGGCAATAGGTTTTTTCTTTCCCAGGACACGCAGATAGCGCGTCATACTGCTGTAAAAAGGGCCTGCGAGCCCCACTAAGGGTGAGAGTCTGGATGGACGTGTACGATCCGAGACCCATCGCTGCCGTTGTTATAATAAACAGCAGAACCACCTTGCTCCTTGTGTGTGACTCATACTCCTTTTGAGAAACACGGGAGGAGTTGGGGCCTCCCAGCCCAGAGGTCTGCGGATGGCTCTGCCGACCCCGGGATAATCACCCTGACAAGTTGGAGGCACTGCTGAGATCTCTTAAGGTCTACCCTTTTGAGTTATTTCTTTTTCTTTTTCCAAGACCTCTCGTTGCGAGGAGGCCCGGCGGTGCAGCCCCCTTTGCCGCTGCCCCCTTTTGAGGACTACAGGACCATTGCGGAGCTGCGAGAAGACCGGACAGCGCAATCTGGATATTGGCCCTCGGGAGCCGGTTGAGAAGTATCCCGCCTGCGGTTGGCGAGTGTCCAGACGTGGTCCAGATGAGGGGAGGTGGCGAGCCGCTCGGAGGGGTGCACGCAGTCGAGCGGCCCTGCATCAAGAGAACTTGGTGAGTATTGCACACCCAACGAGCAACGTGACATTGTGAGGGAGGGGGGAGGAGTTGTAATAAGGGCGGCGGGAGGTGTTCTTACAGTGTGTTGCGAAGGTGTTGATAGACGAGTGAGCGGGAACAGGACAGGCACAAGGGCCGTCCTCTACCACGTCACGGAAGCAGGATGGGTGGAGCCAGAAGGCACCACGTGCGGTTGCTCGCAGACTTTGATTGGTCCAAATCGTGGGCACCTGTAGAGGGGGTGTGTGTGGCTTTCCTATGAATTGGCGTTTTTGATCAATGAGTAGACGAGGATCCCTATTGATCGAGCAGTTGAAACTCGATAGATAGACAACGTTTTCCTGTAGAAGGTAGCTAGATTGTTGCCGAATATGGAAGATAATTGGCTGGTTAAGCCCCCCCAGCGAGGGGCGTGTCACACGCGAGGTGATGCAGCGTGCGCAGTCCGATTATAAGAGTGTATTGTTGGTT
Source organism: Ambystoma mexicanum (assembly GCF_040938575.1). NCBI lineage: Eukaryota > Metazoa > Chordata > Amphibia > Caudata > Ambystomatidae > Ambystoma > Ambystoma mexicanum. The sequence continues at coordinate 472,026,114 of NC_090934.1, forward strand.
ACCTTGTTCCGGGCGTAACAAGAGGACAGCTGTGGGGTTAACGGGGAAAAGAAGTTAAAACTTATTGCACACTCTCTTGAAGTTTAAAGATCTTACCGGTAGTAGTTGAAAGAGGTTGGTGACGTCACCCGTAGAGCCTTCATAGGACACCTTGACCACATCGCGTTGTTGAGGGGTGATAGGGGAGTAAGCAGAGAATAAGAGCAGTACAACAGAGGTGGGGAGGTCACGCACGGAGAACCCCAAATACGGGAAGGGTGAGAAGGGGGAAGTGACCGTGCACGGAGAACGCCGACAACGCTGAGTAAGGTGGAAGAAAGAGGGGAGTGGAAAAGGAAACAAACAGAGGAAAGGACTGTATACTTGTAATTGTTCTACTTGATTGGTTTACCTTTAGCGGACGGTCGAAAGTCCCCAATCTACGGGGCCAGGTAACGACAGTTGTGCTGAGGGGAGTTAAAAGAACAGTATAACCATGCCATATCGGGACCTGGAGGGTGGGGGAACACTCTGACTACCGCCCTCCAACATATTTGCAAAACGCTGTCACCCCACAGGGAAAACCTTATCAAATATAGCATAGAATGGACACAAGGAACAGACAATAAAATGACGACACCATGGTCGCCTAACGGCAGCTTTGAACCGTACGTCCAACACTCACTGCTGACACACATACACAACACGTACAAAGGGAAGAAGTTGACACATCACGTGGAGGTGTTTAAGTTGTGGAGGATGTTCCAGGGATCCCGGCCAGGACCAACCGGAATGTTCACCGTGGAAGTGACGGCAGAAGAGAAGGGGAGCGAAGAAACATAGGAGGGAAAGGAGATTAAGGAGGAAGAAGGAAACGGGGAAAAGGAGACCAGTAGCGCACAGTGCGCGGGAAGAGACAGGAATGGGGATGAAAGGTCTGGTAATGGGCATGAAGTAGAAGTAAAGAGGAAAGGGACAGACGACGTGCCCCTAGCGAAGGTAGTGAAGAAGGAGGAAGGTGGGTTATATCCTGTGACAGTTACGAGAAGCCGCAAGGCAACAACTGACGGCAGATGAGGGGTACTCAAACCCTGCATACAGCCCTCCACCATATACCGATACAGGTAGCTACCAGAGGGGGGAGGAGGTGACGAGCATGGTAGGTTCGAGTTGCATGCAGGCACGCACAAAGGGAGGGAAGAACAGCGATGAGCACTTTTCGAACATAGGACAAGAGGAATGGATAGCAGCGCAGGTGCTCTTAAAGCTACGAGGAACATCAACAGGAGAAGAAAAGGATGTGGTGAGGAGAATGAATAAGGACGACACAGATAGTACTGGAATAGGGGGTGAGGAGAGTAACACAAGGGAAGGAGAGCTGTCACAGGAAGAGGAGGAGATGTTGGAGGAACGATTAGCTGAAATGAGGGATGAGCGAAGCGCACTGATTAAGCAGCTCGAGCAAGAGGCATGAGGAAGGAGGAAGGAGAGGAAGGAAAGTAGGGATGAGTTAGAAAGAATGAAGGAGCGTACAGAAGAGAGGAAGAGGGAAGCGGAGAGGATGAAGGCAATAGCGGAAATATCCCGAGCAGCACAGCGTGACATGAAGAGGTGGGAGGAAGAGAAGGAAAAGGAAATGGAACTATGGAAGAAGAAAATACTCTCTGAAAGCACCAGGAAATACGAAGAAGGTAAAGTAATAGAAAGCATATTAGAAAGGGAAAAAGAGAAATGGGAAAGGAGGAGAGAGGAAGAAAGGATATTAGCGAAGGTAAGTAGTGAGGTGATGGAGGAATTGAAAAAGAAGAGAGAGGAAATAGGTGGTAAAATAGTGGAAAAGAATGAAGAGGAGAGCAGAGAGAGGAAACTGGAGCCTGGGGGAAGAACATATGCGCATCGGGATGCGAAAGTGGCTACAACATCAGCGCAAGGGGGAGTAACTAGTAGAGGCGAACATAAAGGAACGGATTTAAAAGACTTAAAACGGTGACAGTAAGGGGGACAAGGACAGATTCGGGGTTGTCGCTCCTGGATGAATTCTGCAGTGAAGAAAAAGAGGGCGCGGGAAGAGAAGGAAGAAGCGGCGGTAGGGAGAGCTTAGATAAATTGTACATCACACACGCTAACGGGGAATCACCATGGGCATGCAAGAAGAAGGAAGAAGAGAAGAGAAGTGAGGAGCAGGTAAGAGAAGTGGCAGGAGGAACAACACGCGCAGTTACATCCACATCATCGCGCCCAACACGGCCACCCACACCCGCGCCTGAACACACACCATACATCGGCAGGCTCAGAGACCTCCCAGGATGCAGGCAGGAAGAACGGCCACTCACACCTGCAGTGAACCAAGAGAGTAATAGGAGAGAGAGGAGAAACGAAGGAGAAGATAAGACAAGCAGCAGTAATATAGATATGGCAGCAGATTTACTTGACACAGAGGAAGAGGAGGAGTACACAAATCCACCCCACCACAACGGGGGGGACAGATGGGGTACAATTTAATGCCACTATTGGAGGGGGGAGGGGCTAGACCACAATATGGCCCTTGGAAGCATGCTGATAAGGAGAATATAAAGTGCAGGCTCCCATCACTAAGCGGAGGAGCGGGGAAATGGATATACGAGATGGAAAAACACACCGTGGGACCGAACCTAGCAGTGGGAGACGTGAAGGGACTATTAATATCAATATTAGGGGACGCGGCAGATGACATTTGGAAGAGGGCAGGCTTCCCCGGAGTTACAATAACAAACACGTCACATGACGAGGCACCATTTGCCAACTGCAGGCATGCATTGTGGCAGGCCCTGAGGGTCCAGTACCCAGACACATCAGATATAGGAGCAATTACATCACGCAAGATGCGTGAGAATGAAGATACTGTTGATTATATCCAGGAGATTCAGGAGAAGTGGCGCTTGGAAACTAGGGAGCAATGGAGCAAGACACCAGCAATTTTTTACCACATACTAGTACAAGGGCTCCCGGAGACAGTACAAAGACAACTGAAGAAGATAGTGGGAATGGAAGCTAAGGCCTGGCCGGGAATACAACTAACAATAATACACCACTGTAGGATGTGTCAAGAAAAGATGAAACAAAAGGAAGAAGATAGGAAAGCAAAAGAGGCAAAATTAGTGCAGAAAAAACTAACAAAGTATACCATGGAAGGAGCACTAATAACTACACCGGCAACAATGGCACCAAACCCCATGCAAGTTCTGGATGCACAAGATTCCACACAACAACAAATAGTACCATTACCACAACCACCACAACTTATAACACAACAGATGCCACCACCCCCACCATACACGGCTCCCACAGGAGGAGGGTACATGCCACCGGGAAATGGATATTATAACAACCCCCGGTAAAGGGGCGGAATGAGGAGAGGGAGAGGGTATGGCCAACATGTACAACAGCAAGGGGGAGGATTTCGAAGTTACTACCCCAATTGGCAACAAGGGTACCAAGACAATGCGGGGAATGTCCCATGGCAGGCCAGGGAACCACTTGTATGTTGGGTTTGTGGTATGTTGGAACACATGTCACGCACATGTAAAATGAGGCCCACCTCACCAGCCTGCGGGGGACAGGGACCACAAGGCCCTATGAGGGAGCAACAGGTTTACCAGCAACAGCAGGGAACGCAACAGAGCAACACACAACGGCAAGTATCAACACAGCAGCCACAGCAACAGATGCACCACTACGCTCCACCACAACAACAGTTACAGACATACACACCACCGCAGCAACAGCTTTGTTTGTTTGTTTGTTTGTTTATTTATTTGTTATGCACACCGGACCCTGAGGTAGCAGAAACAAAACAACACCAAGTGCAACCAGTACAACAGCTTACTGAAATACAGGACCGTAGATTGACACCCATTGATACACCGCTACAACAAACACAGTTGGGGAGTCTGACTGTCTTGGGACATAACCCTTACACGGGAAGCGGTCAGTCACTGTACCCACAATAGGACAGCCCACAGACGTCCTTGTTGTGTCCCATCCTGTCGATAACACCTAATAGTGCGGAGGAACCACGCATTGAGGTAGCGATAGGTGACAAAAATGGTTCCTTCCTTGTTGACACTGGGGCAACTAGGTCTTGCATAAGGGAGGGTAAATTTAAAATGTCAGGCGAGGCCATGCACACACAAGGATTCTCTGGGGCTAGAGGGTTGGGTCCCTTTACTGATAACATCTCCTTATCTATAGGAGATTATGACATGTCTGTCACACTCCTGTATTCAAAGGAGTCGCCAGTGAACATACTTGGAAGGGACATAATGAGCAGATTAAATATGATGATCTCCTTCACGGAGAACGGCATAATTTGCTCCACACCAGGAATAAACATGCTTAATGCACGACAAATACTGCAAGCTTACTGTGGCCAGACAGTAGCTCGAGCTGAGCCTGTGGATGGCGAACTGTTCCAATATGGAACAGATATGGCATTTGCATGGATGCCAGGAATAGAAGGCAAGATTTGGAGGAGGCCAGCAGCATATTTATTCAGGCCAGAGACACCAGCTAGTGAACAGGATGGGAAGGCGATTTCGGTGAGCATCGAGGGCATTATAGCAACTGCAGATTACATCGCAGTACATGCCCAAGACAGGGAAGGGAGAGAATGGGAGAATGGAGAGCAGTAATAGCACTGGCTGAGGGATGCAGGCTCACGCAGGTGTCTGACAAAGAGCTCTTTTCAGAGAACAAAGGAGAAGGAGAGATGGTATTTATGATGAGTGTTGACATCAGGTTAAGAGTGACATACAAGCAAGTAGCACTGAAAATGGCAATGGCACTGGAGGCACCTGCATCTTCCCCTGCACCATTTTACGAGGAAGACATGGCTAAGGTTCCAGCATCACTGTGGACCACCAGTCCCTATGACGTGGGCTGCATAAAGAGCATTGGAGGAGTAAAAATAAAGTTGAAAAAGGGTGCAATACTACCTAGAGTGAAGCAATACCCACTGTCAAAAGAGGCAGATGAGGGAATATACGAAACCATAACAGCCCTGATAACTAATGGCATATTGGTACCATCAGAGTCAGCATGTAACACGGCTGTGTACCCAGTGCGCAAGGCTAAAGGAGGGTCTTGGCGTTTCATCCAGGACCTCAGGCCCTAGAATTACATTGTAGAGGCAGAATACCCCATAGCAGCAAACCCAGCTACGATACTATGTGGAATACCAGCAGAGGCATCACGGTTCACCGTGATTGACCTAAAAAATGCCTTTTTCTCAATACCTCTGCACCCAGATTCACAAGATTTGACAAGCTTCACATACAGGAATACAAAATGGAAACACACAAGGTTACCACAAGGGTACTGCGAGTCACCCTCAATTTTCAACAGGGTAATACAGATGGATTTGGGAAAAATTAATATGTAGAGCACAGTGCTGCAATATGTTGATAATATAATAATTTGCAGCACAGCTGAGGAGAGGTGCGGGAAGACTCAGTAAAAATGCTGACAGAGTTGGCTGAAAAGGGTTACAAGGTAGACAAGGAAAAGTAACAGTACTGTCAGGAACAGGTACTATACATTGACCAGCTAATATCCCAGCACCGAAGAAACATTGCACCACAAAGAGCACAAGCCATAACAAACACACCACAACCACAAACTGTGAGGGAGCTGCAGCAGTTCCTGGGTCTATGCAACTACTGTAGAGCATGGTTTTTTTTTTTACTACAGCTCATACATAGGACCCCTGCTCGAAGCACTAAGAGAGGCACAAAAAGGGGACAAGAGATTGGGGTGGACAAGAGAAATGAAAGAGGCGTTTGATGAGTTGAAACACGCCATATCCACAGCTCCTGTACTAGCCACTCCAAATTACAAACATCAATTTTTCATTTTTTCACATTGCGACTCAGCAGTCATGAAAGCAGTATTGACTCAGAAAACTAGCATGGGACACAAGCCGATAGCTTTCTACAGCGGTCACTTGGACCCTGTCATGTTAGGACATTTCCCTTGCGAACAGGGCCTTGCCGCAGCTCCATTTGCGGTGGAAAAATCATCATCGATAACAATGGGGTGCCACACCACATTATTTGTGGAACATGCACTGTTTGCAATTTTGAACAAACTTAAGTCCACACTGACCACACAGAGGGCGTCAGGTTACAAGATTATCTTATCCAGACCCGAATTGAAAATTGTCAGATGCAGTAATGTAAACCCAGCCAGATTCATAGCGGAAGTTGTTGAGGAAGGTGATTATGCCCACGATTGCACAAAGACTATTGAAATGTACTCCAGCACAAGGAAAGTGGAGGAGGATGCCCTTAAAGGGGGTGAGATATTGTACATTGATGGTTCATCAACCATTGACCAGAGCGATGGGATAAGGAGAACTGGGGCAGCAGTAGTTAAAATGACGGAAGAGTTGATGTATGTCCCAGTAAAATGCGTGCAATTACCGCAGCATTATTCGGTTCAGGCAGCGGAATTGGTTGCACTGATTTTGGCACTAAAGGAAAGTGTTGACAAAAGAGTTACTATATACTCTGACTACTCTGACAGCGCATATGTCACATCAACAGTGCATTCCGGGTTGATAAAATGGCAGTGAAGGGAGTTTAGAAGAGCTGATGGCACCCCAGTACAACATGCCCTATTGCTAGCAGAATTGATTGAAGTAATTAACGACCCCCAAGCGATAGCTTTGGTTAAGTGTCCAGCACACACTAATGGAGATGACTAGTAATGAAACAGCAGACGCACATGCCAAGCATGCTGCATATTTCGGTGAAATATGGACCCCCCCAGAATAGGAGAGGGAGGGGGAGGTAAATGGTAAAACAGATGATCATGAAGGAGGGGTACACTCATCTCCCGGCAACACAGATGATGGAATTACAGGCGGCCGCACCAATGGCAGAAAAGGAACTGTGGGTAAAGAGAGGATGTACGAAGACCCCAACAGACACGCTGTGGCGTCAAAATAATACTGGAAAGGTGGTCATGCCGTTGGCACTGTTGAACACCGCCCTGGCCCAGCTTCATCATCCAGCACACACAGCACACACAGGGAAGGAAGTTATTGCAGCACGAATTAGGGAGGCTTGGTTCTGCCCCGAGTTAAATTCTCATGTTACTAATTTCATCAGCAACTGCCTCACATGCCAACAGTTTATGGCCGGTCACGCTGCAAGTGATAAAAGGTACTATACCCTGGCCTGAAGGACCCTTCCTACACCTCCATATTGACTACGTTGATATGATCAATGTATGTCAAGGTCATAGGTACATGATTGTAGTGGTATGTCAATTTTCCAGGTGGATGGAGGCTGGAACCTGCTCACACGCGGATGCGTTTAGAGCAGCTAAATTTCTAGTGAGAGATGTCTTCCCCAGGTGGGGTGTTTGCAAAGTGCTGCGGTCGGACAACGGCCCACATAATGATAATGAAATGTTTGAGCACATCACATCTTTGCTGGGTATTAAACATAAATTTGCATGTGCATACCATCTGCAGACCAACAGTATCTGTGAACGCCTGAATGCCTATTAAAAGAGGAAATTGCAAAAATTCAGCAGACAACTAAAAAGAGCTGGTTGTACTGCCTTCCGCTGGCTCTATTTGAGCTGAGGAATAGGCCAGGATCTGATCACCACCTCACTCCCCACGAGGTGGTGACAGGACGTCAAATGCGCCTTCCTTTAACTCCAACATCAAGAGCCTTTACTGACCATGATAACACTGCAACTGTTTTTGGTGACAAAATGTATCAATATGTGTCTTCTTTGATTATTAGTGTCGCCTTTTTATCTCAACAGATCGAGCGCACACGTGGCGCGTCGAAGAGCTCTCAACAAGAAGACACCAACGAGGAACAAGAGAAGGAAGGACAACACACTATTGCGGAGGGAGATCATGTGCTGCTCCGCAACTTCAATAGAAAGTGGAACAGCCCACGCTTTACCGGGCCCCACTTGGTAGAGGAAGTGGCAATGAAGCTGCACAATAAGCGCGCCTAGAATCACCTACACAACGTGAAGCCCTACAAACATCAGACCCGCCCTAGCGTTGACGACAGGGCCATTGCAAGACCAACAACATCAACAACGTCGGCTACAAAGAAGGATACAACAACCACCGCTGAGGATAATTGTGGCACTGCCCCTGACCACTCCCCAGTCACAAACACTGCCATAGACTTTGGACACTTGCCCATAGCCCACCCCATGGTCACGAGATCACAAAGTAAACAAACCTCTGCCCAACCAAGCCCCAGTCCCAGCCCCGCCAAGGCCACCACCGATTGAAGGACATTGTACAACAAAACTTGGATGTTACACACACACATATAAAACACTTGTATGTTTTTCTTCTATTTTCTCTCGCACATGCAGGTACCGCATATCATTGTATTGTTTAGAAAGGGAAGTAACTAACAGTGTGTTCTGGCCAGGAGTAGATGTTGCCCACAGATGAAAACACCACTGAGGCCCTATCACACCAATTTGTATATCATATAAGAAGGCCAAAGTACTTAAAAAGGAGAAGGGCACGCGTATATTACACCGCATTTGTTTTGACCATAGAACAATCATTTCCCCATCTTCACGAGCACTTGCCGGCTCTAAGAGATAGGTCACCAAGATTAGCGTGGGAACAGCTCTTCGCCTGGGCACTGAACGATTACTTGATAGGGAGAGCTTAACTAACAAATACTAACAATAATAACGAGCACATTAAGGATTTTCAGGCGGGCACCTTTAACGTCGCAAGAATAAGCTGCCGGACTGCAGCGAGGTAAGAGCAAAAATGCCATTGAGAATAGCTCTTGTAATAAAATTGTTTGGAGTGTTGGTCATCACTGGTCTATTGGCTGCCTCTGTATGGCAGAAAAGCTATGCTACCAATTTTGTGGCTGCATCCAAAACTAACCTACCCCCTCCCACGGCTACAACAGGTATGATATCAGGTGGTACTAGCAACCCTAAAGGTAACGGAGGTAGAGTAAAACGCAGCACATATACTGACAATAAAGGTATCAATAATTACATAACAGATTCAGCACACATCTCAAACAACATGTGGTACCAGCACATGGCCCAAATTGGTAAACAGACAACTGAGGACAACTGCTATGTGTGCTCATTGATCCCATACGCCATGAGCGCATCAAGAACATTTGTTGCCACTGAAATGCAGGAAAAAACAGTGCAATGTATAATATATCTAGCACTATTCCAAATGAGGGGATGATTCCAAGGGACGGTGGTGAGAATGCAGTGGAAAACAAGGGACACATACCCATACGAAAATAATTTTCTCAAGACATATTTGAAATACCACAAAAGCAGCTTACATGCTGAAGCATTTAGATACATGACGGATGGCCCCGACAAAGGAGAAACGAAGAAAGTAACACTAGAATACCTGCCGTGTGATTGTTACACCACTGAAGTTCCAGGTGGGAGAGACCACTGATAACAATAACTGGGAAACTATATGTGAACAATGAATGGGAAATAGGAGAGGTTGGGAGCAACATGATAACAAGAGAAACTATTACCACCATATAGGAGCACAACAACAGATGTTGGACGACGTGGGGTAAATATGTACCCATGCTGACATGGATGGAGAAGGATGAAGACCCAATAAGCATACTACCACTGACTGCACCCAAACTATGCTACCAACACAAAGGAGATGTGGATGTGGGATACAACACCAACTGTGTAGGCGTAGTAGAACTACCAGAGGGGGGTCCTGGAACGGCAGTTATAATGGACCACTGTAGGGCCTGCGGGGATAAGGCATACCACACCTTGCCTCCATTATGGAATGGAATATGTACCATGGTACACATCAACGTACCATCACTGGTAGTGCCTCAAAAACATGTTAACATGGCCAATTTCCCCAAGATGGACGGTGGGAACAAGAGGAGGAAAAGGTCAATACAATCACAAGAAGGAGAGGAAAATAACAACAATAACATTCTGCCAAGAATGAAAAGACAAGTAGAACCCCTGACAGGAAACTACCTGTGGGGAAGATCAGAAACAGCACTCACCTCCATCCCACCACAACACAGATTATTCAGCAGGGCTGCAATGTTCTTCTCGTCAATAATACACCCAGGACTACAAGCATATGCGAACGCAAAGTGGCTTCAGATCACCCGGTGGGAACTGATGATGACGATTAATTCGACAGTAAATGGATTCAACGCCATAAAAGAAGAGCTATGAGCGGTAAGAATGGTAGCATTACAAAACAGATATGTGCTGGATCTTCTCACGGCTTTGGAAGGAGGAGTTTGTGCGAAAATTGGACAATCATGCTGCAAATTTTTTCCCTGCTAACGACGCAGATAATGGGACACTTACTGAAGCAGTATCACAACTGGCCCAGATGCACTCCGAAATGATGGAAGAAAGCAAAGGGGTAAAGAAGGATACTAGTTAGTTTTCATTCATATGGTCATGGATGCCATCATGGCTGTCAGACGGACTAAAGATTATAGTTGGATGCATAATATTATCTGCAGCAGTATTGATTGTAATAAGGTTCTGGAGGGCCAGGAAAGCATGCACTACAGACGAAATGATAGAAATGGTCGGCATGCACCCCTTGATGCCAACTGATGACGACCAGCATACCGACGTGATAATAAAGGAAATAGAGAGACTGCGTAAACAGATCCTTACCAACCACTTGGATCCGCCATCTGTAAAATTGGAGAACCCAAGAAACCCGAGGAGCTATGTTGGAAGATGGGTATACTGCAAACCAGGCGGCAGCTGTGTTTATATGTACTGGTCGTTCGAAGATCATGGCAACCACTATGGACACTTGGCTGGAATAACTAAAGTATGGAGAGTAAGAGGAGATAAAGAAAAAGATATGTGTGTGGTTGACAAGTCGACCAGAGGGGGGACTGAAGTGGGAGAATGGGAAAACAAGCTCCCCCCAATCTCATCAAGACCATGGCCTAGAGGATCACGGCCTAGGCACCCCCCACGGGACGAGTTTGTCTATCTACCAGATGACAAAATACCCTGGTTCAGGAACATAAGGGTATGCCCACCAGCCTGTCCGACTCAAGCCGACACCTGCGGCATGGATGACCTCGACTAAGAAAACAGCCACAAGTATCCACATCGTTAGAGATGCCATAACGACCTAGCCAATTGCCAAGAACACACGTGCCACCATGTACACTGGTCACACACACCAACCTACACGAAGAACACATTCAGTGCTATGACGTAGGTGACTGACACACCCACTGACGTGCATCGTTATTTTTTCACATAGGCCTTTTTATAGTAATGCAGAAACGCAAGACGCCTGAAGAGCTCGTGTATACGCTTGCTGACGCTTCTTCCACCACTCGCCCTGTGACGACACCATCATATATACCTAACACTGCTTGTGACGCCATGTCAACCCGTGATCTCCATACAATGGATTATGTATCACCACCCATGAACTAGGCCTGAGTATGCCGCAAACAAGAGCCTCACCAGGAAAATCCTCTCAGAGAAGAGTACAAGTGCTGATCATGCAGAACGAGCCCCAGCGAGGGTTCATAGCCAAGGCCACGATGTTGCAACTCGCATGCTACCAGCCCGGCGCCAAGGTTACACCTGTAAAAAAGCCAAGCCGACAGAAACGAAATACAAATCTAATGTGCAGGATTCTGCTCCAGCTACGGTCTCTCCACACTTGACCAAGCCGATCTGCCAAGGTGCCAGACTCACGAGACAGAAAGTCACCTGGGTCACATGTCTGGGACACAGGTTGCAACAACGAAGTGGCAAGATGGACACCTACGGTGATGGGAACGACCTGCTCACAAGCCCATGAGCAGACCTGTACGTTGCCTGCACAAACACATAGTTGCACATTGTTGCTAATGACAGGTACACCGCGAGCTGGGAACGGCGATGGTCCCAGGCTTGGGGGCTCGCGGGAGAACCAATCAGAACACAGGGGGGGCTCATCACTGACACCAGTAGTATTAGCCAATCACCAGGGGTCCCCTTGTAGCAATTTTCAAGTATCTAAGAGTAGGGACAGCCCAAGTATAACACCTGACTCATTCTTAACCACTAATATCCTTCTCCATAGGTACCCTATACTAACCCTACCACTCGGGGAACCAATCCGGAGTGGCAATAGGTTTTTTGCTAACTTTCCCAGGTGACGCAGATAGCGCATCATACTGCTGTAAAAAGGGCCTGAGAGTCCCACTAAGGGTGAGAGTCTGGACGGACGTGTACGATCCGAGACCCATCCCTGCCGTTGTTATAATAAACAGCAGAACCACCTTGCTCCTTGTGTGTGTCTCATACTCCTTTTGGGAAACATGGGAGGAGTTGGGGCCTCCCAGCCTGGAGGTCCACAGACGGCTCTGCCGACCCCGGGATAATCACTCCGACACATGTTGTTCCCATCTTCATCTTGTATCCTGGCTTGCAACATTATGTGTTACTACTAACTTCTGCAATTGTATTCACTCACCACTCTTGCTTCTCCACTCTTTTGACTGCTAACTCTCTGTTCTCTCCTTCTTTCCCTTCTCCCTTTTCCTATCTCCTCCCCTTACTTTCTTCGATGCACTTACTCTATCAGAATTGTCCCAGGACCTAATATGATAGCAACCTCGTCTGTCTCCTCCCCTCTCCCCTCACTGGTCCCCCCCTTCTCCAGCACTATCTGAAATGTTGTCAGGCCTAGTATGATAGTTGCTTTTTTTGTTCCTCCCCTACCTTTCTGCACCCCTCTCCCTCACCTTTTGTTTTCTCCAGCTCTACCAGAAATGTTGTCAGGCCTAGTACATTAGTCGCCTGTCTGTTTCCATTTCCTTCCCACTCTCCCCCTCCCTTCCTTATCTATGTCTTAGCTCTTGCACTATCTGAAATGTCATCAGGCTGAGTACAATAGTTAATTTCACATCCTTACTGTTTATGGCCTGTAAGAATGTCATTGTATTTTCCCTTGTTCCCTCCCTTGCCTTGAAGCGCTATGAAACACATTGTATATAGGTGCTGTATAAATAAACTATCATATCATATCATATCATATCATATCATTATTGCACCGGTAGTCCATGATTTGACCATGGAAGCTTTTTTAGTGTTCTTGGAAATCTCTGCTTCCAACTTTGTTCTTTTTCTGCTGGTTTATTGTCCACCTGGTAAGTAAACATTTATAAAACACAATTGAGTAAGGTCATATGGGGAGCCTGACCAGTTAAAAACTACCTTAAATCCTGAAGAAACAATTCAAAACAAATTCAAAATGTTTGCTACTCTATTTCTTATTTAATATATAAGTAGCAACTGTTTGTGGAGACATAGGATACTCAACATAGAACATGAATACAATACATGCCATGGTACATCAGTAACATGACCCAAAAATACATTTTGAGTATAGATTTCCAACAATTACAAACCCTGTCTTCCCTGTTAGGGGTAAACAATCGGAGTATTGAGAATTTAATCGGGGTGCATAAAAAACAAGTGTGTAGAAGCTGCACGATAATGGAGTGTTTACAACACAAGTAATCTGGGTCAACACAACAGTGTTTCGGCCTAAAAGCTATTAAGTAAGCCAAACAGAAATGTTTTACTCTCAAGACTGAAACAGCACTCAATCAATCAAAGGAGCTATTTGCGGTAGTTAAATCCTTTTCTACTACAGCTCGCTTTCTTCCTACAGTGCCTGCTTCTCAGTCACACTGTGATGACTTTTGATGAGTTTTTCCATTCCAAAATTGTTAATCTTTGAAACAATATTCATCTCAAGCAGGTTAGTCCTGGTGTGACTGTTGTGGGGCGCAGCCAGCCAGCTACATCTGGCTGGGCTGGGCTACCTTCCCTTTATTCTCTGATGAGGCCATATTAAAGGCCATTGCACACCTGAAATCTGCCGCCCCACCCAACCCTATTCTTCTATTTAATCTTAAAGATCTCTTGCCAGAGATTATTCCTCTGGTGGCCCAGGCAATAGACCATTCCTATTGTTCTGGTATGATCCCTAAAGAACTTAAACAGGCTATTGTGGTCCCTCTTTTAAAGAATCTGTCACTGGATGCCTCTTTTCCACCCTATCTTTCTAGTTCCCTTATTTATAAAACTTCTTGAGGCCTTGATAGCTCCACTTCTTTCTGAGTTTCTGAGTTTCTTAAGTCCTCTTTTGCGCTTGACCCCTTTCAATCGGGTTTCTGCCCTGGGAGAGGTACCGAAAGTGTCCTAGTTTCATTACTGGATGATATGGCCAGGCTGGTTGATGGAGGTGGTTGTTGGAAGTGGTGTGGAAGTGGTGTGGGGGCCCTAATTCTGCTCGATCTATCAGCGACCTTCGACACTGTCCACCAACCAATACTCCTGTCACGCTTGGCTTCTATTGGCTTCTCAGGTCCTGTCCTGGCATGGTTTACATCTTTTCTCTTTTCTCTCTATTCTCTTTCCTGTGGCATGCCCCAGGGCTCTGCCTTCTCCCTGATGTTATTTAACATCTATGTGTTGCCTTTGGTTGACCCCATCCACTCTCACAGCTTCAGATGCAACTCATAAGCGGACGACATGCAGATCCTGGTCCATTTAGATCGGGACCGGTAGGAGGTGTCCCCCCATCTGTGTGACTGCCTGGTGGCCATGGGGAAGTGGATGGGTGCCAATTGGCTCAAATTCAACAGCGACAAGACTGAGGTCCTTGTTGTGGACGTGTCCTTTGAATTTGGTTCTGCCCATCCTGTGACTTTCCTATTCCACTGACGGTAGTTAAAAATCTTGGGGTCTATCTCTCTGCTTCTCTGTCTACAGCGTTACAGGTAAGTGCAGTGTGCCAGACTGGCCACTTCTTAGTGAGAGTCCTTCGGAAGATCCTGCCCTTTCTTCCTCCTTCTCTTCACCCTCCAGTTGTGGCTTCTCTTATTACCAGCAGGCTGAACTATTGCAATGCTCTCTATCTGGCCCAGCCCTCGGGCCTAATCAATCACCTGCAACAGCTGCAGAAACTGACTGTTCGGACAGCCACAGTCACCGCTTATGGTTCCCATATTAGCCCATTGCTACGTTCTTTGCACTGCCTCCCACTGAAATAAAGAATAGTCTTTAAATCTCCCTGTCTTGTGCACCACGTTTAGGCCAAAATGTTCCCAGAAAATGTCTCAATGCGTGATTTGGGCAATTTTTGGCTGTTCAAAAAAATTCTGAATGGCTGAAAAGTTTGCCCAGATCACGCATTCGGTGCTGGGGGCTGCAAGGGTGTCCCTGCACCCTTGCTCAGTATATTGTGAGCGGGGGTGTCCCCCACAGCAATCCCCCCCAAAAAAGGGGCTGCAGTGGCTATGGGGATATCCCCTTACAGCTGTCCTGCAGTCACAGGGAGAAAAAAAGAAAGGAAAGGAGCATGCGACGCCCGTTGCCGGAATAAAAGGTAAGTAGGGACATGGGGGCGTGTTGGGAGTGTGGGCGTGGGTGTGAGTGGGGGTGTGGGTGGGTTTTTGGCCAAGTGTGAAATGTTCAGGGGAGAAAAGACTGAAGGTTATTTCGAACAAATAACCTTTGGTCATTTCTCCCTCAAACATTTTTACCTCAGTCATTCAACCCTAAATCGTTCACCGGGCATACTACCAGGCTGGCGACCGATTTCTTGTGGGATAAATTCACTCCTTATATTCCTGGCCACCCTCTTTATTCAAGCAGTGGCTGGCTGGTTGTTGTCCCCCGAATTCGTCTTCAAAGAGTGGGCCGTCAATGTCTTTTGGATGGCTGCTAGTAAGTTATGGAATGGTCCGCCTTTAACTTTGAGGCTGACCATGAACCACCAGCACTTCCTTCACTTTTTAAAAACTCTGCTCTTTCATAAGTCCCCTAGATTGATGTTGTACTACTGTGACTATCCTCGCAGCAAGATGCATATGGGTGTACCTGTATGTTATAAATCTGAGTAACATAACATAACAACACCTGACGATGTCTCTTGACAAGTCCGATCTATGAAAGTGTCATCCAAAGAGGTGCTCCTCCAGAACCATCAAGGACCACATTGCAACCCTCACCCCAGCCTTGGCCAATTTATGCAATCACTTTTTCACCACTGGATCTTTCCCCTCTCTCCTCAAGCACTCCCTTGAGCACCCCTCCTAAAAAGCCTTCTGCCGATCCTACATGTACGGCAAACTATTGCCCAATTTCTATAACTCCTCTGCCGGGCAAACTCTTGGAAAAACAGGCCATCTCCCATCTTAGCCTCCATCTGTTGGCTTCCTCCATGACCATCAGTCTGTTTTCAGAGACACAGAAACTACTCTCTTGAACACTCTCTTGAACACTTGCTCTCTAAACTCAACTCTAAACTCAACTCCTGCTCTCCCTCTGTTCTCATCCTCCTTGACCTTTCCTCCGCTTTCAACACGGTCTATCACACGACATTGATCAATCGACTCTGTGTTAACCTGGGTATAACAGATCAGGCCCTGGCATGGTTGACCTCCTTCCTCCTGGACCATCCCTCCCAGGTCCAACTGGGGTTATTTCTCTCCACCACCTCTCTATCCACATGTACGTGCCCCAGGGCTCTGTCGTCTCACCCTTCAATGTCTATCTGGCCCCTTTGCCCCACCTGATTTCCACCTTCTCTTCTAACTTTCAGTGTTATGCGGATGACACTCAGCTCTCTTTCAGGGTTCCCTCAGCCTCCTCTCCTCCCTCGTTCATCCTTGACTGTCTATCCTTGATTCAGGATTGGTGCGCCTCCAACGATCTTTGCCTTAATCCAAGTAAGACGGAGATCCTTCTCATTGGGACCCCTGCTCCCTCTTTCCCTCTCTCACTCTGGCTGCCCTCCTTGGGCCTTCTACCCTCACATTTCTGTGAGGTAAAAACTCTTGGCATCATCTTCAACTCCCCTCTCTCCTCCCCTCGCATCACGGACCTTGCCAAAAAAGGCCCACTTGCAGCTGCACCTCCTCAGACGTATTCTACCTTTTATCACTTTCCCCCAGAAGCTCACTGTCTCCAGAGCCCTGGTTCTCTCCAGGCTGGCCTACTGCAGCAGCCTCTTTCTCAATCTGTCTACCTCTACTCTTGGCCTCCTGCAACTAAACCCGAACAGGACTGCAAGACTTATCCTTTGTATCAAGCCCAGGGACTGTATCTCTCCAGCACTGAAATCTCTCAACTGCCTCCCGGTGTCTGCAAGGATCAAGTTAAAGACCCTCTGCATCGTCCACAAGGCTTTCTGGGGCCTGGGCCGGCACTAGATCCAACTCTCTCTTCCGAACTACCTTCCTTCTAGATCCCTTCACTCAGCTACCTCCAACTCTCTGATGATCAGCTGTTTTTCCAGGCAGAGAGTGGGGGGTATATCTGGAACGGCCTCCCTGCCCCTCTCAGATGTGAGCCGGACCACCTGAAGTTCTGGAAACTGCTCAAGACCCTCTTTTTCTCACCTGCCTTCTCCCTCTCTCACTGCCTTGCTAACTTATCTGTCTGCCTTGATGACTGGTTTGCTTGGTTCCCTTAGAGTCTCACTGGGTCACAGGCACAGATATGACCAGTCTTCCTTTGAGATGCCTCCTGGCCTACCATGCACTTGGGGCGGTAACTGTAACCCCTACAGCCCCCCTGCCTCCTTGCACTTAACCAGAGCCGTGCTCCCCTGGCTGCACTTACTCAGAGCCATGCTGCCCTGATGACACTTTACCCTTCCCTCTCCCTTGCACTTCCCCCTCTCCTTCCCCTTGCACTTGTATTGTCACACTTGCAGGATCCGAATGGCACAAGGCCTACTGGAATCATTTGTCTCGTCCTCCCTGCGTCTCCCCCCTGCCTTGTGGCGCCTAGAAACACTTACAGGCGCATAACAAATGCCATATCACATCATATCCCAGTGTCTGCCCGAGTCTGAGGCCCCAACATAGCTCTCAACCATTTTTCTTGCAAAGGCGGGTGAAATCACCCGATTTTGTTTCTGGCAGGTGAGACGCCCATTGGAATGAATGGGCGTGCAGGAGGCATGGCGGGTGAGTCAGCCCTTTGCAAGGCGGGTGACACCCACCAAAAGCGGGTGAGTTGAGAGCTATGCCCCAATGGCGGGTTTCCCCACCCGCCATCTTCCCCCCCATTGACCCTGCTTTTTATTTTGCCCCCCATCGCACTTACCTGATTGCGGCAGCGGGTCCCCCACCACCGCAGCTCCTGTCCCAGTTCCGGTCCTTCCGGTCCCAGAGTGTGGCCACAATGGAAAGCGAAGAGGGTCTCCATAAGAGTTCGCCCTCCATTTCCATGGCGACCATGTTGGTGTAAAATGTTCTCCCCACGAACAGGACGCTGCAAGACATCCCGTTCATGGAGAGAAAATATTTCCTTTTAACAAAAAAAAAAAATAACATTTGGCACCATCACTAGATGGATGCAAATGGTGTTATTCCCCTCGGTGGCGGGCCCACCATGTAGGTAATGGCCTGCCACCCTCGTTAAGCGACCCTCGCTACGCTCGGGACCTTAACTTGGTGGCGCGTCTTTATCTACAGGGTGGGCCCCCACCTCGGGCATATCGCCTCAATAATTTTAGGAATTATCAGTCGTGGCACATGAAATTCATGTATATGCCACCAAATTAGTACCTCCATTTGAAACTACATACGTTGCACAGGTTTCATCTTTAGGTCACGTTTTAAAAAGCACAGAAGAATTGCGGAACACGATGTCACAGGAATAAAAAGAGATACTTTAAGATACATATGCCAAACAATGAAAATGATCATTTTGGCATTCACATTTTTTAGTATTTATTGAAAAACATATATACTTATAAAAAACAGAATGTACAAAATTGGACATACGATGCTTGCAGAGACAACACAATGCACTTTGGTTACAAGTCTGATGTGAATCCATCAAGTATGTGCTCTGTATGACATTTGACCAAACCATCTGTTCATAGAATGTTCAATGTTCAGTTGAGTAAAGAGATATATAATGGATGATAAATGTAGCTAGTTTTTAGTATTAGCTATAATACATTTGTATCAGTCATGCCAGATATACCTTCCAAGGCCCCCAAGAAGACTGACTGCAAACCACAAGCTGAGATGAGGCTGTGATAGGCATTTGGGAAAACATGACAATTAAAAAAGTGCAGGCCCAAAATAGTAATGTGGATGTGTTTTGTTTTGGTCGTAGAGTGCCATTGAAATACGCTGCTACATTATGCCGCCACAAACTTTGACCATTCTAGATGGAACCAATATTCATTTAAATCCCCATCACATGACAACTTTTTACCCACATAATCAACATTATTCACTAATGAAACAGCAACTTCCAAATGTAATGACTATACATTGGCAAGCGTGCACCACTATTTTATTGACTACTCGAGCATATTTGGATTTGGCAGTGAAACCCTCAAGGATATCCACAAACGAATTAGATATTAATAGACACTGACAAGTAGACATGCTGAGGTCAGATATATTCATATTACAGGTGAGGTTGGATGTTGTGTATGGATGGATAGATAGATGTCAAGTGCTAGTGACATGGAAAATAATGCATCCAAACAGGCTGGTGAAAGTACAGTACAGTTTGGAAAATATTTTTTATAACGTAATGCTATACTCACTCATTAGTGGGCAGCCATGGATGAGCATTGCCCCTTAAATGGTGCATGAATACCATCAGCATATGAAGAACCCAACAGGTAAGGCCAGACGCCTGAAATTGCCTTTGCAATGTAATGCACTGCTGTGGGGGAATCGTCTGCAGATAGATAGGCCTTACACGCAGAATTCTCTTGAGGTGTTTTCAGGTAGTAAGGACATCAGAGCACAAGGATGGCACTAGCTGGCCGTTCTTCACTGTGTCTTGCTTTTTTCTCTTCATCAGCAAACTCTGGATCAAGCATAAATCTGTGAAGAACATCCATTGACAATGTGAAAGCTACAGTCATGACAGCCGACAGTATTAAAAAAGTATAGATAGAACATGTGTTTTCGAACGGTATTATTGATGATGCAGCAACAATATTAACACGGTATATTAAAATAGCAAGCTGAGAGTGATACATGGAGAAAATGTGTAACACTCAATGGGCCTCATTACGAGTAATGCTGCAAATTTCTGGTATTACAGTACTGGCGGTCCCACCAGTTCCTGCAATGTGCATGGCCGCAAACAAGGTTGCATTACGCCTTGACGGTCTTGCGCATTCCAGATTTGCACGAATCGGTGGGACCGGCATCACGGTAACAACGGCGGAGACAGCTGCACTGCCCATCCACTTCCACTGCGTGCATGCTTGCATCTCTGATTGCGTATCTGCCATTCAGGATTGGTTTGCCACCAACTATCTCTGCCAGCAAGGCAGAGATCCTCCACACCTTCATCCTCCTTTCCTCTCACTCTCTGGCCAGCCTCCCCTGGACCTCCTGCTACCCCTACCTGCGAGGCTAAGAACCTCTGGGTCATCTTTGACTCCACACTTTCCTTATGTGCCCACATCTCTGAGGTCTCTAAAAAGTCAAATTTCCTACTACACCTTCTCAGGGATATTCTGCCTTTCCTCTCCTTCCCCCAGAAGCTCACTGTCTCTCGAGCCCTGGTTCTCACTAGGTTGGACTATTGTAACAGCCTCTTTCTAAATCTACCTGCTGCTAATCTCCACCCTTTGCAACTTATCCAGAACAGAACTGCGAGACTTGTCCTTGGCTGCAAGCCCTGGTATCGTATCTCTCCAGCCCTGAAATCTCTCCACTGGCACTGCAAGGATTACGTTGAAAATCCTATGTATTGTCCACAAGGTTTTCTGGGGCCTGGGTCCAAAATATCTTCAGCTGTCCATCCGTAAATACCTTCCCTCTAAAGCTCTTCGCTAACTTCCTCAGGGCCAGTCGTGTTTCAAAGAAACAAGCTGGGGATAGATCTTTGTCTTCGGCTGGGGTCTCCCTCTGGAACAGCCTCCCTGCCACTCTGAAACTTGAGGAGAACCATCTCCGGTTCCTGAAGCACCTCAAGACCTCCCCTGCTGATCTGCTCTCTCTTGGCACCGTGCACCTGGCCTACCTTCTGACTTCCGGGCCAATGTACCTGCTCACCGTGCCACCCACCTGCACTGCCTCCTGGCAATCCCTTGAACAGGGGCCTGTACCTGTGATCACATAGTCCCCCCCTTTTCTTTTTTTCTCTGCACTTACCAGACTCACACTGTCTGTTGCCTTAAACCTAGCACTTGCCACCTGCTGACTGCACTACCACTGTTTGTTGCTTGTTATTATTTTTATTATGTATCTTTATTCGTTTGCTCTGCACTTTTCACTTCCCCCCTTCCATGTACTTCTCCCCTTTTCCCTCTCCCATGCACTTGCGCTTTCTCAATGTCACTGGGTCTAGTAAGATCGCTGGTTTGTTCTCCCTTGTTCCCCTTCCTTGCCTCGTCACGCCCTGAAACACTTGTATACGAGCGCGATACAAATAAAATATCAATATCAATGAGGCACGTAGCAGCACCACAGAAATAGAACCGGAAACACTGTAACCGGCAATTTTTAAAATCACAATACACTTTAATCTCCCTGTTCTGGAAGCCATCCACCCCTATTGAGTGCTGGTACCTAGTGAGGAAGATGACATCCCGCATCCCACAAAACCGCCAGCGCAATACACGCTTCGGAGAAGCAGAGCTGAACATGCTTTCAGACTGCATAGTTGAACATGCCGGGGAGCTCTTCTCGGCAGACCAGCGCCACAGCTGAGGAGAAAGGCCATATGGGAGGAAGTGGCACAGAAGGTGACTTCCGTGGGTACGACCACACGTAGTGTGAAGGACTGCCACAAGCGATGAGAGGACCTCCGCTTCAGGGTACAGAACATCATGGAAGCGCACAACAGACACAGCACGTCCACAGGAGGCGGACCATCCACCCCCCTCAAGCTGCTGCCCTGGGAGGAGAAGTTCAGCAGAGTGCTGCATATGGAGGAAATAGAGGGAGTCAGTGCAGCGGAGGCCAGAGCCGGGACACCTGTCGAAGACGGTAAGTACACAAAGCACCCCAATGTAAACCACACTCCTGCCCACCCCGCCCCCCGCACCACCACTGCAATGAAATGGCCATAGTACTTCCCACATCACCCAGATCCGAGCCAGCACTAGTATTACCCCCCACCAATTCAAAATGGTGCAAAGAAAGTCACATTCCCTGCTTCCCATGCATGCCCCATCACCAACCACATGACAAGTCACCACACAGCGGCCAACATCCTGAGTGTGGCAGTCCCAAAACAAGGGTGCCTGTAAGGTCACTGGCACACATCTGACTGGACCGGCACACTCATCAGGAGGACAAATCACACTGGTTGCAAGGGCCGCAGCACCCAACAGGCATATCCCTGGTGGGTACAGCAGCTCTGGCAGGCTGAGCTGGCATGGAAGCACCTGCACCGCTAGCAAAGTCCCATGGGACTGGGGACTGGGGAAATGGGTACTCCCCAAATCTGCCACCTGACGAACCTGCATCGCAGGGACTACCAATGACCCTGTTGCACCGGAATGTTAGGTGGCAGATCCAGAGTCACGTGGACAGCCCCCCCCCCCTCATCGCTGATGCACCAGCGGATTATGGCCAACCACTAAATGAGGTGCATTGTCACCTGCACACTGCATCACACACACCCACCCTGAATGCACACCCATACACACCTGCTGATCCATGTATTCACAACGAATAACTCATAACGACACATCACCATGTCAAAACGTCCATGCCAAAACAATGTACGAAAAAGCACCAAACACCCTCTTACCCCCTTACTGGTGTTATGACTGGTGTAATAATATATTTTAACTCCAGTCCTAGAATATGTGGGCAAAGTACTGGATAGTGCATTTAAAAAAGTCGTTGTTTTATAAGTGTTGACATATACATTTGTCGTAATAAAATGTACGACATGTACACCGTATACCCACACCTGCATGGTCACTCTGGGCACAGCCTTGCTCATACACCCAGGCCCCCCGACAATCACCTGCACCTGATGACCCTGATGAACACCTCATAGGCACCTTGTACTGCCAAGATAAACAACCATAATCCCTGACGCAGACAGTGGGCACCCTGGCACCGAGTACTGCATGTGTGCTAGCCGTGCCACCACTGCCACCACAGCACAACACAGGTAGCCCTCACCTGCATGCACACATGGCCACCCACCCATCCAATGTGGAGGGCATGTCCCTTACATAACCCTGCCAGCCCTACCACAAACCCCCTACTCACATACTGGGCCTGGTGTGATGAATGCTGGTACATGTGGCACTTTTGAGATGCCTCTCTGGCTTTCCAATGATTGGGATTGGGTGTTATCCGTCTGCCCATTTGATAATGCATTCCATGCCATTCAACTCAAGGATGCAATTTGTGTGTATTATGTTGCATTAAGCACATGCTCTGGTGCCTGTGAATGTACCCCCGACCCCACTACACAGAGCTCATGCATTGGTCAGTCTACTCACCCTACAGCCAGGTGTGCTCTCTGCTGTGCCATGCCATGTACCCTGGCAGCGTGGAGTTTCTCAGTACAATTGAGTCATGGGTAGATCCCGGAAACTGAACACAACAATGGGTGATGAGATGTTCAGCATCACAGACCATCTGCACATTTAAGGAGTGGTATTGTTTCTGGTTTCAGTACACTACCTCAATGGCATGTCTGGCCACCAGCTCCACATGGATACAATCCAACGCACCAATGATGTTGGGCATGCCTACCAGTGCATGGAAGGCGACTTTGGTGACATTCACCTGGGCAGTGGTTCGGGGTAGGGCAATGTGGTTTGCCACATGGCATAGGAGTGCATCCAGGACCTGGAACAGGACCCTTGAGAAAAAGAAAAGTAGATCCCAAGTTGAGACTGCGCCCAATTTTTTCAACACATAGTTTATTACATGGATGCCCTTTGCGATATGCCCTTTCCGATGACACATGTTTCGGTCCCTTTTGGACCTTTTTCAAATCAGGGCTGATTTTAGATGTTAAATCAAAAAATGATCACAGAATTATAAAGATATTGTCCAAATAATACAATAGCAAAATTTAAACGAAAATAGAAATGTTCATTCATACGTTTAACCAATTATGCCAACAATGTAATAGGTAAATTAAAACAAACCACAATAAATAGTAATTGTTAAGTCAAAGAAACCAAAATACCAGATAAAAATGGAGTGGGGGATAGGGAGAGATGTTGGGGGTCAAGAGATAAACAAAACCACATTTTCGTTAGTCACTACTAAATGTATTGTTGTATTGGTAATCAAAGAAATTTGAATTAACGTTATCTGTTTTACCTTATTTTCATCTACTGCCCCTTAGTGGGTTAAAGCAAATAGTAGTCTCTCTTCGAGTCTCGGGTTAGATCACTTTAGAAAGATGTAAATCAAACAAAATTGCCACCTCTGCTTGTGTGTGCGAGATCACCATAAGTTTCCCCTATTAATCGCGTGCTGCCGATTCTCCAGAGGGGGCAACATTTGGTGCCTGGTCCCTCATGTTGTCATGGAAACAGATCCTAGCACTGGTCCGTTTTCTAATTGAGTGTCAACAATTCTCCTATGTTCTTTTGGTGGCCATTTTAGGCTAGTATTTTTAGCCTTGCACTAATGTATTTTGGGCGTATTATAGATTCAATTTCTTTCACTATCACTTTCAATATAGTTATATGAATTACTAGGAAGTACTATGCCGTATACTATATTATTCAGAAATTATTTAAACAATGTTATGTAGTTAAAAAGTTATTTACAATAATAGTATTTTTACAATTATCATATTTGTTGCATACACCCTAATATTGGGTTCTAGTCTCATTTATTGGATTACTAATGAGACAGTACTGTCTAATGTTGTTATTATAACAATTGTCACTTACTGAGAGTGCCAATATGAGCATTACACTTCTCATATACAGATACAGTATTGTGATTCGGTCTTGTAACCAGTCCAGAGGGAGAATTACAATTATATACATTATAATCTATTCATAGCAGTTCATTTCGACAGATTCAGTTCTAAGAGAGAAATGGGTCCTCTAAAGAAAGGACACCATTTAATTGTCCGTGTTCAATCCAAGAACTGTCAACTGTCGAGTTGAGTTTGCAAATTATTCTCGCTTCTGCTTGTCTAAGTTTCTTTTTTTCCACCTCTTCTGCCTAGTGAGATCTTCTCAAGGCCAATAAATCGTAATTCAGCTTTATTAGCCATCTGATGTTTTTCCTGCCAATGGCAGGCCAGTGGTAGTCTCGGATCTTGGCTATCAATTTTGGCTAGATGTTCTCTGACCCGTATCCTTAGTTCTCTGATTGTGCTACCAATGTAGACCAAATTACAAACACATATAATTCCATACACTACGTACTTTGACATGCAATTGATTGGTTGTAGAATCTTCAGTGTTTTATTATTGGTGCCAGTAAATGTGTCCGTTTTGCTGTGTGCAAATGTGCACATTGTGCATGTACCACACTTTCTAAAACCATTCGTAGACGCTTTTAGCCAATTCGTTGATTCTTCCCCAGTCAAATCTGGTAAGTTCGATGGGCTCAGTTTGTTCTTTATAGTTTGTGCCTTTTTGTATATGATCCTTGGTTTATCGTCCACATTGTTCGTGAGATTCTCATCCAATTTGAGAAGGTACCAATGTTTCGCTAGTATTTTGTACAGATTCCTGTGATCACTAGTATATTGAGTTATAAAGCCAATCGTTGGTTGTTCACTCCCTTTAGTCTTTGGTGTTAATGTATGTTCTTGAGTTAATATTGAGCTTTTTTCGAATGCTCTTTTGACACATTGTTCTGTATAGCCTCTCTCCAAAAACCTTGATGTTAAAAGAGTACATTCCTTCACGAAGTGTTCCATCATTTGGCAGTTTCTCCTGGCTCTTGTGAATTCACCTGTGGGTATATTCAAAATGGTTGGTCTATAGTGGCAGCTCCCTGCATGGAGAGTCGAGTTAACTTCTATGGGCTTCCGGTAAGTACGGGTCTTGATCTGATTGTGGTTAATGTATATTGTAAGATCGGGAAAATCTATGCTTGTCTCATTGCAGTTGCCCGTAAATTGTATTCCCATTTCATTTTGGTTGATTCTGTCTTTGAAGTCTGTAAATTCTGAAGTAGTACCTTTCCACATTATTAATACATCGTCGATGTATCTCATCCAGTGCACAAGTTCTCTCTCATATGCGTTGTCTTTATAGATGATTGTATCTTCAAATAGACCCATGAAAAAGTTGGCCAGGGCCGGGGCATATTTGGTGCCCATTGCTACGCCCTTGGTTTGTCTGAAGAAATTGTTGTCAAAGTTAAAGATATTGCTTTTAAAGGTCAGTTCCAACATTTCTTTCACCATTTGAATTTGTAGCTATATTGATGCAGAATCCTCCTTAAAGGTATGATAAATTGCTTTCGAGGAGAAACAGGGTTGGGACAGCCTATGCAGCTCACCCATGCTATGTTGGTAGGTGCTGGTTGCCAGGAAATGCAGTCCCGACACTACCTTCTGCAAGGGGGGGATTGCAGTCCATATGTTTATCAGACTGGCTATGTCAGCATTTATGAAGGCGACAGCTGAGGTTATAGTCTCCCTGCCAAGCCGGTACAGGGTGTGTATTTGGCTTGGTGTCAGGTTCCAGGGCATGGCCCAGATATGTGGTATTAGTGGCTGCCTGCGGGGTGCTGC
Source organism: Ambystoma mexicanum (assembly GCF_040938575.1). Taxonomy (NCBI): domain Eukaryota; kingdom Metazoa; phylum Chordata; class Amphibia; order Caudata; family Ambystomatidae; genus Ambystoma; species Ambystoma mexicanum. The sequence goes on from NC_090934.1 coordinate 472,052,847, forward strand.
CTGCTGGCTGTTGATATTCTGCATGGCCCTCTGGTTCCTCATTCACCTCAGCCGCCTCCTCTGCCTCTCTGCTGCTTCCTCTTCTATCTCTCCTTGCAGGGCCCCCAACCCAATTGCTGCTACTGAAACTGCCAGCATGGTTGTGTTGGAAGGGGGCGTTGGGTGTGGGTGTGGTCCTTTTCTACGTTCCCAGTGGTCAATGATGTACTTCTGGGCTGATTCTGGGCACCTGGGGCCTGTTGCTGCACACCTGGCACTGTTTAATATCAGGTCCGCGGTGCCGGTATTACAGGCTCAGTCTTCACGTTGCCAACGCCATTTTTATGGCAGTGTTTATGTGTAGTCGGTACTCGGAATGTGTCCGTATTACTGCTGTGCTGGTGCTTCAGGCACGTCCGGCGGCACATTCCACTGTTTACATTTGCAGTGCTGCCGGATGCAGGAGCAACGTGGCTGTGGGTTTGCGGATGTGGTGTTTCCGCCATCGTGACTCGTGATGTGTCGGTCCGGAGAACGGTGCCGGTATGGTTCTACTGGCACCTCTCTTCCTGGATAGGCGTGCTTGTAATGAGGCCCAATGATTCCAGACTGCACAAGTTAATAAACCTTGGTGAATCACAAATGTAAAAAAAAACAGATTGACATAGAATCTTTACTTTTTAGTGAAATGCAGAAGTGTCAGCGATCGAGAAATATATTGATGTGTACATGCATTACTCTGGAAAATACATGCTGCATTGGTATCATAAATAATGTCAAACACATACTCGGTATGATGAAGAGGATGATTGAGTATCATGCGATGCCACCAAGATGTAGAAAGTGATTTGGTAAAGATTAAATGTTGTTTAAAACAATGAATTGACAACAATACACATGGCAAATGCAGCAAAAATGGAGAATGCCTTTTGATATGTGTTGAAGGAGAGGGCGTATTCTGCATTTCCATGTTGACATGTGATTACGCAAATGTGTTGAGCCTATTTTACTCCGGCAGCCACAGACTTCACAAGGAGAAGTGGAGGCTGCAGTTTGTCCCACCAGAGCATTCAAAAATAACTTTCCCACGTCTGACTTTACGTTACCAAAAGATGGCTGTGGCGAACAAGGATGGTCACAATGATAAGTGCATTAAAGAAGCACACTTCTAATTCTTTACTGATAGGTGGGCAGAAGGCATACTGATGATTCATGGAGAAAAGTGCGGGGGTGGACTTAGCCTGCAATGGGCTGTGAGTCTGAGTATACAGGCCAGAGCATAGCCCGGGATCACTGAGGGATCAGGGACTTCTTTACCGGCCAAACACACAGCAGAACATGGTGCTGTAGCAGGCTATGAAAAGCTGGGGGGTGGTAACCATTCCTCTAAGTCACCCTTATGGGGTGGACTTAGCCTGTAATGGGCTGCCAGTCTGAGTATACAGGCCAGGGCATAGCCCGGGATCACTGAGGGATCAGGGACTTCTTTACCGGCCAAACACACAGCCGAACATAGTGCTGTAGCAGGCTATAAGCAGCCGGGGGGTGGTAACCATTGCTCAAAGTCACCTTGCCGGGGTAGATTTAGCCTGTAATGGGCTGCCAGTCTGAGTATGCAGGCCAGGGTATAGCCTGGGATCACTGAGGGATCAGGGACTTCTTTACCGGCCAAACACACAGATGAACATAGGGCTGTAGCAGGCTATGAGCAGCCTGTGGGTGGTAATCCTTCCTCTAAGACACACTGCCGAGGGTACTTAGCTGGTAATGGGCTGCCACTCTGAGCATGCAGACCAGAGGATAACACAGTTTCGCTGAGGGATCAGGGACTTCTTTGCCGGCCAAACACACAGCCGAACATGGGGCTGTAGCAGGCTATGAGCAGCCTTGGGGTGGTAACCATTCCTCTAAGTCACCCTGCCGGGAAGGACTTAGCCTGTAATGGACTGCCAGTCTGAGTATACAGGCCAGGGTATAGCCTGGGATCACTGAGGGATCAGGGACTTCTTTAGCAGCCAAACACACAGCCGAAGATGGGGATGTAGGCTATGAGCAGCCGGCACATTGTGGGGCTGATAGTCAGTTGAGGACGAGGCCGTAAGAACAAAGAAATTGGCAACGAAAATGAACACCAGGACTTTGTGTTTTTTCCATTTTTATTCCATGGAGAGGCATGGATGGAGAGGATTGCAGTGGAAGGGGGAAGCAGGACAAAGTGGAGAGCAGCCAGAGGTTTGGTGTAGAAGGGAGAAATGGTGGTGGCAGTGACGGTGCGGGACAGGCAGCAGGGTTCATGGCAAGGCTGAGATTGGAAGACCCAGAGAGATGGCAGCAGTAGGAGCGAATGCAGGGGTACACTTGTGAACACTACCAAGTGTTTTGGCTTCTTACTGGTTTGAGCCTTCCAACGGTGTGCTAATAACATTTAGACAGATTGGAGGCAATTTGGGTTTGTGCAGTTCACAGCAAATATAGTCAGTATCATTATAGTATATCTTTATATCCCTCTGAAGGGTGCCCTTATTAATGCCAGGTCATTAATAGCACATCCCACTGAAATTGCCGATCTTATCCATCTAGGCGACTATGACCTCCTAGTCATAATGGAAACCTGGCTTCACAAAGCAGCTGGACCCGCTCCAATGCTTGCTTTGCCTCGTAATTACAACATTTTCAGAGACGATAGAGCCAATTCTCATGGAGGCGACTTAGCCATCATCGCCAAAAACAATCTCACCATAAAAATAGAAGCGCGTTCAAACACCAAATCTTGCAAATCCTTAACTGCTAAACTCTTTACATCATCCTCTCAAACCATCAATATACACCTTATCTATAGGCTACCAGGTCCCATCAGAACATTTGAGGAGGACATCTCCATGATCCTCTCAAATAACCTAAAAAATTAATCGCAAGCTATCCTTCTAGTAGACCTGAACTTAGGGTTCAATGACATTAAAGATTTGCAAGCGACTAATGTAGCCAATGTCATTACTGAACTAGTATTTACTCAAAGAATTTCACAACTTACCCAGGAGAAAGGCCGAACACTCGACTGGGTAGCCAACCACAACTGTGATGTAACCATCACTGATGTCAGCCCACAAGTCTGGCCAGACCACGCGCTAATAACCTTGCTCTTAAATAAAAACATTGCCCAACCTAAGGAATATATACTGGCTCCCCCCTTACCAACCAGAAACAAAAAAAAATATAACCATGGATAAACTTTTACCACTTATCCTCCCAACTCTAAATTCCCTACCTGAATCACTGGACCCCAAGGCCCTAGTAAATGAATATAACGCAACTATGGTCACAGCCTTGGACACTAACGCCCCCCTGAAAATGAGAAAAAGTAAGCCCAGAGCACACTTAAACACTTGGTTCACTTCTCCCCTCAAATCCCTAAGGATTGAAAAACGCAAATGTGAATCCGCCTGGCGACTAACTCCATCTGAGACTAATAAAGTAGCGCTCATCATCGCTTCTAAGACTTACAAAAATGAGATAAGGAAAGCTAAAAAAGAGAACTTTAACAACAGAATTCAGCAGGCTAAATCTGGAACTAAAGAGCTATTCATCATACTTAAGGGACTGGAAAACCCCATCCCTGTCCAGGACAACTGTGACAAAAATAAAACATGGTGCTCCAACATCCAAAAAGCACTAAACAATAAAATAGCCACACTCCAAACCAAAATTGAGATAAAGAAACAAAATATTCCTCCTTCAACCAATCAAAAAGGTAAACTACCTACCATTACCAAACCAGACCAAAAATTCAACTTCACCAAACCATATTAGAGATTGAAAAGATAATACTCTCGCTCAAACCGTCCAACTGTCGAGGGGACTTATGCCCTGCCAACTGATAAAAGATGCAGCCAGAGACCTATCCCCATTTATCACTAAACTTATCAACGCCTCCTTCACATCTGGCACGATACCAGACAACCTCATACAATCCTGGGTCCTCCCCCTCCTTAAAAAACAAACCCTCGACCCATCTGTCCCGACTAACTACAGGCCAATTACAATGGTACCATTTTAAAAATACTAGACAGAGTGGCTTACTTACAGATCCAAAAATACCTGGAGCTGCATCAACTATTAGGCACCAGACAATCAGGTTTCAGGCCCCAGCATGGTACCGAAACCGCACTTATCGATCTCAAAACCCAGGTCGATGAGCTGAGAGACCTTGGAAAATCAGCCCTACTCCTCCTACTGCATCTCTCAGCAGCATTTGACCTGGTAGATCATGAGGTACTTTGCACCGACCTGGAATCAGCAGCTCACTTCTCCACACATGCCATTGCATGGATCAAGTCGTTCTTAAGTGGTAGAACTATGAGGGTCTGCTCTACCTCTGCAGTGGCTGACCCAGTACCTATAACATGTGGCATTCCCCAGGGATCTTGTGTCTCCCCAACAATGAATAACATTTTCACGAAGCCCCTGTTTGATGATCTGGACCTTCTGGGTGTCATCTACTCTAATTATGCAGACGACACTCAGATTCTCATCCCATTTTCGGGGGATTATGAACAGGATTAGGCCTTGGTGAATAAGATATACCTCATCATCCAGGCATGGATGGCCCGCCATGGTCTATGTCTGAATGATGACAAAACGGAACTCATCACACTGGGAAGCACACAAAACATCAAAAAACTGCACAATGACTATTCATCATTTGCAAGTGAGTATGATGGCCTCTAGCACCGCATACACCTGAAAGCTGATTAGAGCAGCAAAACCTTACCTGTCCACTACCTGTCCACTACTAGTTGCCTTACCCTATCAAGAGCTTTGGTATTATCTAAATTGGACTATTGCAATGCATTATACATAGGGTCTATTAAAAACACGCTGCAAAAACGCCACACTTTACAGAACAACGCCCTTGGAGCTGCCTTAGGAAGAAGAGAACATATTTCAGATGTCAGAAGACAATCGAACTGGCTCTCCATAGTGGACAAAATTAAATTTAAAACAGCATCTCTAACATTACAAAATACGTGCTGAATTGGTATCATAAATAATATCAAACACATACTCGGTATGATGAAGAGGATGATTGAGTATCATGCGATGCCACCAAGATGTAGAAAGTGATTTGGTAGAGATTAAATGTTGTTTAAAACAATGAATTGACAACAATACACATGGCAAATGCAGCAAAAATGGAGAATGCCTTTTGATATGTGTTGAAGGAGAGGGCGTATTCTGCATTTCCATGTTGACATGTGATTACGCAAATGTGTTGAGCCTATTTTACTCCGGCAGCCACAGACTTCACAAGGAGAAGTGGAGGCTGCAGTTTGTCCCACCAGAGCATTCAAAAATAACTTGCCCACGTCTGACTTTACGTTACCAAAAGATGGCTGTGGCGAACAAGGATGGGTCACAATGATAAGTGCATTAAAGAAGCACACTTCTAATTCTTTACTGATAGGTGGGCAGAAGGCATACTGATGATTCATGGAGAAAAGTGCGGGGTGGACTTAGCCTGCAATGGGCGGCGAGTCTGAGTATAAAGGCCAGGGCATAGCCTGGGAACTCTGAGGGATCAGGGACTTCTTTACCGGCCAAACACACAGCCGAACATGCGGCTGTAGCAGGCTATGAGCAGCCGGGGGGTGGTAACCATTCCTCTAAGTCACCTTGACAGGGAGTATACAGGCCAGGGCACACCACGGGCTCACTGAGGGATCAGGGACTTCTTTACCGGCCAAACACACAGCCGAACATAGGGCTGTAGCAGGCTATGAGCAACCGGGGGGTGGTAACCATTCCTCTGAATCACCCTGCCGGGGTGGACTTAGCCTGTAATGGGCTGCCAGTCTGAGTATACAGGCCAGGGTATAGCCCGGGATCACTGAGGGATCAGTGACTTCTTTACCGGCCAAACACACAGCCGAACATCGGGCTGTAGCGGGCTATTAGCAGCTGGTGGATGGTAACCATTCCTCTAAGTCCCCTGCCGGGTGTAATTAGCCTGCAGTGGGCTGCCAGTCTGAGTAAACTGGCCAGAGCGTAGTTGGGATCACTGAGGGATCAGGGACCTCTTTACCGGCGAAACACACAGCAGAACATGGGGATGTAGGCTATGAGCAGCCGGCACATTGTGGGGCTGATTGTCAGTTGAGGACGAGGTCGTAAGAACAAAGAAATTGGCAACGAAAATGAACACCAGGACTTTGTGTTTTTTCCATTTTTATTCCATGGAGAGGCATGGATGGAGAGGATTGCAGTGGAAGGGGGAAGCAGGACAAAGTGGAGAGCAGCCAGAGGTTTGGTGTAGAAGGGAGAAATGGTGGTGGCAGTGACGGTGCGAGACAGGCAGCAGGGTTCATGGCAAGGCTGAGATTGGAAGACCCAGAGAGATGGCAGCAGTAGGAGTGAATGCAGGGGTACACATGTGAACACTACCAAGTGTTTTGGCTTCTTACTGGTTTGAGCCTTCCAACGGTGTGCTAATAACATTTAGACAGATAGGAGGCAATTTGGGTTTGTGCAGTTCACGGCAAATATAGTCAGTATCATTATAGTATATCTTTATATCCCTCTGAAGGGTGCCCTTATTAATGCCAGGTCATTAATAGCACATGCCACTCAAATTGCCCATCTTATCCATCTTGGTGACTATGACCTACTAGCCATAATGGAAACCTGGCTTCACAAAGCAGCTGGACCCGCTCCAATGCTTGCTTTGCCTCGTAACTACAACATTTTCAGAGAAGATAGAGCCAATTCTCATGGAGGCGACTTAGCCATCATCGCCAAAAACAATCTCACCATAAAAATAGAAGCGCGTTCAAACACCAAATCTTGCGAATCCTTAACTGCTAAACTCTTTACATCATCCTCTCAAACCATCAATATACACCTTATCTATAGGCTACCAGGTCCCATCGGAACTTTTGAGGAGGACATCTCCATGATCCTCTCAAATAACCTAAACAATTCATTGCAAGCTATCCTTCTAGGAGACCTGAACTTAGGGTTCAATGACATTAAAGATTTGCAAGCGACTAATGTAGCCAATGTCATTACTGAACTAGGATTTACTCAAAGAATTTCACAACCTACCCATGAAAAAGGCCGAACACTCGACTGGGTAGCCAACCACAACTGTGATGTAACCATCACTGATGTCAGCCCACAAGTCTGGACAGACCACGCGCTAATAACCTTCCTCTTAAATAAAAACATTGCCCAACCTAAGGAATATATACTGGCTCCCCCCTTACCAACCAGAAACAAAAAAAATATAACCATGGATAAACTTTTACCACTTATCCTCCCAACTCTAAATTCCCTACCTGAATCACTGGACCCCACGGCCCTAGTGAATGAATATAACGCAACCATGGTCACAGCCTTGGACATTACACCCCCCTGAAAATGAGAAAAAGTAAGCCCAGAGCACACTTAAACACTTGGTTCACTTCTCCCCTCAAATCCCTAAGGATTGAAAAATGCAAATGTGAATCCGCCTGGCGACTAACTCCATCTGAGACTAATAAAGTAGCGCTCATCATCGCTTCTAAGACTTACAAAAATGAGATAAGGAAAGCTAAAAAAGAGAACTTTAACAACAGAATTCTGCAGGCTAAATCTGGAACTAAAGAGCTATTCATCATACTTAAGGGACTGGAAAACCCCATCCCTGTCCAGGACAACTGTGACAAAAATAAAACATGGTGCTCCAACATCCAAAAAGCACTAAACAATAAAATAGCCACACTCCAAACCAAAATTGAGATAAAGAAACAAAATATTCCTCCTTCAACCAATCAAAAAGGTAAACTACCTACCACTACCAAACCAGAACAAAAATTCAACTTCACCAAACCATATTAGAGATTGAAAAGATAATACTCTCGCTCAAACCGTCCAACTGTCGAGGAGACTTATGCCCTGCCCAACTGATAAAAGATGCAGCCAGAGACCTATCCCCATTTATCACTAAACTTATCAACGCCTCCTTCACATCTGGCACAATACCAGACAACCTCATAAAATCCTGGGTCCTCCCCCTCCTTAAAAAACAAACCATGGACCCATCCGTCCCGACTAACTACAGGCCAATTACAATGGTACCATTTTAAAAATACTAGACAGAGTGGCCTACTTACAGATCCAAAAATACCTGGAGCTGCATCAACTATTAGGCACCAGACAATCAGGTTTCAGGCCTCAGCATGGTACCGAAACCGCACTTATCGATCTCAAAACCCAGGTCGATGAGCTGAGAGACCTTGGAAAATCAGCCCTACTCCTCCTACTGCATCTCTCAGCAGCATTTGACCTGGTAGATCATGAGGTACTTTGCACCGACCTGGAATCAGCAGCTCACTTCTCCACACATGCCATTGCATGGATCAAGTCGTTCTTAAGTGGTAGAACTATGAGGGTCTGCTCTACCTCTGCAGTGGCTGACCCAGTACCTATAACATGAGGCATTCCCCAGGGATCTTGTGTCTCCCCAACATTGAACAACATTTTCACGAAGCCCCTGTTTGATGATCTGGACCTTCTGGGTGTCACCTACTCTAATTATGCAGACGACACTCAGATTCTCATCCCACTTTTGGGGGATTATGAACAGGTTTTGGCCTTGGTGAATAAGATACACCTCATCATCCAGGCATGGATGGCCCGTCACGGTCTATGTCTGAATGATGACAAAACGGAACTCATCATACTGGGAAGCACACAAAACATCAAACAACTGCACAATGACTATTCATCATTTGCAAGTGAGTATGATGGCCTCTAGCACCGCATACACCTGTAAGCTGATTAGAGCAGCAAAACCTTACCTGTCCACTACCTGTCCACTACCAGTTGCCTTACTCTATCAAGAGCTTTTGTATTATCTAAATTGGACTATTGCAATGCATTATACATAGGGTCTAATAAAAACACGCTGCAAAAACTCCACACTTTACAGAACAACGCCCTTAGAGCTGCCTTAGGAAGAAGAGAACATATTTCAGATGTCAGAAGACTATCGAACTGGCTCTCCACAGTGGACAAAATTAAATTTAAAACAGCATCTCTAACATTCAAAAGTATTAATGATCTAGCCCCCAAATACCTAACAGAAAGGTTCATTTGAAGAACCACCAACAGACCCATTAGGGAAAGAATGTACCGACCAGCTAATTGTACCCCCATTTAAACTGAGTACTGCCGGAGACAACAGCTTCCCAGTCAAAGCAGCCAAATTGTGGAACTCCCTCCCATCAGCTCTAAGGACTGACCAATCCTACCCACACTTCAGACTTAACTATATCAAATGGCTCAAAGAAAATGACTTATAATTATCTGACCTCAAGACCTCTTACGTCCCACTTCACCTTGCTTTTTGACTATCAATGTATACTGTGTATATTCCTTGGTGTTCAAATACTTGTGTATATAATTCTGTGTATAACCTGTATACAAACCTGTAGGGTAATTACGACTTTGTTATCAATGTATTCTGTATCTACTTGAAATGTCAACTGTAACCTGTAAGCTTAAAGTATTTTTGTACTCGCGCCCGGATACCTTCGGGTCTGGTGCGCGCTATAAATAAATAAACAAACAAACAAACATAGAAAAGAGTCATTCCGGGCTATGAGGAACCGTGAAGGTTTCCTAACAGACCAATACCTATTAACCTGTTAGCAATCACCCAGGTTGCCTACAGGCCAGCCGCCTGTGTTTGGAAACCAGATTGTGGTTGGACTGCAGTGTAAGAGCAGAGAGAGAAAGTCGTTAGGCAAGAAATGCGGAAGCGGCACACACATGGCGGATCCATTTCATGGACACTTTCTGGGACTTATGAGAAATTTCAAGGAAGCTTGTGAGGGCACGAGTTGATTTTACACTAAGTAGCTCTACGAGGGATATGTGCAGGAGGCGTAAGATGTGCTTGAAACAATAAATTGGAAAACAAGCCGCTTACACAATTTTGGTTTATTTGTATAGGTGCTTTGAGTAGTGCTGTCTGTCACATCGTAGCCATGGCAATACTCTTATCTACACTGTGAATATAGTTAATTGCAAAACTAGAAAATCTTTTCACTAATCGTGGACTACTGTCAGACAATATTTGTGTCTGTAATCCACTGTCGTAGCTGCAATAAACTTCCTGATGTCTTAGCAGGCATTTTCAAGAAGACCTCTTTCACCTTTTGTGGTGAGGCTGAACACTCACGCTGTTAATGTAAGATGGGCGACCTCAAATTGCAGAATAGCACGTGGGTGCAATTTCAATAAATGCATAAGCACGGAGTAGTGTTTACATTGATCTACAGAAAAATATGACACAAGTATAGATAAGAAAAGTGTGGGTATTAAAAAGACTATAATACGATGGTAAAACTGTAGCTCTAGCAAAATTGACTTTAGAATATAAATAATCATAGCGCCTCATTTTGGAATTTCCCTAAAACAACAGAGTTTGAAACTTTCCCTGAATACTCTAGCACACCATAACTCTCTACAGAGGCCTTGCTATGGGGGTGGGGATGGGGCTGAGGGGGCTATAGTCCCAGGTCTTTTGGTTGTAGCCCCAGATAGAAGCTCAGGGGCTACAACCAAAAGGCTAGCTAGACCCGAGTCCTGCCAGTCCCGACATTAGCGTAGCCCCGGATCTTTTCCAGACCTAGCAACACCCCTGACACTCTACCTCAGGCAATGCTTGGGTTTTTGCTTTCACTGAAGCAGAGAAGTTCAACTCTCACTACTAATCGCTAATAAGATGGAAGCATTTTTATATTTATCAGAGTATGTATAACTTGCTCTATAGAAGCTGCATGGCTAAATAGAAGGGTGTATCTGATAGAAATATGAAATGTAAATTAATTTAAGTAGACAAATCAAAATAGCCTACAACAGTAGAGGCGATTCTTGAGTGTTGTAGACGTGAGAGCATTGGAAGTGGAAGTCAAAGAAGGGTTCTCGCTGCTCTCAGAGGGTACTAGGAACTATGTAGCACCAAATCTTCAACTAACGGACAGTGTCCAAACCCAGGTCTTTATTCACTGCAAGTACATCATCTGTATGGGGCTGCCTGCATGGGCTGGTTTCCTCATGGTGGTAGTCATCAGCAAAATGTGACCAGTGCTTCTCAAGGTGCTTCAAAAAGACATCTGCCCCAAACAGCTTATAAAGGTGAACAAGATATACCTGTACAGAGGGTTCAACAAGTGCAAGACTTTTGTAGGTGCTCCCACTAGAAGGCACTTCAAGAGGATGCCCTGAGACAATGCATCTTTTCCAAGATAGGTATGACATGCTTCTTAATGCAGGCTGAATCCACCAATAGGAGGGATTTATTGTGGCCTTTAGAGAATATCTCTGGAGCAATGTCCCCTTAAATACAGATGGCCACAAGCAGAAGGGTGTCCCTGCTACTACTTTGAGGATGTGGACAATCCAACATTGAATGATGCATCCCCTTCATCTGTTGAAACAAGCTTCAAAGGCTACTCCCATCATGAGAGTTTGACAATTTCATGTCAGAGTTGCCCTTTTCATAGTGAAAATGGTCAGGAGCATGCAGTCAGGCATCCACTCACTGCAGCTACTCTGAAAGGACACATTACATAATGCCAGGAATTTGAATGGTCAGGAATCCCCAGTGGAGTCAGAATGTCCTCTCTTTCAGGCGTTCAGTGATTTTTGATGACAAGTGTCAAAACACTTCTGTCTTTTTTTTGGCAATTTGGTTTAGATAAAACTTTGCCAATTTATTTACATTTGACAATACAAACTTCAACTAGCACACAAGGCCAGGAGAAACATTTTGTTTTACGTATACATCCTTAACATCAGTTAGATAACATTCCTAATATTATACCTTTAAACGTCATAATAACATTCAATACAGTTATTTTGTTGCTTTAACATCAATACTTTTATATCTAAAAGAGCTCTGCAAAGTGATGAATTTAAAAATAACCGATCAGTAGTTAGAAATATATTCCATAAAAATGCCCTTGAAAGAGGGGTTATGCGCATCATAATATGGCTAAAGTGCTTACTAATCAGATGAGCTGACCCCCCCCCCCTGCCAATCAGTTAACAAATGTTTGATGGTCTCCAGGGCACTCGTGCCACAAAATCAACATGTTCTATTATCTCTGTTTAATCCTATCCTTGGGGTCATCACCTGAAGTGTCAGTATCAAATCAAGGTTGAATCATCAGAGGAGAAACACACATATATTACTTAATGGAAATATAATAATATAATCTGGCAATACCTCTGTGTTTTGGCAGAGAAATACAAAGTCTTTAAACAATGTATATGAGCTTGACATTATTTTATTTATTCGGCAATCATAAATGATTTTTTTCTTTTTTGTCAAGTTAGGATTCTCCAGCAGTTCCTTTTCATTTAAATCAGTCTAAGATTATCACTCAAACAGTTTACAACCTCTAATACTGAATAGTCAGAATAAGCTTCTTTGACCTCCTCAAACAGGAAGGTTTTGGGGGATACAAAGAGTTAGCAGTTGTACTTTTTCCACAAAGCAAAAGATTTGAGGGACAGCAGCCTCAGCCCCACTCTCAACAATGGCATTGGTAAGACCCAAAACTGATTTCCAAATGATTCCCTCACGTTATGTTCGAACATCCCACAACTTAGGTTGCCTTAATTCTAGTTCATATGTTATGGTTGGAACCATTTCTCATTTTTGAAAAGGGCTATGAGGAGAATGTAAGAGAATTTCCAGATCTTTTTTATTTAGAATTTTCATTTGAGCACCTAAAGTTTTAATAATGTTGTTCATAGTTTCCCAAAACTGCTTTTCATTATTATTTTCCCTCACCTGAAACCTCAAGTAAAAAAAGAGATGTCACCTGTCCCAAATTCAGACCCTCATGTTGACCCAAAACATTTATTAAGCTTCCTTTTGTGGAAAAATGATAATATTTTGGTTTTGTTGCATTTATTCTCAAGGTGTTTATGGAAGCGTGTTGCTGGGAAGCCACACATTTCCTTTGAAGACCTATTTGAGTGGCTACAAGTAGGATAATGTTGTCAGCATACATGAACCATGATGGGCCAAACTTTACGGGAATGAGTTACAATGATCTAACATGTTCCCTAGATCTGAAAAGTTCAGGTTGAACAGGGTGGGTGCAAAAACACAACTTTGCGAAGGAAAGAGTGGTAGAAAATCTTTATAGACAGGATTTTCACTCTTTTCAAGCCCATCTTTGTAGCTGTTGAGTCATGCAGCATCATCATTTTTAGAATTACTGCAAGAATTCCAAAATTTCTCAACTTTTGTTGTAAAAGCGTTCTTCTTACGGTACCACATGCTGCACCGAGATCTAAACAACCAAGGTATTCCCTCTCCTTGTTTCTCTTGTGTGGATTAATTATATCAAACCATTTACAGTAGTACCCACACCACACAAAAAGCCTCTCTATTGCTTCTTTTATCCCCCAAATCCTTAAGCCCATTTGTCCACATCCCTTAGGACCAGAGCAGCTAAAATCCTGATGGAAACATCCAGTGGAGCAATTGGGCAATATTTCTTAGGGTCAAACCCTTCACCCTTCTTATCAATAGGTATGAGACATGAAATATGTCATGATGCCAGTATTCTATTCTTACTTATTATATCCTTTAAAAGGGAATACTGGATTTCAGCCCATATTGAGGACTTCTTCTTCAAGATCCAATTAGATGAACCATCTGCACCCACAGCTCTGGACATTTTCACTTTGATAATGATTTCTTCAACATCCGACCTTGCAAATCACTGTCCCAGAGGGACAGGACTATCCACCTCATGTTCTACCCAGGAGAGTATTTGTCAAAAAAGCCTTTGGCATAGAATGTGTACCAGATACATTCCGATATGGGTTAATCAGAGCAGTTTGATTTGGGTTAGCTGGCAAAGTAATTAGCCTCTAAAAAAGTGAGATTGTTGGGTAATTCTTTGGCTATTGTGGTGGGTTAGAAGGATATAGACACAAGGTGGACATGTTCACTTATTTTATTTAAATAATACAGCAACACAGACCTAACTCTCCCTATTGCTACAGGGTAGTTACCTGCTTCACCAACTAAACTAAAGGTGCTTGTCTATCGCTAGGAATTGAATAAAGGAAAATGTCCTCTATCCAAACCTGTCTCTTTCAATCCCTACCACTAATAACCAATAACTAAACTGGGCCAGACAAATGTCTCTCAATATGTGTCCGCCCCCTTTTCCTCTTTGTCGTGTGTCTTATTCTCAGGATTTCTTCTTTTAACAAAGGTCTTGCCAACACAAATGTCTCTCTTTCTCAATGGGTCTCTTTAGAGTGAACTCTTAAAATAAGACCGGTGGATCTGATCTATGAGTTCCTGTAACTCTTTCCAACAGTCAGTATATCTTACGCTCTAATTCACATGACTCTTATTCTTAATGCTTTCCACACATACCGTCACCTTCTTCGTCTTATTGTGTAAGATTCAGGCTTTTGATAAACTTTGAGGTTTCTCCACTCTTGGAAACTCTCTAATATATCCTGTCTGTTTTGTTTTATTTCACTTCACACTTTTATTCCACACAGTGCCTTATCAGTCTTTAATAAGTGGCTTATCCACTTGCCTTCAAGGAACTTTCCTTGAGTCCTCTTTAGTGTGCTTCAAGATCCAAATGTCTTTCTCCTCTGAGTTAACACTTCACACTCATCATAATTCTTGAATATCTCCTCTGACAAATCAATGACTTGGGTTTCTCTTTATTTATCACACTTAGGACTTGTATCACCCCAACTCACTAATAGAGGTGTTCCTGGTGGCCTGCCGCCACTCCAGCATACCTCGGTATCTGCTGTCCTTAGGATTTCGCTTGCGGGGCGCGGTTGGGTTCCTTGGTCGGCTCTCTCGATTGTCCATTTGCTTTGGTTCCTCGCTCACCTAATTATAATCTGATTTCTCATATGTCCCTGGTTCACAATACTTCTTGACTGCCGTCTTCAGTGTACAACGGTCGATGAGAGCTGGTGCCACTCTCAGCCCTGCTGATCGTGGCTTCAATTTGTCACACCACCACTTGGGACGCTGCTTTCTCGTCCACTCGAACAATGGCTTCCCCTCTGTCCACCTCTCCAGCCCACTAGTGTCTCAGATGGGACTGCTCCACTTCCCAGAGTGCAATGGGTTCTGCGGCCGTGCTTGGCGCTACCTCTCCAAGGCATTCTAACTCAAGAGGGCTTTCCCTGTGTACTGTTCTCGCTCCTCCTTTTGAGCACTCTCATCCTACTTTCATAGTGCTTTGTTCTTAAAGGGGTATGCCCCTCTTCATCCCACAGCTTGCTTTAGTCAGCATTGTCTACATCAAAGTAGGAGTAAGACACATTAATTTGTATATACATTAGTCCCGTATAGGCAGAACATGCGTCTTCCATATGGAGTTCCCCCAAGGGGGAAACACTCCCAGTGAGGACCCACTTGCACAGAACCCTGGAGAGGTTCTTGAGTAGCCTCACAGGGGGTGGCTCCCCTTTGGGGAGGATAGATGAATACTCCTGATTCATCACATAACCTTCCCCTTATGTGTGTGGCTTCTCTAATGGCTGTTAATGGGAATCTGCTTAGGAAGTCCACATTCCAATGTTTCTTTCCTTTTCTGGGTTAAAGTATTGGTCTGAGAACATCTAGTTTTAGTTAATTTCCTTTCCCCCTGGTATGTGGAAGTATATTGTCTGAGGATTGCTCTCTGTTAGAGATAGTCGTTCCCCAGTCCCAGACGGGGGTGTCTAAAAGATCAAATTACGTTTCTCAAGATAGCATAGGGGAATAAGGCACTATGTACTCTGGGGTGAAGGAGGCTTCAAGAATTATTAAAAAGTTCGGAACCGACAAAAGTTGGGAAGTCGCTTCCAATGATTACTTCATCAGGGAAACGGGGTACCATGGCAACTCCCACCATTGTATGTTGATATTGAACCTTTAGGCTCAGAGAGACTTTGGGATAGGGTCCAACATCCCAGTGGACACACATGGTCCTGACGGCTTGGTGCCCCTGGAGATCTTCAGGATAAATGAGGTCCATTTAGATATCTGTTTGTTTGCTCCCAGAATCCATCC
The DNA here is from genome assembly GCF_040938575.1 of Ambystoma mexicanum. Classification (NCBI taxonomy): domain Eukaryota; kingdom Metazoa; phylum Chordata; class Amphibia; order Caudata; family Ambystomatidae; genus Ambystoma; species Ambystoma mexicanum. Next base: position 472,068,931 of record NC_090934.1, read on the forward strand.
CGGATTAGGCCAAATTCCATTGACTTGTACACTTTTGTGTGTTTGGAAAGGGTAGGAGGTACAATAACAGACGTCAGCCCTATCTAGGTCATCTTCTACGTTCCTTTCCTCCCTACTCCATTGTTCAGTCACTAATCACTCTTCCACTATAGGTTCTTTTAGGAATTTCTTTGACAGAATCGTGCTAGTTGTCCTTTTTCTCCACATGAGAAAAATAGGGAGGGTGTTGAAAAGAATGTTTTGCCTCATACCATTTCCTCTCTAGTGGGTTGACAGTATTTGATTATCGCGAGGAACAGAGTTTTTATAGGGATTTCTTCCCTAGTGGGAACTTCTCTAGGAGATGTTCTCTCGGGTCTGCAGGATTTTTCCGGGGTTAAAACTCTAGGAGGTATTCTGATGTCCCTTTTTGTATCCACTATTTTTCCAAAATGTTTCAAATATTTAGCGACCTCTGAATTGGCCTCATAAATTTGGATGGCCGTCTCGAGGGAACGTTGAGGTTTCTGTAATATACCTCCCTGGAAGGTTGAGGTTAGGTCAGTTATGAATTGTTGTAAAGTCAGGGCTTCTTAGACCTCTGGTAGGGTTTTCCTTCCAAACCACTGGGTAAGAACATTCTGGATTTGACCGGCTTACTTAAAAGAGACTCCCGTTCAGGAGCATTTGAATGTCCCGAAACATCAGCTGGTAAAACCCTTCAGTCTGTCCCATCCACTCTAATAGGGCCCTTTTTGTATTGGAGAAGGGGGTCGCCCCTTGAGGATTTATATTTTGGTACAACGCTTGTAATTCTCCCTTCAACAATGGGGCCAGATAACATACCTTAAGGGTCATGTCCCAATTAAACTGGGTTGCTATGCACTTAAAGTTGATAAAGAACACCCCTAAATCTTCTCCCTCATGATAAGTTTGGAGTACCCCATGTGGAACTCTTTGATGAGGGGGTCCAGCTCCTAGTTGGTCTAAGATGTCCTGAAGATGTTGAGCCACCTGGTTCTGGTTTTCTTTTATTCTCTCCAAGAGTACTAATTCCAACTTTGAGGGTATCAAGGAGGAGGAAGCCTCTGAATATTTACTTTCTATCTTCTTCTTCATCAAAGATATTAGGGATAAGTTATCGGGATTAACAGCTTTGGGTTTTCTTCCCAAGGTTGGTTTTATACCAAAGCCCTATGGGTGGGAATTTATCGATAGGTGTGGCCATAGAGTTACTGGATAATGGAGCTGACTCTATCTCGGGCCATTAGCATCCCATCTCTGGCACCATATATGTTGGGTTAGAAGAAGATTATGGACATAAGGTGGACATATTCACTTATTTTATTTGAGTAATATAAAAAACAGACCTAACTCTCCCTATAGCTACAGGTAGTCCTATGTCTCACCAACTAAACTCACCAACTAAACTAAGGATGCTCATCTGTTGTCAGGAAGTCAATGAAGGAAATGTCCTCTCTCCAAACCTATCTCTATCTATCCCTAACACGAATAACCAACAACTAAACTGGAAGTGGTGTAGGAAGCAGCCTTGTACACCCTCAGCTTTGTTCTGTAGCAGTAGCTGGGAATGACGGTGCGACTTGACGCCTTACACCCTATGACCCTTTCCTCAAACTTTCCTCACACTCTTGTTAGCTTGAGAGTTGTGCTGTGTGAGTCTCGGCTCTCTGTGTGTTGGGTGCTGACTCCGGTGCCGTTTAGCTGCTTGGAGCTCGGTGCTTGTAGCAGCTTGTAGCAGTTCCAGCTGGGTGCATGCATGTCCTGGTGGCAAAAACAAGCTGGAAACAAGACAGGAAACCCAGCCAGAAACACAGGCTCTAATGCCTCTGAGCACATGTAGAGTGGTATTCTGATGGCTTCAGGAGAGGGTGAGGGTGAACCTTCTACACTGTAGCCGCCAAGAGTGGAGAAATACAATGCAGAGGTGCAAAAGTTCAGTGGCACAGAGATCTAGAGGCTCAGATGTAAAAAGGGGCGCTGTAGCCTACCCTGGCATGGATTGGGCCGATTGCATAAGCCTCCGAGTACCCCGAGCACCTTAAAAATTGCATCTCCAAAAGCATTATGTATGGGACTTGGCCGGTTTTCGATAAGTGCACTACTTTTGATTTGGGTTCAACTGAAGGAGCATTGACTGCGGACCGTAGCGCCTTTCAGCCACTCATCCATATTATTAGCAGGAAAAACTTTGCTGGATTGTTACGTTAGCCCCTGCTACATACAGAAAGCTACAGCAGACAGGAAACTACAGGAGACCATTGTGTGTCTGAAGTCACCGAGAAATCGTTTTGCATTGTTCTGGAATATCAGTGTTTTTAGTGGGGCTCTATCCACGAATGTGTCCCCTCAAAATAATGAAAGCTGCACCTTATGGCCCATGGATCGGGGGCACTGGTGAATAAAATTACAAACTTTTTTACAGCAGAGGTGGAACAAAAGATGTCTAGACAGGATGTTTCATTAGATCTTGCCATATCTCTATCATGTCTTGGCAGTAAACTTACAGAAAGTTTGGAAAGAGTGCTGGCTTCGACAGATAGTATAGTGAATGATCCCGTTGGTAGGGAGTTGCAAGAAGCCCAACTAGATGGAGTGAATGCTGAGTTAGACTTGTTTAAAGAACCTGAGATACTCCTCAACCTGGATGATATAATCACGACAAGCTCAACTATACTCCTGATCGACTGAGGATATTGGGGAGACTATGGGAGTTGGCATTTTGGACTGGTCTGCACTTAATGTGAATGACTCTATGGCCAGTGAGCTGGAGAATGAGTCATCCACTACCCAATATTTGGCCTGGAAGAATTGCTAACAGCGGTTCTGGTGAAATGTGATAACATAAAGCTGACACCGGTGACACAACTTAGGTGCTCTTAAACTACTTTGCACACAGGGAAATAAGCAGATTAGTAGGTGTACTGAATTAAGAGAGAAATGTGTACTGCTAGAAAATAAATTAGAAAGTCACACTGTGTCTCTGGAAGAGTTAGCATTGTTGTGTGTGGGCTGTGAAGGCATCATGAAGCAAGACACAAACAACTGATTCAAAGTTCAAAATCAAATGGTTAATTAAATCAAATGTCAAGATGGTTGAAGGCCTAACCTGCCCTATGCTAAGGTGGGATTTCCCTACCTGAACGAAACAAAGGAAAGTCTGAGTCAAAGAGTTTAACTTAAAACTCTGTGTCCAACCCCTATCCTTGCCCTCACAACTAAAGCTAACAATGTGTAAGGGTGTCAATAATCAAAGAAATGGTGATCAGATCAAAGTTCTGAGCTTCTTCCAGCTCTTAGCTTCCTTTTCATCACCCCTATCACAAGTTCAAGAAAATTCCACAAAAGTCTTGGGATTACCTTTCCCAATTTCAAAACATTTCCACAAATCCTTGAGGTTCCCTTCCCCAAGTTCAAAGCTATACAGTTCAACACAATCCTTGGGGTTCCCTTTCCCAACATCAAGGCAACACCTTTCAAAAGAAAATGGTCATGAGGCTCCGTCCTCAAGACATTTGATGTTCATCAAGTCTCAGGGTTTCCTTCCCCAAGACTTCAATGAAGCAACTTGTAATTGTTTCAGTCTCCTAAAGTTCTACACAACTCCAGCAGCACAACTCCAGGTCAGCTTGAGCCTCCTTCTGGATTACACCAATAGTTCACTTATATTGCTCGTTCTTAGTTTATTTCACAATGTCTCTGCTTTCACATCTTTAGGGCTCCCTGGTCTAGGCGCAGTTGTCAGACCACAGGGAATACCCATCACAAGTCGCACAACCAGGAACCCAAGGCTCTTCAGCTCACATAGGTTCTACTGTATTTGCCCCTGTGTACAGATTCACTTTCACTTATGAGCTTAGGGCCCATTATGTGATAATGGATGGGATCACATAGAATAACTCTGAGTCCAAATAACCGAACCATCTCAGGAAGATGGCAAAGTACTGTTCTATTAACAATTCTCTAAAACAGGGAGTTTACAATGAACATCAACATCATATGCTGAGGTTCTTTCATTGATCTTTTCAGAAAACATAGTTCATATATCACAAATAGGTCAAAGGTGACGTCATACTAAGTGTCAAATAATGAAAAACCTACTAAGGGTCGGGATTGGCTTAAGGGGGACAACTAAGTCCATTTTCTACATAAACTAGGATTGTGGTTGGCTGCCCACTGTCAGGTAGACAATATATGCCTACCTCCAAAACATGTAATCTTCAGAAACATTAGATACACAGTTTCTCATTGTTTTTCAAACTATAAGGTCCTTCATTATATGGACCACTACAATTGGTTGGCACGCTTATGCCTTGTCTGGAACATTCTGTTCACTTAGCAGCACGTAAGCCTAGACCCAGGTGCAAGGAGATGGGGCATGACACTACCTCCCCAGCCAATTAGCCCAGCATCTCTCATTACCCATGCCTTCTGTCATGAAGATTGTCTTTGAACCTGGCCTTATAAAAGTTTTCTTGTCTTCAGAATACATGAGAGTGCAAGGACTCACTATTGTGTTCTGGGAATCCAAGTCCAACCTCTTTTTTCATCCTTGGCTCACGTGACAGGAGATCACAATTTGGTCCATTTTGCAGGCTTTAAATGAATTAAACTTGGCACACTTGATGTTATTTCTTTGCACCTTAACAAGGGATGATTCATCCTTTGCACGTTTGCTCCTTTCCAGAATAGGTAGCTGACCATGGCTGTTTTGGTCTTGACCCCAGGCCAGAAAACCTCGCCATGCAGCTCCACAATTCAGTTTATTCTTCCTGCGACAGAGTTTTCTGTTTGCTCTTCATGAGTCCTACCTTACTAAATTCATGATACTGAAGTCCAGCTACCATACAATGGTGGCTTCACCTGTATTCTATTCACTACTTATAGTCAGCTTCTATGATGACTTAGTCTACTTGCATCTCAGCGTCTGTACAATTATTGAATGGTTGATTCTCTGCAGCACTTTGTGCTCATGTGATCTTCTATTTCATGATTAAAAGTTCTTTTCATTCTTTACTTCTTCATTAGTTTCTGTAGGATCCATACATCCTTTTCAGCTAGTATCTCAGGATGTCGTATATGTCTCTTGTGACATCACTAACTTCTTTCTTTGCTCTTTTTCATATTCCTTCCTCCCTTAGGTTTTCATCACTTCGGGGATACATTTCGTATGGTTGTCGCAACACACGTTGCGGTATTGGCACAACTGCTGGTGTCAAACACGGCACAATCTCAGGTCTCCAACATATGGGAGGTAGGGGGCAGGGTTTACTGCAGAGGCATGCAGTTGCTCCTCTACATTCCCTCCTCTGGTCGAGTCCGCGACCACCTCCTCAATCATTTCCACATCCTGGTATTATTTCTTGAAGAAGTGTTTCTTTGGCGTCCATATCTCCATCACCCCACTCAGGGTGCCTGCTGATTTGACATGTTCATCTACACACTAGATAATGTAGTTACATTGTCCATTTGGGGTACAATAGACCCATTGTCCCACATACTTCTTATGATTCTTTGGATACAGGAACTTCATTCCCTAGGGTGTTACGATGCTGGCCTCTATGTATTCCTGACAGCGTCATCAGTCAGCTCCTTGTTGTTTGGTTCAGGTTTGACATCAATCATGATCTTCATCCCTCCCACCTTCTTTGCCGCTTTCTTGCATTGGGCAATCACCACCCTGATTACAGAGAATCCAAACATTACTAACACCAGTATTACTCCAAGAACCTTAAATATATTTGACAACCACTGTGAAATCCATGGAAACAAAGAGGCAAACCAGCTGTCATCCTCAATGTATCTGTCTCGTCTTCCAACTTGGCATGCAGGTCTGTCAACAACGTTATGGCCAGGGTCAAGGTTTTATTTTGGTCATCATGAGAAGATGTGAATGTGCAACATGATGGCCCAATTTTGGCGCAAACTCCTCCTTCCATCGCTGTGATCATATCAAGGACAAATGGATTCTGGAGGGTCATCAGTCGTATGGCGCTCAGCTCTTCTTTAATGGCATTGAATCCCCTTATGGTAGCATTGATTGTCTGCAAAAACTCCCATCTGGTGATTTGTAACCATTTGGAATTTGTTACTGTCTGAAATCCAGGCATAAATATGGTTGTCATTATCATAGCTGTCTTGCTAAATAACTTGTGCTCCTCTGGAATAGTGTCATATGCTGTTATTGATTTGGTGGAGAAATAATGTCTCTTTTTAGCCGTAAGAGTTCAAGTGATCTTCTTTTTTTCAAGTGGGCATCCAGTTTTGGAAATTCACCAATGTTCAGATCACTCTGAGGAATCACTAATGCTGGAATATGGATGAGTACCAGGGAACATACTCTTCCCATATTTCTTGGGCAACTTCATATAGGCACTAGATCCACAAGCCCAATATCGATGCATAAGGACAGCTGTCCCGTCTCCCATTCTGGGGACGGCAATTGTGGTCTTGCATTCTTTGTTACATCCCACATGGTTCTTTCCATATCTTCAGAAGGTATGTGTCACATTAACCAAAGGGATTACAACTGCTGGGCCTGATTCAATAGTTTGGAGTGCTTGGCCCATGCCTTTAAGCATCCATCGTTCATGTTTTGCACTTCTTGCATGTAATTCATATTCAGAGGATGAGCTGCATAGGACACCATTCCTTCTTCTCATCCCTTCTTGGTATGCACTCGTCCATAGATCAACATTTGAGTTTGTTCCCAACATCCAGGTGATCCTTCTATTTTTGTCACATCAGGCCAATTAATTCTCTTAATTTCTTCAATGATCTCACGCTGTCCTGCAGCAGTATACACAAGCATCTTGCTCTTCCATCGAGGCTCCTTCTCCATTTGTGTGGTTTTGATATAGTCATCCTGGTATGGAAATGACCATTTTGATCTCTATCGCAAGGTCGGCCAACTTCCTTGAAAGTGTCCGCGAGTGGTGCATGCTGCAAGATTGCCGAGGCACGTTGCACGGAGTGCTGAAACCCCCCGAAAATGTAAGTCCTTACTGTATTTATGGCATAGGGGATGAGAGAGCAGACATAGCAACTCTCATCAGATGCTTTTTCCCCTACCTTTTTCATGTGTTGATACCACATGTTATTCCCCAGGTGAGCTGTATTATCTAAATATGTATTTAGGACACGGGGGAGTAGAAAGAACTAGCATCGGGGGAGGATCTCCAAATTTGACTACGCAGTTGAAACTGCCAAAACGCATGCTGAAGAAGATAGACCTAGCAGATTGCTAGCAAAGTTATGCAGAAAGGAACACCCACAACATCAAATAACCGAAATCACAGACGAAACAGGCACACCACACAAAACACAACAGGACATAAACGATACATTCCTGGACTTCTACTCCCGTCTGTACAGCCACGACCATCAGGTGGGACACTCCGACATATTAGACTTACTGGATGAAATGGCCTCCCCAAAATGGAGGTAACACATAGAGAGGTCCTGGATGCTGAAATAACAGGAGACGATATTACCGAGGCAATCAGGTCCCTCGCTTCCGGCAAAACACCAGGTAGCGACGGACTCCCCCCGGAGTTCTACAAAACATATGACGCTGTCATCACACCGGTATTACTCGAGGTTTATCGAGAGGCATTCACCAATGTGGTATTACCAGGGTCCATGAGATAAACACTAATTGTCCCAATACACAAGCCTGGGAAACCAACGGAAATCTGCGACTCCTACCGCCCTCTGGCGATGCTAAATTACGACGTCAAAATCCTCACCACAATACTTGCCAAACGCTTGAACAGAATAATCAGGGATTTGGTACATAACGATCAAACAGGATTTATACCTGGTCGCAGCACTGCTTTAAACCTGTGCAAACTGCAACATATCCTGGCGCAGACTGAGGGGTCCCAAAAGGAATATGGTATACTCTCCTTAGACGCTATTAAAGCATTTGATTCAATCTACTGGGAGTGGTTGCTGGCAGTGCTGAAGGAGTTTGGATTCGGGTATTTATTCATTGGGTTCGTATCCTATATACCAAACCTAAGGCCAGGGTAAAAACAGGGAGGTTGGTGTCTGTAATCTGGGATATAAAGAGGGGGACTAGGCAGGGCTGTCCGCTATCCCCAATGCTGTAAATTCTGGGCCTCAAACCAATAGCGATATATCTTAGGAAGCAGCACCTAGATGCTGGTGACTGGGTTAGGGGAGCGGGGCAACTACTGACACTCCACATGGATGAAGTGTTCTTATATGTTAGGGACCCACAACTAAATGTTCCAGTTATCCTAGACATACTGGACAACTATGCCAAGGTGTCCGGTATCAGCTTCAGCAGATCTAAATCCTGCATATTCCCAATAGCCGGACTGAGAGGAGGGGAGCCCAGCTCATTACCTGCGGTTGGACTCAGGTGGGCAACAGATTTGTTTAAATACCTAGGGGCCAACATTAAACACACGCCTGAACAACTACACAAACATAACATGGCTAGAGTGCTGCATGACATGAGGAACTCTATGAAGTTCTGGGCCAAGCTACCATTATCTCTACTAGGCAGAGTGGCCATCACCAAGATGATCATCCTCCCAAGATGTTTATACTTCTTTAACAACGTGCACAATTACATCAAAGCCTCCTTCTTCCGCATATTGGAGAAGCTGATCCGGGGGTTCCTATTGGGCACCGCCCAGCACTCGCTGCTGCGATCTGAGAGTGATCTACAGGTCGCAGGTTCGAATCCCCGCAAGGCCAACTCAGCCTTTCATCCTTCTGTGGTCGATAAATGATTACCAATTTCAGTTGAGTGATATTGTATGTAAATATGTTCTCTGTAAAGCGCTTTGAATTAAGGCGCTATATAAATAACACATCATTATCACATCATTATTATTATATGACCATGGGGCCGTGAAACTACCAAATCTGGAAAAATACTACTTAGCAGCCCAACTCAGCCACTTGGTAAAATAGCTGTCGGATGAGTCCACCTCAGAGACTATCCTGCTACAACAGTTGGTGGTGCCCATCAAGCTGAAAGAAGCACTCTGGGTGACACTTGGGGCGGCGGAGCACACTCCAATGGTGGTAACACTTGGAAGGAAAATATGGAAGAGGACACAAGCTTTACTAAAACTCACGCACCCATACTCTCCAGAAAAACCAATAGCGACAGGCACATGCCAGGAGATCACAGACATGGCAGTGCTACGAAGATGGGAGGGGAATTGGATATCCACATGGGGAGACATGTATGACGAGGGTGCATTCAGGGAGTTCAGCTCAATACAAGAGCGGGAAGGGGTGCCCGGCGGGCAGTTCCTGTGGTACCAACGGGTTCGAAAGGTGGCCAGGGATGGCTGGGGGGGCTGGCCCGACAAGCTGCAAGCTGATCCAATCCTTACTCTGATGTACAACGGTCACAATGCGACCCTGGAAGCTCTGGGCAAGATGGAGGGTCGGCAATAGGTCTCCTTCAACCTCTCGTTAATGGACTAGATGTCCGTTGTCCAGCCTTACATATTGTAGCCATGCCCCCTGCTCGTAGCGTTGCAACTTTTCAGTTACCGACACTCGAGCTGTTTCCCGCTTTGATTCTGCATGCCCTACTTCTTAGCTTCCTCCCTACCCTCCGTGGCTCCCTTCTTTCCTTTTGTTCCTCTTGTGTCTCAGTCCCGTACTCAGCTCCGTTTCTTGTCCACTTTCATTTTCAGAGCCGGTCTGCAGTTCCTCCAACTGGCGCGCCCCTCCCATGTGGATACTTTGTATCCTAGGCTTTTTTCTGTTGTGTCGGCTCCTTTTGTTAGGCAGTTAGTGACTGCATTCTTCTCCATTGGGGGCATTACTTGTTGTCCTTAGTTCCCCTTTATCCTGTTGTTCTTTTTTTCCTATTCCTACTTTAGATTTCGCTCTCTCTCTCTCCCTCGCTCTCTTTCTCTCTCTATCTCTCTCTTGCTCTCTTTTTCTCTCTCTTACCACCCTCTCTTTTTTCCTTGTTTTCCTGACAGCCTTTCCCCGTTATGTCTTGCACATTCCTCCGAGTCCTTGCTGCAGCAACCCAGCATCTCAATACTCCTCTTTTATATTCTACTGTTCCCCTCTTATTCCCAGTACTCTAGTCCCACCTTGCTCCTTCTTTCTTTTCTTCTATTTCAAGACTCTTCAGTATTAATATTCTCGGTTATCATCACCGCACTTCTCCAACGCACCCCGCTCTGGACCGGAGCTCTACATTGATTCTACGCCTCTACTTACCTCATTACTAACTGCCAGAGGTACGGCGTCCTACAAGACACCGGAACAGGGTTTTTTTCTGCCTATTTCGGCTTTTTCCCTGTTAGGGGGCTGGCTTCTCTGGATACCCCTTTTACTGTGTTCCTCAGCAGTCAAGGTGGCTTCTGGGGGGCCCGTCCCTACCTACATGAAAGGAAAAGAGAGAGGAGAACTAAGAAGAAAGAACAGGTGGAAGAGGAAGACTCTAAGAAGACAAGATGAAAGAAGAGGATTGACCTTCCAGGCAGAGCTTCAGAAACTTCAGGTGAGGAGAGCCGGTGGGAGGAGTCCTCTGAAACTGACAGCTTGCAATGACCTTAATCCAACATGGCTTCGCTGGAGCAATATCAGGAGATCGTCACTGCTCTGCAAGGACTCCAGGTTGAAGTTCAATCTCTCCATGCTGAGAACATGGCCCTAAGACAACAAGCTACCATGCGAGATGACAATCGCGGTGATCTTCCTCCCCTAGCTTTCCCTTTTGGAAAACATGATGGAAAACCAAACACTCTCAAGGAATTTTTGGATGCCTGTATGGTTTATTTCGCGTTTAGACCCAAGACCTATGAACTGGAAAGAGCTAAGGTTGGTTCCTTGTTTCCAATTTAGTGGGCAATGGCCTAGCTTGGGCAACTCCTCTGATCACTATGGCTGATCCCGTGATGCATGACTATTCTCTTTTCACCCAACGGTTCCGGACCAGATTCGACCGTCCAAAGTTTCAATACTTATCGTACGAGGCTCTTCTAGACCGTCACCAAGGAAATCATGATGTACAGACTTATGCCTCCACATTCATGAAGTTGGCAGTTGATGCTGGTTGGCCAGACTCCGCACAGCAAACCTTGTTCCGTAGAGGGTTGCATGATGACCTAAAGGACGAGCTAGCAAGGGTAGCCCGACCTGGATCTTTTCAGGAATTGGTGACTCTCACTCTTCAAATCGAATACCGACTGTCAGAGAGAAGGCAGGAAAGGAGAACTAGGTTCCCTCCTTCTATTGGAACTCCACCAGCTGTGCTACCCAATCGTGTTCCGATGGAAGAACCGATGCAGATTGGTGCAGCAAGAGACCTTTATCGCCCAAAGAACGCAAGAGACGCAAGGAGCAAGGGCTCTGCATGTACTGCGGTTCTTCTAAACATCTGCTACACAACTGTGCTGAAGTACCACCAGGTGTTCAGGAAACGCACCCTCCCGGACTTAACATGGGAAGTTCCCAGGAAGAAGCAGCTGATCCCTGCAATGTCACTCAGCTAAATGGAGATACTGAAGACAACAGACTTATGGTATTTACGGTCAAATTGACATTCCAGGCTTCGCCTACCTTGGAAGCGTTGGCAATGTTGGATTGTGGAGCAGCAGGCAACTTCCTGGACATACAGTGGGCCCAAGAACAACATATTCCATTGTGTAACAAGAGCAATCCCTTTCCGGTAGAAGGGGTTGATGGGTCACCTTGAGTTTCCGGGCCCATAGTCCAGGAATCTTGTGCCGCTATATTAACCCTGTTCCAGCATCGGGAACAGATTACCTTTGATGTTATTCGGGCAGCTCACTTCCCGATTATCTTGGGTATGCCTTGGCTCCGAAGGCATAATCCTATTATAGATTGGAAGGCCAACACAATCTGTTTTCATTCTGATTACTGTAATCTACACTGTCTGCAACAACTCACTCGAGAATCCGGCAAGGGAACTGTGGTCTCCATGTCCACTACAGTCACACAAACAATCCCTCCATGTTACCAGCAATTCTCTGATATCTTTGAAGACAAGCTCCCTCGTGTATTGCCACCCCATTGCCCCGAGGATTGTGCCATTGAACTGGTTGCTGGAGCAGCAGTACCCTTTGGTCGTATGTACCCCATGTCCTTACCTGCAAGAAGGGCTCTCAAAGAATACCTCGAAGCCAACCTGCAAAATGGAAACATTTAGGAGTCTCGGTCGTCTGTGGGGGCCTCTATGTTTTTCATACCAAAGAAATGAACAACAGAGTTGCGCCCTTGCATAGACTATCGTGGCTTAAACAGTTTGACAGTGAGGGATCGCAACCTAAGGCTCTGATTAAGGATGTGCTTGAGGCAGTACAAGGGTCAAGCGTGTTCACCAAGCTTGATTTAAGGGGGGGCTTATCATCTGCTTAGAATCAAGAATGGTGACGAGTGGAAGACAGCTTTCAGAACACCACTGGGGCACTACGAGTATAGAGTAATGCCCTTTGACCTGGTTAATGCTCCCGCTGTCTTCCAACGATTTGTGGACAAGGTGTTCTCCGACCTGTTGTTTTCTTCGGTAGTGGTATATCTCGATGATATTTTGGTCTTCTCTTCGCTGACTGAACATCGACGACATGTCACTGGAGTATTGCAAAGATTACGGGACAATCAACTCTTGGTTAAACCGGAGAAGTGTACCTTTGAGGTTCCCTCTGTTTCCTATCTTGGTTTTATCCTCTCAAAGGATGGAATCCAGATGGATCCTGATAAGGTCAAGGCTGTGTTACAGTGGCCCACTCCGAAGTCCCCTAAGGATGTGCAGAGGTTCCTAGGCTTATCACATTTTTATCGAAGGTTCATTCCCGGATTTTCAGACATTGTTTTGCCTATAACCAACCTCCTCAAGAAGGGAAGAAGGTTTGAGTGGGGTGAAAGTGCTGATGAAGCTTTTCAACATCTCAAGACGGCCTTTACCTCTGCCCCTATATGATATGATATGATATGGCATTTGTAATACGCCTATACACAAGTGTTTCAAGGCTCGACGAGGCAGGGAGGGGGGAACAAGGGGAAGACAGACAACGATCCTACTAGGCCAGGTGTCATTCAGACCGCGCAAGTGCAAGGGTAGGGGGAAGGGAAAAAGTGCAAGGGGAAGGGGGTAGGGGGGGAGTGCAGTACAAATAAGTAGAATAGAAATAAAATAATAAATAAATAGGGCCAGCTGGTGGCAAGTGCAAGGTAAGTGCAGACAAGTGCTGGGGGGGGGGGCTGTAGTGATACAGAGACAGTCCCGCAGTGCAGGGGTTGCCAGGGAGGCAGTGCAAGTGAAGAGTGACTGGGCCCAGGACCGAGGTCGGTGAGAGACTATACTGGTTCAACCCAATCAATCACTGCTGTTCGTTGTAGAGACTGATGCCTCTGGTGGAGCCATAGGGGCAGCTTTGCTACAGAAGGAAGAAGAAGGCCAGGAACATCGAATGGCCTATTATTCATGGACTTTAACCTCCTGTGAACGTAATTACTCAGTGATTGAAAGGGAACTGTTAGCCATCCGCCAAGCATGCATTGAATGGAGGCATTTATTACAAGGAGCTGCACATCCCTTTCTGGTTTGCACCGATCACAGGAATCTTAAGGTTCTGCAGCAGATGGAATGCCGTAATTCCCGCCATGCCCGTTGGCCCTACTTCTTCTCACAGTATGATTTTGTCATAACATATCTACCAGGGAAGGATAATACTCTTGCAGATGCATTGTCCATATGCTTGGGAGGAGACATAGAACAATCTCAAAGAACTGAGGAGATATTGGCCGGAAAGAAGATCTTGGGGGCGATTCACTCCTTTCTTAAGGAAGTAAAGGACTCCATCCGTCGGCGAATGGCGTTTTAAGGTCAAGAACAAGACTTGGAGAGACGATGGGATTCGTACTTCCATAAGGGCTTGCTTTATCTTCCATCTAAACCACTAGAGACACAAGCTTTGTCCTGGTGCCACACCTTCCTTCTGCTGGCCATTAAGGTCAGAAGACTATGTTAGACCTACTTAGCAGATATTTCTGGTGGCCGGCAATGGCTAAGGACACCAAGACTTAGGTAAAATCATGTCCTATATGTGCCATGAACAAGTCTTCTACCCACCAGCCGGTAGGTCTACTCCAGCAAGAACCAATACCCTTGCAACCTTGGGAGCACATCTCTACCGATTTTATAGTTGATCTTCCACAGTACCAAGAGTGTACCGCTATTATGGTTACTGTGGATTCTCTTAATAAGATGGCACATTTTTCCCCCCTACCGGGTTTACCAAGTGCACCCGAGGCCGCTTCTGTGTTTTTGAAGGATGTGGTCCACTTACATGGTCTTCCTCAAACTAGTCTGTCGGATCGAGGGTCCAAATTCACATCAAGGTTTTGGCACACTCTGTGTAGACAGCTCGAAATCAGACGGTCACTTTCTTCAGGATATCATCCACAAAGCAACGGGCAGACCGAACGTCTCAATGCCACCCTAGAACAATACACCCATTGCTTCTGCAATCAGGAACAAGAGAAATGGGCATACTTTCTGTCACTAGCTGAATTTACTTACACCAATGCTCCACATTCAGCTACCTACGTTAGTCCATTCTATTAAACCTATGGTTTTCACCCCTGACATGTACCCCTTTTTGGGCTCACTACCACCACTATGCGCACTTTAGATCAACATCTAGAATACCTGAGGCGGATACAAAGAGAAGCACTGCACAACCTTGAAGCTATCAAGAAAAGGTATAAGATCTATACGGACAAGAAACGACAACCAAACCCCCCCATGGGAAGTTGGCACACTTGTTGGTTGTCTACCAAGTACTTACCAAGGTGGGTTCATCCTGGGAAATTTTCACCTCGGTATATAGGCCCTTTCCCTATTACTTCCAAGGTCAATCCGGTAGCCTTTCGACTACAATTGCCTTCCAGGCTCAAGAGGATTCACCCGGTCTTTCATACTTCACTTCTGAAAGCTTACCATTCTGATCCTCAAGGACGCCCAATTCCTCGCCTTTCAATAACCAAGGACCCAGAGCCTGAGGAATATGAGGTTGAAAGACTGGTCGATTCCCGGTATAGATGGGGAACCTTACAGTACCTAGTCCACTGGAAGGGTTATACTTCTGCTTAACGAACTTGTGAACCCAAAAGTCATATACATGCCCCAAGACAACTCGCCTATTCCACAGACACCATCCAGGCAAACCTGGAGGGACCCACATGAAGAGGGGGCATGCTTTCACGATGTGACCCTGGAAGCTCTGGGCAAGATGGAGGGTCGGCAATAAGTCTCCTTCAACCTCTCGTTAACGGACTAGATGTCCGTTGTCCAGCCTTACATATTGTAGCCATGCCCCCTGCTCGTAGCGTTGCAACTTTTCAGTTACCGACGCTCGAGCTGTTTCCCGCTGGTCTGTGTGAATTCGTTCCTGTTCCCCTTTCGATTCTGCATGCCCTCCTTCTTAGTTTCCTCCCTACCCTCCATGGCTCCCTTCTGTCCTTTTGCTCCTCGTGTGCCTCGGTCCAGTACTTGGCTCTGTTTCTTGTCCACTTTAATTTTCAGAGCCAGTCTGTGGTTCCTCCTACTGGTGCGCCCCTCCCGTGTGGATACTTTGTATCCTAGGCTTTTCTCTGTGTCGGCTCCTTTCGTTAGGCAGTTAGTGACTGCATTCCTCTCCATTGGGGGCATTACTTGTTGTCCTTGGTTCCCCTTTTTCCTGTTGTTCTTTTTTTCCTATTCCTACTCTAGATTTCGCTCTCTTTCTCTCTCCCTCGCTCTCTTTCTCTCTCTCTCTCTCGCTCTCTTTTTCTTTTTCTTACCACCCTCTCTTTTTTCCTTGTTTTCCTGACAGCCTTTCCCCATTATTTCTTGCACATTCCTCTGAGTCCTTACCGCAGCAACCCGGCATCTCAATACTCCTTTTTTATATTCTACTGTTCCCCTCTTACTCCCAGTACTCTAGTCCTACCTTGCTCCTTCTTTCTTTTCTTCTATTTCAAGACTCTTCAGTATTAATATTCTCGGTTATCATCACTGCACTTTTCCAACGAACCCCGCTCCGGAGCTCTTCATTGATTCTACCGCCTCTACTTACCTCATTACCAACTGCCAGAGGTACGGCGTCCTACAAGACAGCGGAACAGGGTTTATTCTGCCTATTTCGGCTTTTTCCCTGTTAGGTGGCTGGCTCCTCTAGATACCCCTTTGGTTGTGTTCCTCAGCAGTCAAGGTGGCTTCTGGGGGGGCCCTTCCCTACCTACACGAAAGGAAAAGAGAGAGGAGAACTAAGAAGAAAGAAGAGGACGAAGAGGAAGACTCTAAGAAGACAAGAAGAAAGAAGAGGATTGATCCTCCAGGCAGAGCTTC